>NW_025408498.1:0-300000 GCF_018350175.1 Felis catus | reverse complement strand
TCATGTTGCAAAAATTGCCAAGTCCTGATAATTCGTTACTATTCACGTAGGTCTAGTGAATGGAATGGACTGAACTAAGGTCTCTGAAATACAGGAAGCTAGAATTTGAGATATTGAGTCACCTTTACTCTGTCTTTCCCTGTTGGCAACGTCTTTTTTTATTCAGTGATGTCTCTTGACCATTAACCTATTTCCCTCCTTCATGCTCCCCCCCCCCCCACCTTTGCAATCATCATTATGTATTTATTGATGGGCTTGTTTCATTCTGTTTTGAGGATTTTTGGTTTTTGTTTTCTTAGTTTTGGTTTCAGATTCCCCATATACGTGCGAGCATTCTGTATGTGTTTTTCTCCGTGTGAGTTCTTTCACTTGGCATAATGCCCTCCAGGCTATTATAAAACACTGTGGCATAATAACAGGTGTGAAGGTATTTTTGGGAGTTAGTGATTTCATGTGTTCCGAGTCGTACCTAGGGGGGTAATTGAGGGAAGTTGCTGGATGATATGGATGTTCTCTTCTGAATTGTGTGAGGAAACTTTATATTGTTTGCAACTGCCTCTGCACCAAGTTCCAATGCCACCAACAGGGCACAATGATTCGCTTTCTTCCATATTGTACCCGACGCTTGTGTTTTCTTGTCTTTTTGATAAGACCGTTCAGACAGGTTTCAGGTGATATCTCTTTGGCTTTGGACTTTCATTTCCCTAATGTGGAGTGACATGGAACTTCTCTTCATGTATGTGGTGGCCATCTGTATGTCTTCATTGGAAGAATGCCTCTTCAGGACTCTGCCAGTTCCATCATTGCTCTTTGCTTTTGCATTGTTGCGCTGTAGTAGATCTTGATATCTTTTGTGTTTTACCCCTTGACCATATATGTAGTTTGCAAGTATTTTCTCCCATTCACTATGTTGCCTTCCCATTCTGTGAAAGATATTGTTGCTGTGCAGAACTTTTTTTTTAGTTTCACGTAGTCCCACTTGTTTAGTTTTCCTTTGTAGCTTTGGCTTCTGGTGTCAAATCCCAAAACTCAAGTCAAGACTGAGATCCAAACATTCTCGTGGATTTGGCATTTGGCTTTGTGCAGCAAAGCCAAGGACAGCAGAAAGGATTGCTTCAGACTCCACGCAAGTCAAGAGGTGAGGGAGTTTAAGGGACGTCTCCGCGAGCTGCTCTCAGGCTCCCGTAGTCATTAAGCCTACAAACGATGTGCAACACGTCAGCGGGCCACATGCTAGAAAGAACGTATTGAAGACATGGTGCGAACCACATCGAGACAGGATAAAATATTCCACGCGACAACACGGTCCATGGACTTGGTGAGACCATGCAGAACCCAACCCCTAGATACACATGGCCCTAGATCGGCCAAGTCTCGCCTGCCCCCCAGATACACACCAACTAGGTAAGTGAGCTGCTGCAACTGTTTGCAGGAAGGCCAGAGAGCAGTGATCTGCTCTGCAAAGCGTTCCCTATAATCTCCCAACTCAGGACATCGTTGTGCGATTTCCCACACCTCTTGCCCAAGGTCTTATCCAGGACTTTCTGGTTTCAGATCTCAAGTCTGTAATACATTTTAACTTCGTTTCTGTGTGTGATGCTAAATAGGTGTCACGTTGTTTTTCTGCGCCTATTGTTTTTCTGTGCCCGGTGTTTCTGGGCACCACCTATTGAGGAGACTGCCTTTGCCTCAGGTTATATTCTTGGTTCTTTTGTTGTGAATTAATTGGTTACATATGTGTGGGTTTCTCCCTGGGCCTTCAGTTCTGGTCCAGTGACCTGTGTGTCTGCTTTTACCCCAATACTGTACTGCTAGGGTTATTGTAGCTTTGATATCTAGTTTCAAATCAGAAAGCATGGTGCTTCCAGCTGTTTTCTTCCTTCTCACAATGACTTTGGTATTCAGAGCCTTTTGTGGTTCTGTCCACCTTGAAGGATTATTCTGTTTTTGGGAACGTGCTTCAAGTTTGAAAGGATTGCACCTAGGGAATGTGTAGATGGCTCTAAGTAGTGTGGACATTTTGATAATCTTAATTCTTGGGATCCACTAGCATAGAATGTCTTTCTGCTTATTTCTGTCTGTTCAAATTCTTTCTCCACTGATTTCTGGTTTTCAGTAAAGAGGTCTTTCATCTTCTTGGTTAAATTCATTCTTTTCTTTTTTAATATTTTTATGTTTATTTATTCTTGACACAGAGAGATACTTGGAAACACACACACATACACACACAGAAAGAGAGAGAGAGAGCACGTGTAGGAGTGAGGAAGAGCTGAGAGAAAGGGAGACACAGAATCTGAAGCAGGCTCCAGACTCTGAGCTGTCAGCACAGAGCCCATCAGAAGTCTCAGAACACAAATCATGAGGTCACGACCTGAGCCAAAGTCAGATGCTTCACTGACTGTGACACCCAGGTGCCTGTAGAGTGATTTATTGTCAAGGATTTTCTTCTTTTGGAGTTATTTTAAGTTATTTTCTTAATTTTTCACTCTGATAGTTTGTGATTCATGTACAGAAATGAAGCACATTATGGAAAACGACATACATATCTTAACATGACTGAAATCATTTATTAGGTCTACTAGTAATGTTGTAGAGTCACTGCGGTCTCTCTAGAGCATATCATGCACTCCCAGTAAGTGAAAAAGTATCTGGGAATATAGGATGATGTGATCGAAAGTAGATGAGAGTAAGAAGGTATATGGAGTGAGAGTGTGCAAATTTTCTGAAATGTTTTGTGGTTTATATAATCCAACAAGTCCATAAAGAAGGTTTCTTTGGATATATGTTTTCTTTCAACCAGACCCAGGGAGCTGTAACATAAATATATGGTTCCCAACACATTGCCACAACACGCCCTGTGCATCTTGGGAGCTGGCCACCTTGTCTCTCTTTTCTGTCCTGGAACCCAGTGCCTGACTCTACTGCTCAGTGAATTCATCTCAGAATACTGCAGTTGGGAAGAGACCTACATTTTTCATAGACTTCCTGAGAGGCGCCTCAAAAGCATTGGATTTTACAGAGTTGTGTCTGATCTGCCTGGAATCCTCTGAGGATGTGTCGGTTGGAATGGCACTTTCTTTGCTGGGAGATCAGGGAGCCCTGCATTATTCCTGTGTGTCTTGTGGTCACCCGTGGGTGCTGTGTGGCTGCTCATGACAGGGACACTGCTCCCCAAAGATGAGGCTGGCAGGTGGCGGGCGCCAATGCTGGAGGAGCCTGAAGAGTGGAGGGGCTTGACTCGGTATCAAAGCCTGACTGAGTCTTCATCCTACAGTCTCTCTGAACTCCTGATGTGCTTTGTAAAGGACTCTCTTGCTTGCCGAGGTGCAAGTGGTTCTTGCTTTTGCCACTGAATCCTCAGGATGAACCCATTCAGGTCATGGTCTTTAACTCATTGACCTGAGCTGCACTTAAGGTACTTTCCTGAGTGTAAGCGACCCAGCCTGGGAGGAGGGCCAGGAGGCAGACAGCAGTGGCCCAGCCTGCATCCTCCACTGACCTGAAAGCAGGGACTGGCTGCTCTTCTGAGAAGCAGAGCTATGGACCAGGAGGCACACAGGCCACTGGGGTTTGTCATGGGATGGGGCCTGGATGAGTGTGTTCTAGGGCATGGGGAGGGATGCTGTGCAGGAGGTCAGAATGAGGGAGTGTGGTTTCTTCCCGGCCCCATGGGTCACTCCTAGGTACCCTGATGGCCTCAGTGCTGGCTTGTCCTCCTATTCTTCAGGTATCCACTCAGTCCCGGGGGTCCCTGATTTTCATATATGAACGCAACAGAGTAAAGAGTCTGTAGATGTTGGAAACTGGAGGCAGCCCCCGAAAAATGCCAGAAATTATGTCCCCAAAGTTGTGCTAGGTGTACACGCCTACAGAAAGAGAGAGTTCCGGTACACATGTGCCCTTGTGTACAATGATGAGAATCAAAATATTGGAATTGGCCCCGTCATGCAGCTTCTGGAGACGCAGAGTAAAGGATGATGTGTGGCCCCTGAGAATGCAGAAGGGGACAGGACTGTGCCTGTCCACTGTGGGCACATTCCGTAATACAAGACCATAGTCCTGGATGGATGCCCAACCTGCACACCACTCGTAGACACAAACACAGACACCTGCTGCACTCAAAGCCAAAGGACTGTGAAGATGACACCATGTCTTAGGGGCTATTATTTTCAAAGAATGTATATTTTTTCTCCGTCTGTATTTGTTGTTTCCTCTTTATTTATTTGGAAAGAGGGAGAAGGAGAATCCTGACCAGGGCTTCATGCTTTCATTGCAGAGCCTGACTTGGGACTTGATCTCAAGAACCATGAGATCATGACCTGAGCCGTATTCCACTCAGACACTCGACTGTTTGAGCCACCTTCGTGCCTGTCCTCATTATTTAAATCTTCCTTTTACTAAATAAACATCACCTGTAGAAAACCTTTAACAACGTTACACTTTATTGCCTAATAGATTAGCACAAATGGAATATTGACCGTTACATTTGGGTATTTTTATAATATGCACATTAGACCAATATCACCATGGCCTTTCCAGGAAAATGAAAGATTTTCAAGGTATTCGCTCTGGTCCAGACATTTCTGTTCTGGCTTCTGCTCTTGTGTCAAAGCTCAAAGGGTCCCCATGCCAGACAATGAAGATATTTCAAGTAGGGGCCTTCACCTAATCTTTGTTCTTTGATAAAATGTCCATATCATAGAAATTCCAGAAGAGTCAAGAGAAAAAGGGGCTGAGGGTGTACTTGAACAAATAATAGCTGAGAACTTCTCCAATCTGGGGAAAGAAATATACCACTTCTTCTTTATCCATTCACCTGTCTGTGGATACTTGGACTGCTTCCATATCTTAGCTCTTGTAAATAACGCTGCAATAAACGTAGGGGTGCATGTATCCCTTTGAGTTAGTGCTTTTGTATTTTTCGGGTAAATACCCAGTGGTGTGATTCCTGCATTGTAGGGTAATTCTATTCTAATTTCTTGAAGGACCTCCATACTCTATTCCTCGGTGACTCCACCCATTTGCATTCCCATCGACAGTGCACGAGGGTTCCTTTTTCTCTATATCCTCACAGACACTTGTTGTTTCTGGTGTTTTGGTTGAGGTAGGAAGAGTTTTGTTTCTGTGGGTGTGAGTGGTCTTTTCATACTATTTCATGGCCATGAAACGTTCCCAGAGAGGGGATTTATGATAGATTTATTCTCAATCTTCTTCCCATGAGTGGACGCACTCAGAAAATTTATGGCCTTTCCCAGCAGTTGCTGCTTTGAGTCACATCAGAGAAGCTCTGAGAAGATTCTTCTGTTGAATCTCCTATGTCTTTAGATCATAATAATCTCCACACCCACTCTGGGGTTCTGAGTGGTTTTCTGAGTCAGCCCCTCCCCTTTCCTTTCCTCCAACATCCTCACCTCAGTAACAGACTAGCCTCCTTACAAAGTCGACAAGTAAGGACCTTTAGGTGGTCACCCCAGCATAGACCTTAGATTCTCGTGTTGCCGTCTGTTTGCTTAAAAGTGGAAATTAGACAGCTGGAAATATGGAAGGTGTGGCAAGGCTAAGAGTAATTCCACTCTTATTTCTGTAAGGAATGACTCCTCCAGTCTTCCAGGGAAATCAACAAAGACTAAGCACATGAGAACAGGCAAAAGCTATGGACTCGGTGCCTGGGACAGCAAGGGAGTCTGCCGCGATCTCTCGTATTTGGCAGAGACTCCAAGTCAGGCAGAGGAATAGGAAAGCTTCAAGGCAGAAAACAAGGGAAGGCTTCTAGGATGCCCCGACTTAAGTGGAGGCTGTTGTCATGGAGAAACTGTAGGTGAGGTAACTAGAGGTGGGCCATACTATGGGACGGATTAGGGGACTATAAGTGGCTTTCTCCAGTTGATTCTAAATTGAAAGCGGGGACACAATGTATACAAGCTTCTGCCAGTCTGACTTCGAGATAGTAGCCTGGCCATTGTAGATAACAGGTTGGTTTCCTGAGCAAATAATTGCCACAGATTGCGGGTCCTATTTTGTCTTTGAATTCAAGTTCTACCACAGGTAGAGGGGAGCACAGGGCCTCACTGCACTGATCCTATTTGAAAGTGCCCAGGGCCCTGGCTGCTGGTAACTTAGGGCCTTCACTTAATAGTGCCATTCAGTTGTCCTGCCTCCCTTTAAGTCTCTGCTGCTGACAATTTGCCATAGAGGCCTGGCCTGCCTCTCCTATTCCCAGTGACACCTGCCATACCTCCTAAATGTGTCATGCAATTTAGTTTTCTTCCTGGCCAGTTACAACTTGACATCCGTTTGGTTCTTTATTCTAATTATCCATTACTCCCCCCTCACTGGATTGAAGTTTATACTTCAATCGAGAGGGTAAGCTACTATGTCTGTTTTGTTCACTGCTATGATCCCCAAGGACACAAGAATACTCAACTGAAAGAAGGTGTAGACACATATTGGTGGAATAAATGAAATGCATGTCCATCATTCAGGCAGACTCCATGCGAGGAGAGATGAGCTTTGCACGGGGGACTCCAGGTCGAGCCCAGTCGCTCGTGTATTTGCTTCCTGTGACAACCCAAAAGCCCAGGTTCTGGGATCTTCCCTCATCAGGGGCAGCTGAGTAGGCCTGGGGCATGTCTAGTCCTGTCCCAGACAACAGATCAGAGAATTTCTTGCAACTGCAAGTCGCATCCTCCTTGAGAGTTGTTGTACTAGAGTCGTCTTCACCTTGTTACTTTTTCAGAAATTTGTGCGCTCTCATGGTCTTTCCTTGGGGAAACAGCCTGGCCTGCCAGCCCTTACCCTATTACCAATTCCTGGAAGCAACCAGCCATCATCTAGAACCATGTAGAAGACACACAGGAGAGATACCAGGCTAGGAGGAAAGCATCGCAAAGTTTCACCTTTATTGTTTTTAATTTTTCTTAATGTTTATTTATTTTTGAGAGAGACAGAGACAGGGCATGAGTGGGGGAGGGGCAGAGAGAGAGAGAGGGAGACACAGAACCCAAAGCAGGCTCCAGGCTTTAGCTGTGTCCCCCGCCTGTGCTTGGATCCCGGTGCCCGCGGGCGCGTGCCAAAGAGGGCGTGCCAGGCACGTGCGCACTTCCAGGCGGGGGGCGGGGGGGGGTGGTGGCAGAACGCAGAGAGGGCTGAGGTGTAAGTGCTCTAGGTACTGGCTCTGCGACCTCAAGCCGCCCGGATACCCCAACTCCCACCACCCCGGGCCGGCTGGGAGCTAAGGCCCTCCCTGCGTTCTCGACCGTCTCACGGGGGACATGCTGCTGACTGGCGCCTGCCACCCGGTAGCAGGGCATACCCGCAGAGGACTCGGAGCCATGAATACCCTTCACTTGCTCCTTACGGTAGATGTCTTCTCACAATCCTGCATATTCTGCTTTGTGAATAGTTTGTACATTGTGTGTTGCTATTATTTATGATATCTTGGAGAAATCTAGATGGCTATGCTTATTACTTTCATTATACACATGGGAGGAGTATTTATGAGTGCATGGAGGGCCTACCGTTTGCCCAGAATCTGGTAGAGAACCCTGGCTATTGAAGATGCCCATTCGGTAGCAGAGAGCAGCTGACGTGACCTCTCCTAACAAATATAGTTTCTTTTTCAGTAGATGGTCAATCCCTAAGAAGCCATGATAGTACCTTTGTAGAATGAGTAGGCCTACGTTTTGAGTGGACGGTGGTTTTCTCCCCCTAGTTTATATACTTAAATCTTGTTTTAGAGTGGGGCTTGTTTGCTTTAGAGAGATTTTGGAAAACTAAATACTGTGCAAATGTCAGATACTACATACTTAGGTTCTTTGTTCTCGACGGGTTTGAAAGCACTGCTTCTACTTGGATGATAGATGATCATAGTAAAGTGAGTCATGTGTTGCAGAGAAGTAGGAAAGCTTGTTTCAGGGCACCCATTTAGAGATGGAATTCCTGGCTGGGTGTGAGATTCAGTGGACTATACGCTGATCTGGTCAGGCATTTTGATGCATTCAATCTCACTGACTTCATAAAGCCATCTTATAAATTCAGTAGGGAAGACAGACGATCTTGTTTTAGAAATAAGACAGCTGAGGTGCAGACTGACTGGCACCATGGCTGATAAGTGGCAGTCAGCTTGAGAACCCAGCTGTGTTCTGATTCATCTTTCCTCAGTGGGATGAATCCACCCTTACCCCTTGATGCGGGTATGTTTTCCTAGTGGACCCTAACACAAATGCCTTCCTTCTGCCTCTCCCCATACCACCCATCCATTTGCTCACGAAGTCACTTCTGAGAGCCTTCGTTGGTAGACATTCACTTGGCGGAACCGGCTCTCAATCCTGGGTGGTTTCTAGCAGGGATCTTCCTTTCCACCTCTGGCCTACGGTACCTGATCTTCAGTCCTACCATGAAGCTCTTGGATTGGTGTGCAAGCTGACTTTGACACCTGGGATTCAGTTAACAAGCGTTTAGTGAAGGAAAGACTCGATGATGAAAATTCCCAGAACTTCTTAGTCCTCATTCAGTGTGTTCAGCTGACTCATGAAATATGTCATTCTGTGTTCTTCCAATTATCCAGCTGTAAAAAGGAATAATACCCCATTCTAACGTAGGGAAGTATTATCTGTGTGTATTATTATATAACATTTCTTATACAAGAAAGCTGTGGTAAAAGTCCAGCTACCAAAAATAATGAAGAAGTTACCTGGATGTTTGCAAATGTCAAAAGCTTAAACTAGCTTCAAGTAGCGGTAAACGAAACTATGTTTTAATGGTAAATAGCTCAGCTTCAAAAGTGTTTATCTCTTCTGCTTCAGGAAATGTGGCCACAAAATGTTCTGTTTGGTAAAGATTATTTTTATTTATTTTGAGAGAGAGAGAGAGAGAGAGAGAGAGAGAGAGAGAGAGAGAGAGAGAGAGAATGAATGTGCACAAGCAAGGGAGGGCAGAAAGAGAGAGAGAGAGAATCCCAAGCAGGCCCCACACTGTCAGCACGGAGCCCAACACGGGACTCAATTTCAGGAACTGTGAGATGATGACGTGTGCTGAGATCAAGAGTCGGTTGCTTAACCGACTGAGCCACCCAGGTGCCCCCACAATAACATTTTCTGAAGAGAATGTTTTCTAAAGGAACAAATGGAGGTTGATACTTTTCAAACTAGGTTTTGTTTGACTAGCTTAATGAAAAATGGTAAAAAGGTGATTAGCAAATAACTGTGAACAAAAGCAATGACCAAGGAGGCTCCAGTGAGGTTATTGAAGATCTCAGCAAAAACACCAGAAATAACATTTTGAGATCAGAGGGAGAATGGGATGGAAATAGTGTCCTAACATCTGAGGGCATTGGGAGGGTGTGAAGAGGAGTGTGTTCTCCTCACAAGTTTCTTGTGAAGCTCTTCTAACTTCCCAGCTGTTTGCTGTGTCTGCTTCCTTCCGGCAAAAAAGTGATGTGTGCGTGCAGTGCCCTGATAGTCCTTAGTCGATTTTTGTGGTCTGAGAAGAGTAGATTTTGTACAAATTCTTTTTAACTTAACCTTATTTTTCTCAACGTGAAAGAATTTTACATGATTCCAAAGTCAAACTGTGAATAAAAAAGTATACACAGAGAAATGTGCCATCACTCTCTCTCCCATCTCCTAACGCAGCCCCCATGGGGTAAGCGTTCTCATTAGTTTTTACTATACCTTTCCTGTAATTCATTTATTAAGAAATTAACCAAATGTAGAATTTTCCTTTTCCGTAACAAGGAGCATAGTGGATGCACACTTTTGCCTATTGTCTTTTGAGTAACACTGCATCTTAGAAATCATTCCATACTGTTTCCGAGAGACCTCGGGACAAGAGACGTCTTGTTGGCCACGTCGTGTACATTTCTCGTCGTGTATTTTACCAGCCTGCTGTATGTGTGTCATTGCCAAGATTTTGCTATTAGAAATAATGCCATGATCAATAAGCCTTTGCATATTATGTTTCATATTTGTAGAGAGATAGTCAGTGGTTAAAGAGAAATACATTCATCGTTTTCCAGGCACTGCTAGATTTCCTTCCCAATCGTCATGTCTGATAGTGCCTGGGAGCTGTTCTGTACGTAACAGTTTGGTGCTTTTCGATACCCTGTCGTAGTTCTGAAGTTTCACACGTACCGCCATAGGTCCCATACACACATCTGTGCATGTCACATGCCCCACCACACGGGCAGCTGAGTGTCGAGAGCAGAGAGAGCCTCCTTTCACAGAGTCTGTCAGGCTTAGAGAGAGAGCTGGGAGCAGGATCCTGATGTCTTGGTCTGGATCTCTCTCTGCCACCCTGTAGTCATGGGGCAGGATGGGGAGAGCTGAGTGTCAAGTACTAAGAAGGTGTGCCTGTCTCCAATAGTGATGGAGAATAAAGAAGGAACATTGAACATGCCACCTGGAAGAATGCCCTGGTTGCTCAGCTTATAATGGAGGACTCTAGTGAAATAAATTGTAGTTTAGGGCAGACACTTGAAATTTCTCTTTCTTGCCAAAATAAATTAATTTCTTCAGCTGTCTGAATTTCCTTTCTTAAACTGGACAGGAACTAACAGAGTCTAAATTAAACTCATTTTCCATTCATACAGCTGGGTCACTTTGGGCTGCCCGAGTGTGCTTCTGGGTGTCCTAAAGCACATTTAAACCACCCCCCCCCGACCCCGGTGTTTCACGCTGTTTTCATAACCCATCTGATTTAGCCAGTGTAACACATAATATTTGCTTTCGCCTCTCCACTCTAGAGTCAGAGTCTATGTCTGAAACGTCTTGAGAGCTATTCGGGAAGCCTGTTGCGGGAAGGCATCGCCATACACCTGCTAGCACTGGGCAAGGCAGAGGGCAGATGGCGGGGGGTCAGGCTGGGGAGTTGGGTGAGACAGACCCTGCCTTGCCCAAAGAAAGCTTTGTTTTCGTGACGCCTTTCCCTGTGTTCCCACTGGTAGCTTTGCACTACTATTTGGGAGGTATTGTTTATACATAGGGTCCAATGAACTGGATCATGAATGTAGGGAGTTGTGAATTAAAAAAAAAGTGGTAGAACAAGCCGAAGAATTTTAGAAATACCTTGTTTAGGTCCAGGACAGTGTTTCTCCTTGGACCTGTCACTGAGCACTTGGTGCCGTCGGCTTGCTCTCACTTGTTGGAGGCGTGTGAGGCAGTGTGTCCACCAGGGCAGCATTTGCACCTGCTGTGCCCCCCATAAGGTCAAGTGTGACACTTCCTTGGAAAGCACTCGGGAAGCTCTTAGTGTCTTTCCTCATCACCCTCCCTGTTTCTCATCCCTGGGAATGAGGGCAGGGGGCAGTACTGATGCTGGCAAGTGAATCCTGCTTTACACAGTCTGCCAGATGTGGATCCTCATGGGAGGAGCCATGATTTGAATATGCCTTTTGGAATATTCTGAAATAGAAAGATCTGGAAAGGTCAAAACTGTGGGAAATACCTTTCAAACACGAAAGTTGGGGAGAAATTGAAATAATTATAATATCTTAGTTCTAGCATATTTTAGATTTTGGAGTATCGTAATATGTGAATTTTAAATTTTGTTAACTTGATTTATTTATTTTGAGAGAGACAGTGAAGGGGGGGGGGCAGAGAGAGAGAGAGAGGGAGAGACAGACTCTCAAGTAGGCTCTGTGCTGATGTGGGGCTTGAAACCACAAAACCGTGAGATCATAACCTGAGCCAAACCCAGAAGTTGGGCACTTAACCAACTGAGCCACCCAGGTGTCCCCATACTGTGTGAATTTTCAAAAACAGATTGTCTTTAGTTTACTTCTGAATGAAATGGTCATGCCTGTGTATGTAGGGAAATAGAAAGCTAGAAAAATTACAGGCAAAGATTTGTTTTCCTATGTTTTCTTCTTCCCTTTTAAGAAATATAAAGAAATAAAAAGTCATCGTAGAGGGTGAATCTCCCTCTGATTCATGGTCTCCACCAACCCTCTTTTCCCTGCTTTCCTCTGCTTTCCCTTGGATCCTGGGCCCAAGCAGGTGTGCCCAGGGTAGGTTCTGATACGCGCATGCGCATGGCCAGGGGCGGAGCCCGGTGAGGGACACAGCTGAGGCTGCAGCAGTGCTGTGAGTCCTAGTTCCCAGCCCGCCTGCCGCCCCAAGCCCCCAAGTGTCTGGGCCAGCCAGGGGCTGACGCCCACCCCACCCCCCCGACCTGGCACATGCTGCTGCCTGGAGCCTGCGAACCGGTAGCCATGGCATTGGTAGGGGTAGCGGTAGTGCTCGCGGGGAGCGACGCGGGAGCGCGGGCGAGGCCCGCGTGGAGAAGACAGGGACCCAAGAGCCTCCAGCCTCAGAGGGTGGGGGCCCTACTGCTCCTGCTGCTCCTGGAGCCAGAGGCCAGGGCGCCGGACGCGCTTCCCTGACGCCTCGGGCTTTGGCCGCGCTGGTGGAGTGCCAGCACAGGAAGGGGCAGAACTCGATGCGATGCGCACCCCGTCCCTGGGCCCCCGAAAGAGCATCTGGGAGAAGCCTAAAGGTGGAGCAGCTGAGACCCACAGCCTCCCTCCAGGACCTGCCTCAGTCGCGGTGCTGCCAAGGTAGGGATCCTAGTGACAAGGTCCCACGTGGCCTTCCCTCCTGCCCCTCTCTGTCTTCCCCTTCCATGACCACCCCTGCCTCCCTCCTGCTCCGGGCTACTTCTTGGGCTCCTTTGTGGCTGCGGTCTGGAGGACTCAGAAGTGAGATTTCTGGGTTGGACACGGGTCCCCTGGAGGAGGAGCGCCCCAGATGGACTAGGGGGTTAGGCTCCGGCGGCGGGGAGTGGCTCAGGTCAAGAGGGAGGGCGCCCTGAGTGCCCATGGAAGTCTGACTGTGTTGGTGGTTGGAGGGTGGAGGTGGGAATGAACGAACGAAGGAAGGAAAGCGTGGACATGTGGTTGTGGGAAAATGTCAAGGCAGGGCCAGGGAAGTCACAGCCATGAGCAGGAGGAATCATTCCTGCCTGTGAAAATGACGCACAGGGACCTGAGATTCCAGAGAAACATTCCAGGGAGAGTCAGGGTGGTGGGCCTGAGTTGCTGGAGGCCAGCCAGGGAACTTGTTGAAGTAATTGAGAGTGGAAGCAGCAGGTGAGCACAGGCCTCCTGCCTCCCGCCCTCCACACCCCCTGCCCTGCCCCGACCCACCCTGCCCCGCCTCTGCTGGCAAAGTTGCACCCTCTTAAGTGGGGGGGGGGGGATCCCACCACACTTTTGGCTAAAGGGGGTCCTCTATCATGGGAGACAATGGGACTGTGGGGTGTGGAGTGTGAAGTAGGGGTAGTGCAACTCCCTGTTGAGCTCTTCATTTCTGAAGTCAATTTGCATTCAATCAACGACCTCGGAGCAAATGGGCCAGGAATAAGTGGCGCTTCTTTCTTTGAGAGGGTGGTCCAGACTCTTTCCTACTTGGACGTGTGTGCTGAAAAGAACTGGGTGTTGTGGACGGAGTCCAAAGTCATCTCTTTGGGACATGTTGGGTGGGAACGTCTTCTTCGCACTCTTGCGAGAAAGGTGGATGGAAAAGCTCCTTGTCAAAGGCAGACTGGTGGGTTTTGTTGTTCCTATCCGTGGGGCGTGGTGCTTCCCGTGTCCGTGGAGCGCCTTCTGTCTTGCATTCGTTCCGTGTTTCAAGATTTTCAGTTCTTGGCAATCACATCTCCTCCGGGACTCCCCAGGCAGCACGAGGGAGCAGTGACTCGGAGCCCACCGGGTCCCTAGAAACCAGGGCGTGTGTACTGGAGCAGGCAGTGCTCCTCTCTCAGCCTCCTTTGGAAATGAGGTCTTGAGCAAACGGTCTTTCATTGCATGGGTTGTACCTCTCCCCGGTTGTTGTGGGGGGGGGGGGGAGTGTGTGTGCGTGAGTGTGGTGCTGTGGCCCGTGTGGAGTCCTGACCGCGTCAGGGACCCAGTTCTTTGCAAGGAATGCGTTTTGTTGCATGGGAATATCTCAGTTCACTAGAGAGTTCCAATCCTGTCTCAAAGGCTGAAACCATCCTGAAGGCAGCACTTTGACCTCACTGAAAGCAAAGGCCTAAGAGCAGAGGCTTTCCCACACTTCCATGTCGAGCTGACTGGTGCTTTATGTTTTCAGGATGATGGTGTGGTGTAGGCCACTTGGAGCAGCTCAGGCTCCTAAGCGTCTGTTTGGTCCCCGAGGGGTGAGTTGTGTCTCTCCGGAATGAAGGAGATTATGGTGACCTTGAGTATCATTACCTTCACGATTACCGCGATTATTCTGCCTGAGTCATCGCATGGATATTGATCCATGAGCTCGCCATGTGAGAGGTTTCCTTGGTAAAGTAGTCGCCGTGCGTGTCTTCGAAACTTGGTTGTGGTCCGAACACCTTTGATGCTTTGCAAGTCCTGAAGCGGCTCCACGGGTGTGCAGTCCCTGTTGCCATATAGGTGAGGAGGCAGAGTCTGTTGACCTGAAGCCCTTCCAAGTATCCAGGGAGATGTGCGAGGGCCTCTCCCTGAGGCACTGGGTTCCTAGCCGGCACCACCCAGAATCAGGCAGGGAGGTTTTCTTGCTGCCAGCGGGAAGTCCTGAGGAGGGAGGGGGAGCCGGACACCGTCGGGGGAAGGAAGGGATCCCTCCCCTGCCTCCCCAGCCCCAGCAGTTGCCTAGGTGCTGGCCACGAGGGAGGGGACTGCCTATGCGTGTTTGTTTTCTCCTTGGTCTTATCCCACCTTGGTAGAGCGCTTAGCCTGTTCCAGGCACTGTTCTGAGCACTTGAGAGATCTATGCTGACGACACAGAGTACCTCGGCAAGGACTCTGGTCCCCGTTCGTATTTCCAAGGGAAGATGTGAAAGAATGTGTCCCGGGGGTCAGGGCTGTGAAGCGGGAGGACTCGAGGCATGAAGCCAGGCAGTGGGGCTCCACATGAGCGTGCTGCACTGCTGGCTTTGCCACTGCTGCCTGTCGAGAGGCAGGGAAAGCATTTGCACCTAGCGTGCGTGTCCTGTGAGCAGAGGTGGGCTTGGAGACGTGCGTGTGCACTCAAACGGGGAATCCAGCAAAATAGGCTCTAGGGCCTGAGACACGCTCTCTGTGGGGAACCCTATCATTTCACATCCAGCCTGAGACACATTGGAGAGTGACACGCGGGGCTCTTGGTGAGGGTGGCGGCACAGCGGGGGGCATGGGTCAGTGGGACCTTCCTAGGACCCCCGCCACGGCCCCCACCCCCGGTGCTATGCTCCCCCTGAAACCCAGGCAGGGCTGGAAGGAGGAACAGGCTGTGGATGGCACCATCCCTTCCGCAGGGAGGCTTCTTGGGAGCTGGTGACTGAGGTGACCTTTGCGAGTTCCCCCTCTGAATTGCAGGAGAAGCGGCCGAGGGCCCTCATTTCATGCAGTCCACACTCCCCGTCGCCCTGTGTGCCAGTTGCCAACGTCGCAGGCGCCCAGGTGGTGAACGTGGTCCCCGAGTAGGGGAACCCCAAGGCCGTGTCTGCGTCCTCAAATGCTAACGTTCTCTGCTTGTGTCCTGCGCCCTGGCTGGTCCGAGACCCTGAGCACAGGGCCTGCAGGAAGGGTGAAGGGTGCGAAGCTGTCTCCTGGTTGGTAGCTGCGGTGAGGTCGTGCCCGGTGGCCTGCGCTCAGCTGCAGGGCACCTTGGAACCCAAAGCCACGACGTTTCCCATGGGACACAGTGTGCTGCAAGGGGAACCTGGGGAGTCATCAGGCCCTAAGGGCAGGCAGGCATGACCTTTATCCGTGGGCCTTTGGATCAGAGCGCCCGCTTTGCTACATATCGTCAGGGCAGCCTCTTTGGAAGACAGAGGGCAGGTTGTGGACAGTTGTAGAGCATCCTTCCTGGTGGTGTGTGTTGTAAGGGCTCTGACCTTGCGGAAATGGACGGGGATGGATGGGGTGGACTCCTGAATGGAACCTTCCCCGGGCGACTGGGTGGTTCAGTGGGTTGAGCTTCCGACTTGGGCTCAGGTCCCGCCCTCGCGGTTCCTGAGTTCCAGCCCTGCGCTGGGCTCTGTGTCCACAGCTCAGGCCCTGGGGCCTGTTTTCAGATTCTGTGTGTGTCTCTCTCTGCTTCTCTGCCCCTCCCCCACTGGCGGTCCCTGGCTTGCTGGCTTGCTCTCTGGCTCCCTGTGTCTCCAGAGTGAAGAAACATGAACAAATAGGAAATAGAAAGTTCCGCAGGGCAGGTGCTGGCCACGGGCACAGCCATTCATTCGCTGTAGTCATGAACTCGACGGTGTTCCTTTAGTGTTATCATTTGAGGTTCTTTGTTTCTTTCATTCATTCTGAGAGACGGAGAGAGAGTGGACGCATGCACGTGTGCCTGGGAGCAGGGATAGGGCAGACAGGGAGGGAGAGAGAGAGGAGGGCCAGCGGGCTCCGCATCGTTGGCGCCCACCTTGAGGTGGGGCTCCTTGTGGAGGCTCAGCCTCACAAACTGTGCGATCGTGACGTGAGCCGAGATCCAGAGCCACACGCTTTTGTTCCTTTTTTAATGTTCACGTCTGAGAGAAAGCGAGAGAGACAGAGAGAGCACAAGCGAGGGAGGGGCAGGGAGAGAGAGAGGAAACCCAGAAGGGAATCAGGTTCCAGGCTCTGAGCTGTCAGCACGGAGCACTAGGCGCGACTCAGCTCAGGAACCCTGAGAGCCTGACGTGACCCCAAGTCGGACCGTTACCCAGCTGAGTCATCCAGGCGGCCCACAGAGTTTGCAGTGTGTATTTTCAAAAGAAAAAACAACTACGTTTATATGTAGATCTAGCTACCTGTG
Organism: Felis catus; assembly: GCF_018350175.1. Classification (NCBI taxonomy): domain Eukaryota; kingdom Metazoa; phylum Chordata; class Mammalia; order Carnivora; family Felidae; genus Felis; species Felis catus. Next base: position 283,252 of record NW_025408498.1, on the reverse strand, counting down.
TGTCCGTATGGATACCTGTGTACATACACATACATGTCTACACATACGTACACAAATTCGTGTATGTGTATATATATGTATATGCATACACACTCGCGCGCGCGCACACACACACAGACACACACACAGAAACACATACACACACACACACACACACACACACACACACACACACCATGTAAACTGAGCCAAACGGTCTTCTCAGTGGAAACGCAGAGCCAGGAGGGAGGCATCAGCACAATGTTCAAAATGAAAGGGAAACGTCATTCTCGTATGTATCAGTATGTGCCATGACAGGAAGACACACCTGAGAGTTCTGGTAGGACAGGAAGGTGCTCCCAGGGAGAATGCAGGCAAATGGTCCCTATGGAGCCAATGGAACCCTAGTGCACTTGTGGTAGGAGACCGATAAAGGAGGCCGAAAACTGGTGACCTTTCTAATGCTAGCAGAGGGCATTTGCATTTGTATAGCATGCGATCATTGACGTTGCTCCTGGGGTGGAGAAAGGTTTTGCATCACTATTCTCCTAGGTTTGGGGCTTAGTTTTGTCTTCCCTTGTGCTCTTGAAAGAGTCCTGACAGGTCCTGATGGTACACAGTAAGTCCAGGTCACCTGAGTCCAGAGTCCCTTGGTGGGGCTTGTGGGATGGTGTCCTTCCCATGACCATGAAGTCCACAGACCAGTCTTGTGCTTTTGCTCTAAGTCCCGTTTCTACCAGGTCCAGTCTGGGGGTGCCTCTTTGCAAGTCCTCAGGTGAGGACACGTGAGATGAAGGCTGCCCATTGGGACTGGCCTTCGATGATCCATATGTCCGTGACTCCCTGTTCTCCTTCCAAGGCTGCGTAGGTTCGTGCCCTTGATGCTCCTTTCGTAGAAAGCCTCGACTGCTTGGTCTCTCTACTCCTCCTCACCCTGGACGGTAGTCCAGTGGCTCCCCTGAATCCTCAGGCATACGTTTCCTTGCCCACGTCTGCACACTGGCCCTCCAGAGCAGGGTCGGGTACGCCTTGCACGTTCAGTCGATGCTTGCTGCACAATCGCATGGGTGATGGCCTCTCTCTCTCTCTCACCAAAAGAAAGAAAGGTTGAAAAGCAACTGAAACCCAAGAAAAGAAAAATGGCACGGAGGAGTTGGGATCTGAGGCACACTGTGAAGAAAACATGGGGGTTGGGAGGTAGTGGAGGTGGACAGGCGGTTCCACAGAGTTGAAGGATGTGCCACAGTCAGCGGTGGCAGGGTGGACTTGAGGGTGGGACCGCTGGTGGTGCAGTCCAGGTAGGGCCATGGGAAGGGCATGCAGAGCTGAAAAGCACTGGCCTTTCAAGGAGAAGGGAGGTGGAAGGAGTCTCGTGTGCCCAGTGTGTCTCCCTGTCCTTTAGGGCTGCCCTTGCGGTCACGAGCGAGGAGGGTGCACGGCTGTAGATGTCCCCGGTTGGCGGGAATGTGAGGCAGAGTGAAGAAGAAACACAGAGGCCTAGGATGCAAGAGGGATCACTGGGTTCACGTCCAGCCACCTCCCTGGGAAACCAGCTATGCAAAAGGTTCCTGGGTCTCTTGAGGGGTGACAGGGTGGTGTCCACCTTGGGAGGAGACACCTGCCAGTCCCTATCCCACTGGCCTGGTCTCTGGAGCCCTCTGCCTGGCTCCCAGCTGTCAGACTGGCGGGCAGTCCGTCAGAGCATCTGGTGAGCACGGGGAGGTGGGGTGGTGCAGACCCTAGCGGCCAGGAACTGTGCCTCGTGCGGGGGGTGCAGGTGGGGGGTTGGGGCGGCTTGGATCCTGGGCCCAGGCAGGTGTGCGGGAGCCTGCACAGGAGTGAGCACATGCACGTGGGTTAGGGGCGGAGTTCGGTGAGGGACACACCTAAGGCTGCAGTGGTTTTGTGAGTCCTGGCTCCCAGCCCACCTGCCGCCCCAAGCCCCCAAGTGTCTGGGCCAGCCAGGGACTGACGCCCACCTCAGCCCCCTTCTGGGGACATGCTGCTGCCTGGCGCCTGCGACCCCATAGCCATGGCATTGGCGGTAGTCGTCGCAGTAGTGCTCGCGGAAGTGCTCATGGAAGCATAGACAGGGGCCCGCATGGAGAAGACTGGGAGCCATGAGCCTCCAGCCTCAGAGGGTGGCGGCTCTACTGCTCCTGCTGCTTTTGGAGCCAGAGGCCTGGGAGCGGGACGCGCTCCCGGGGCACCTAGGTCTGTTCCCGAGCTGGTGGAGTGCCAGCACTGGGAGGGGAAGAGCGGGATGCAATGCCCCCGGCGCCCCCCAAAGTCCATCTGGGAGAAGCCTAAAGGTGGAGCAGCTGAGACCCACAGCCTCCCTCCAGGACCTCCCTCAGTTGCGGTACTGCAAAAGTAGGGACCCTAGCGACAAGGTCCCAGGTGGCCTTCCCCCTTGCCCTTCTGTGTCTTCCCCTTTCCATCCACATCCCCCTTCCCTCCTGCTCTGGGCTTCTTCTGGGCTCCTTTGCAGCTGCGGTCTGGAGGACTCAGTAGTGAGCTGTCTGGGTTGGACCTGGGTTCCCTGGAAGAGGATGACCCCAGATCGAGTAGGGGGTTAGGCTCCAGTGGTGGGGAGTGGCGCAGGTCGAGGGGGGGGGGCGCCCTGAGTGCCCTTGGAGGTCAGACTGGATTGGTGGCTGGAGGGTGGATGTGCGAATGACCGAACTAACGAAGGAACGAAGGAAAGCGTGGACCTGCGGTTGTGGGAAAATATCAAGGCAGGGCCAGGGAAGTCGCTGCCGTGAGCAGGAGGAATCATTCCTGTCTGTGAAAATGAAGCACAAGGGACCTGAGATTCCAGAGAAACATTCCAGGCAGAGTCAGGGTGGTGGGCCTGAGTTCCTGGAGGCCATCCAGGGAAGGTGTTGAAGCCATTGAGAGTGGAAGCAGCAGGTGAACACAGGCCTCCTGCCTCCCCCCTCCACACCAGCTGCCCTGCCCTGCCCGGCCCCTGGTGACACAGTTTCACCCTCTGATGGGGCGGGGGAGATCCCATCCCGCTTGTGGCTAAAGGGGGTCCTCTATCATGGGAGTCAATGGGACTCTGGCGTTTGGGGTCTGAGGTGGGGGTAGTGCAACTCCCTGTTGAGCTCTTCATTTCTGAAGGCAGTTTGCGTTCAATCAATGAACTCGGAGGCAATGGGCCAGGAATAAGTGGCGCTTCTGTGTTTTAGAGGGTGGTGCAGACTCTTTCCTACTTGGAGATGTGTGCTGAAGAGAACTGGGTGTTGTGGATGGCGTCCAAAGTCATCTTTTTGGGACATGTTGGGTGGGAACGTCTTCTTCGCACTCTGGCGAGGAAGGTGGATGGCAAGCTCCTCGTTCCAGGCAGACTTTGGGTTTTGTTCTTCATATCCGTGGGGCGTGGCGCTTCATGTGTCCATGGAACGCCTCCTGTGTTGCATTCCTTCTGTGTTTCAAGAGTTTCAGTCCTTCGGAATCACATCTCCTCCAGGATTCACCAGGCAGCATGAGGGAGAAGTGACTCTCAGCCCACCGGGTCTCTAGAAACCAGTGCATGTGTACCTGAGCAGACGGTGCTGGTCTCTCAGCCTCCTTTGGAAATGAGGTCTTGAGCAAACGCTCTTTCATTGCATGGGTTCCACCTCTGTCAGGTTGTTGGCGTTTGTGTTTGTGCATGTGTGTAAGTGTCTGCGGTGCCGTGTCCTGTATTTAGTCCGGACCGCGGCAGGGTCCCAGTTCTTTCCAAAGACACAGTTTTGTTGCATAGGAAGTTCTCATTTCAACAGTGTGTCCCCATGCTGTCACAACAGATGAAAACTTCCTGCAGGCAGCACCGTGACCTCACTGAAAGCAAAAGTCAGAGAACTGAGGCTTTCCCAAACTTACATATCAAGCTGACTGGTACTTTATGTTTTCAGTAAGATGGTGTGGTGTAGGCCACTCTGAGCAGCTGAGGCTCCTAAGCATCTGGTTTGTCCTCGGGGGGTGTTGTCTCTGTCAGCATTTCAGGAGATTATGATTCTCTTCAGGATCATTATTTTCTTGATTACCATGATTACTATATTCTGCATAACCCATCGCATGGAATTTGATAAGGAGCTCGATACCCGGAACCTTATCGTCACCAAACGCTCGCTACAACAAGGAGAAAAACAATCACTTTTGTGCAATGGACAATGCACCTTACCTTCATTGTACTGTTTTAGTGCTATGTACATATGTTTAGAGTAATAGAAAGTGTCCACTTAGATCTAAGGAGGTTTTTGTGACATCATGGTACTTCAAGAAACCATAAAAATAATGGAAAAATCTAAGTTACCTAGTAATCTAAGCACTCTGTCCTTTTGGATACGAAATCCTAAGTAAAGAACTCATCTTGCAAAAACTGCCAAGACCCGATAATTCCTTATTATTCTAGTAGGTCTAGTGAATGGAATGGACTGAACTAAGGTCTCTGAAATACAGGAAGCTAGAATTTGAGATATTGAGCCACCTTTACTCTCCCTTTCCCTGGTGACATGGTCTTTTTTTATTTGGTGATGTCTTTTGACCTTTACCCTATTTCCCTCCTTCCTGCCCCCCCCCCACCTTTGCCATCATCTTTATGTATTGATGGGCTTGTTTCCTTCTGTTTTGAGGATTTTTGTTTTTTGTTTTCTTAGTTTTTGTTTCAGATTCCCCATATATGTGCGAGCATTCTATATGTGTTTTTCTCCGTGTGAGTTCTTTCACTTGGCATAATGCCCTCCAGGCTATTATAAAACACTGTGGCATAATAACAGGTGTGAAGGTATTTTTGGGAGTTAGTGATTTCATGTGTTCCGAGTAGTACCTAGGGGGGTAATTGAGGGAAGTTGCTGGATGATATGGTTGTTCCCCTCTGAATTGTGTGAGGAAACTTTATATTGTTTGCGACTGCCTCTGCACCAAGTTCCAATGCCACCAACAGGGCCCAATGATTCGCTTTCTTCCACATTGTACCTGACGCTTGTGCTTTCTTGTCTTTTTGATAAGACCATTCAGACAGGTTTCAGGTGATATCTCTTTGGCTTTGGACTTTCATTTCCCTAATGTGGAGTGACATGGAACTTCTCTTCATGTATATGGCGGCCACCTGTATGTCTTCATTGGAAGAATGCCTCTTCAGGACTCTGCCAGGTCCATCATTGCTCTTTGGTTTTGCATTGTGGCGCTGTAGGAGTTCTTGGTATCTTTTGTGTTTTAACCCTTGACCACGTATGTAGTTTGCAAGTATTTTCTCCCATTCACTACGTTGCCTTCTCATTCTGTTGAAGATATTGTTGCTGTGCAGAACTTGTTTTTTTAGTTTCATGTAGTCCCACTTGTTTAGTTTTCCTTTGTAGCTTTGGCTTCTGGTGTCAAATCCCTAAACTCAAGTCAAGACTGAGATCCAAACATTGTCGTGGGTTTGGCATTTGGCTTTGTCCAGCAAAGCCAAGGACAGCAGAAAGGCTTGCTTCAGACTCCACGCAAGTCAAGAGAGGTGAGGGAGTTTAAGGGACGTCTCCGCGAGCTGCTCTCAGGCTCCCGTAGTCATTACGCCTACAAACGATGTACAACACGTCAGCGGGCCACATGCTAGAAAGAACGTATTGAAGACATGGTGCGAACCACATCGAGACAGGATAAAATATTCCACGCGACAACACGGTCCAAGGACTTGGCGAGCCCATGCAGAACCCAACCCCTAGATACACACGCGCTAGATCGGCCAAGTCTCGCCTGCCCCCCAGATACACACCAAGTAGGTAAGTGAGCTGCTGCAACTGTTTGCAGGAAGGCCAGAGAGCAGTGATCTGCTCTGCAAAGCTTTCCCTATAACCTCCCAACTCAGGACATTGTTGTGCGATTTCCCACACCTCGTGCCCAAGGTCTTATCCAGGTATTTGTGGTTTTAGGTCTCAAGTCTGTAATACATTTTAACTTCGTTTCTGTGTGTGATGCTAAATAGGTGTCACGTTGTTTTTCCGCCCCCGTTATTTTTCTGTGCCCAGTGTTTCTGGGCACCACCTATTGAGGAGACTGCCTTTGCCTCAGGTTATATTCTTGGTTCCTTTGTTGTGAATTAATTGGTTACATATGTGTGGGTTTCTCCCTGGGCCTTCAGTTCTGGTCCAGTGACCTGTGTGTCTGCTTTTACCCCAATACTGTACTCCTTGGGTTGTTGTAGCTTTGATATCTAGTTTCAAATCAGAAAGCATGGTGCTTCCAGCTGTTTTCTTCCTTCTCACAATGACTTTGGTATTCGGAGCCTTTTGTGCTTCTGTCCACCTTGAAGGATTATACTATTTTTGGGAACGTGCTTAAGCTTTGATAGGGATTGCACCTAGGGAATGTGTAGGTGGCTTTAAGTAGTGTGGACATTTTGATAATCCTAATTCTTGGGATCCACTAGCATAGAATGTCTTTCTGCTTATTTCTGTCTTTTCAAATTCTTTCTCCAGTGATTTCTTCTTTTCAGGAAAGTGGTCTCACTCCTTCATGGTTAAAGTCATTGTTTTCTTTTTTAAGTTTTCTATCTTTTTCTTGACAGAGAGAGATACATGGAAACACACACATACACACACACACACACACACACACACAAACAGAGAAAGAGAGACAGAGAAAGAGAGAGAGACAGAGAGAGCGCATATGAGTGGGGAAGAACTGAGAGAAAGGAGACACAGAATCTAAAGTAGGCTCCAGACTCTGAGTTGTCAGCACAGAGCCCCACACAGGGCTCAAAACAACATCATGAGATCACGACCTTAGCCAAAGTCAGATGCTTCACTGACTGTGCCACCCAGGTGTTTGTAGGCTAAATTTCCTCTTAAGCTTTTTCTTCTCTTGGAGTGATTTTAAATTATTTTCTTAATTTCTCTCTCTGAGACTTTGTTATTCGTGTATAGAATTGAAGCACATTATGTACAACCACATACATATCTTAACATGCCTGAATTCATTTATTAGGTCTACCAGTAATGTTGTCGAGTCACTGCCGTCTCTCTAGAGCATATCATGCACTCCTAGTAAGTGAAAAAGTACCTGGGAACATAGGATGATGCGATCGAATTGAGATGAGAGTAAGCAGATATATGGAGTGAGAGTGTGCAAATTTTGTGAAATGTTTTGTGGTTGATACAATCCAACAAGTCCATGAACATGGTTTGTTTGGATATACTTTTTCTTTAAACCAGACCCAGAGAGCTGTGACATAAATATATGCTTCCCAACACATTGCCACAACACGCCCTGTGCATCTTGGGAGGTAGCCACCTTGTCTCCCTTTTTTGTCCTGGAACCCAGTGCCTGACTCCACCACTCAGTGAATTCTTCTCAGAATACTTCATCTGGGAAGAGACCTATGTTTTTCATAGACTTCCTGAAAGGCACCTCAAAAACATTGGATTTTACAGAGTTGTGTCTGATCTGCCTGGAATCGTCTGAGGATGTGTCGGTTGGAATGGCACTTTCTTTGCTGGGAGATCAGGGAGCCCTGCAGTATTCCTGTGTGCCTTGTGGTGGGTCACCAGAGGGTGCTGTGTGGCTGCTCATGACAGGGACACTGCTCCCCAAAGATGGGGCTGGCAGGTGCCGGGCGTCACTGCTGGAGGAGCCTGAAGGGTGGAGGGGCTTGACTCGCTATCAAAAGCCTTGACTGAGTCTCCATCCTGCAGTCTCCTTGAGCTCCTGATGTGCTGTGTAAAGGACTCTCTGGCTTGCCGAGGTCCAAGTGGTTCTTGCTGCTGTTGCCACTCAGTCGTCAGGACGAAGACATTCAGGTCCTGGTCTTTAACTCATTGACCTGATCTGCACTTAGAGGTACTTTCCTGAGAGTAAGCGACCCAGCCTGGGAGGAGGGCCAGCAAGCAGACAGCAGTGCTCCAGCCTGCAGCCTCCCCTGGCTGGAAGCAGGGACTGGCTGCTCTACTGAGAAGCAGAGCTATGGAACAGGAGGTGCACAGGCAGCTGGGGTTTGTCATGGGATGGGGCCTGAATGAGTGTGTTCCAGGGCATGGGGCAGGGATGCTGTGCAGGAGGTCAGAATGAGGGAGTGTGGTTTCTTTCCTGCCCCATGGGTCACTCCTAGGTACCCTGATGGCCACAGTGCTGGCTTGTTCTCCTGATTCTTCAGGGATCCACCTAGTCCCAGGGGTCCCTGATTTTCACATAAGACCCCCACGGAATAAAGAGTCTATAGATATTGTACGCTGGAGGCAGCCCCCGAAAAAATGCCTATAAATTAGGTCCCCAAAGTTGTGCTTGGTGTACACGCCTACAGAAAGGGAGAGTTTGGTACACATGTGCCCCTGTGTACAGTGATGAGAGACAAAATATTGCAATTGGCCCAGTCATTCAGCTTCTGGAGACGCAGAGTAAAGGATGATGTGTGGCCCTTGAGAATGCAGAAGGGGACAGGACTGTGCCTGTCCACTGTGGCAACATCCCATAGTACAAGACCATAGTCCTCGATGGATGCCCAACTTGTCACACTACTCGTGAACACAAACACAGTCACCTGCTGCACTCAAAGCCAAAGGAGTGTGAAGATGACACCATGTCTTGGGGGCCATTACTTCTTCAAAGAATATACATTTTTTTGCCGTATGTATTTGTTGTTTCCTATTTATTTTTTTGGAAAGAGCAAGAAGGGGAACCTGACCAGGTATGGCTTCAAGCTGTCATTGCAGAGCCTGACTTGGGACTTGATCTCAAGAATCATGAGATCGTGACCGGAGCCAAATTCCACTCGGAAACTCGCCCATTGAGACACCTTGGTGCCTGTCCTCATTCTTTAAATCTTCATTTTACTGAATACATGCCACCTGTAGGAAACCTTCCAGAACTTTATACTTTATTGCCTAATACATTAGTGTCAATGGCATATTGAAGGTTTCATTTGGGTATTTTCATAATATGTACGTTAGACCAATACCACCATGGCCAGTCGAGGAAAATGAAAGATTTTAAAGGTATTCGCTCTGGTCCAGACATTTCTCTTCTGGCTTCTGCTCTTGTGTCAGACCTCAGAGGGTCCCCATGCCAGATAATGAAGACATTTCAAGTGGGGGCTTCACCTAATCTTTGTTCTTTGAGGACTATTCCTCTGTCATAAAAAATATTAGTGCCATTGAATATTTAAGCAATTATTAATCAGTCTCCTGTCATGTAGCCAGACACAACAGGCCATGTTGTGTGTTTGCACACACATGGAAATCCCAGAGGAGCTAGAGCACCAGATACCGAGATCGCTGGTTGCAGAGACTGGGGTGAGGGAATGAGCCGTGGGTGACTAGTAGTCCACGTGTCTCTGTGATGGAAATGTTCTAGGAGTACATAGTGGTCACGGGTGTAAAATCCTGCGAATGTACGTACTGACACTTGAAGTTGTAATTTCAAAGGATCAGAGTAAATTTTTTGAAACTTAATTTATGTTTTGAGTATAAACCAATAGTATGTAAGGACACTAAATACCTCTATACCCACTACTAAAATGACAAAGAACACAATGACAAGGTGAGGCAATTCATCCTGTGGGGCTGCAGCCGACATGAGCCGCTGTTGGGGAGCTGAGGCTGGTTGCTCAGCTGCAGCAGGTGGCTGCTCCAGCCCTTCCGTGACCCCACCGGCTGGGGCTGGGGGCTGCTCATGCTCTGGGGCCACCAAAGGGGCAGGTGGCTCTTCGAGCTCCTGACTGTCAGCCAGAGCTGGGAGTACCTCCTGCCCTGGTGGGGTCGCTGCAGTGAGGGTCTCCGATTCTCGTACGCGCTGAGCTCCAGGAGAACTGGTGGCTTCCGGCAGCCTGGGCTGCGAGGCTGCAGTGGGCACCACAGAGATAGCGGGGGCTCGCTCCCGAGGCACGTCTGGACGGGGCTCTAGAGCTGCTGCCAAAGCTTCAAGAATAGAAAGTGTCATCACCGTGATTGCCATTCCATGGCAGGAAACCTCTCCCGCAGACATTGTCATCTGAGTCACAGAACCCAGCAGGAGGAAATCTCCCAGACGGCAGGCTAATGGAACAGTGATCTGAGACTAGTCCCTACGCCTGGCCCACCTACAGTCTCAGGAAACACGTTCTCTGTGGCATACCCCGTCCCCTCCACACGCCCACATCTCCCACCCAGAGTCCTCCTCGCCCAGAGACTCGGGCTCATTGGGCTCACGGTGTTTCCGCCATGAGTAGAGAAGGCGGGCGCGGCGCTGCAGCTCGGAGCCCGGCATGTGGACCCTTACGTACGCCCGCAGCAGCTTCAAGCTGGTGAAGTCTGGAGGGCGGAAAAATTCCTCGGGGTAGTGATCCATCCAGGTGCCCAGGATGGAGGAGATGGCCCTGGGGATACAAAAGTAGCCAGAACAATCACCATGGGGTGTTCCCCCCACTGATGTCTCGGGACAGGCCTGTGGGACCTGGCCTCTATGCCTCCTGCTCCTGGACGTCCAGAGGGTGGTTCTGTACGTGGTCCACCTGTGATTTGGCAGTCCCGCCTACGAGCGACCTGGTCACTGAAGAGGGACCGTCAAGATTCTGTTTGACGGGAACCCCTTAGCCAATGATGTGGTCGTCTCTGTCCTTCTTGGGGAAGCCAGCCAGACTCTTCGCTGTGTCCCGCTGCCTACCTCCCGCTGGAATTCAAGTCCGTGCGTGAGTGGAGGGGTGGTGTCGGGGTGAGTCAGTGCCTTCACTGCATACCCTAGCGCTCCACGAAAATCTGCGCACATACGGGACAAGAGGACTCTGTCTCTTACCTGGGCTTGCTGGGACCCTCCTGATGCCCTCAACGTGACGACCTGTGCCTCTGTGCTGCCTCATGCACTCAGTGCACATGTGGGTGTCCTCCCGCTGACACCGTTCTCCCATCGTGTGGGTGATATGTGCTCCTTGAGCCCTCACTGTGTCTCCTGTACCCTGGCTAAGCACGCACCGTGATTGTTCCCCAAGGTGGTGAGCGTGATGCTCCCCAAAACCGTTATTCTGGGTCCCCTGATGGGGGTCCAGGCAAGGCTGTGAGTGGGAAGGGATGGGGTTGGACTCTGTAAGGGGCTGACGCGGTCCTCTGGCGCCCTCTGCTGCCTCCCTGTGCCCACAGCCCATCGTCGACCAGACAGGACAGAACCCCTTTCCTTGTTTCCAAGAGAAAGCCCTCAGAACTTTGCCCTCTCACAGGACTCTCAGACGTGTGGGATGCTGGGTCCTGCAGCCCCTCCCACGCACAGTCTCAGCACTGCCCTCTTGGAGAAGGAAGCACTGCCCTCCAGCCTGAGCTCAGCCTACTCACAGTTTCTCCTGCTCCCGGGGTCCGCCATCCTCCTCAGCCTCCGAATGGAAGCATCCGTATCTGGAGGAGGCCAGAAGGACATCATATGAGCTGTCCTGTGGATGCTACGTCTTGTCCTATCCAGAGTCCCTGACTGCTGACTAGAATGGAGCTCTGGAGGGGAGGGTACCGTCAGCTCCTACAGAAGTGCCTGCACCTAGTGGGGCTTCGTGCGTGTTTGAAGAATGATTGGGCCCGAGTCAGCTCCATCACACATATTGGTGTGGGTCTGGGCGTCCTGCTCATCCTGGGCATCGTTGACTGGTTTGAGCCAGGACTCAGACACACAGATAGAGCCTCCAATCTCCTTTTCCAATGGGAAAACAGCCCAAGTCAACACCTGGCGACAGTGAGGGATGAGGCAGAAAGTTGATCATGGGCAAGAGGACAAAGATGACCCAGCAGAGACGCAGCCCTGCCAGCAGAGCTTTCCACAGGCCAGGGTGACTTTCCCTGCAGTGCCCCCACTGAGGACCTGGAGTGTTTCCACCCGGATCGGAGGAACAAAGTGAGACGCCAGGACGTTTGGTGACTTTCCTGAGACTCAGAGCTTTCAGGGGCTGAATCACACTGGGCTGTGAAGGGCAGGGTGCTCACCTCATAAACAGTATTTCCAGGACCTGCTGGGTGGTAGCAAAAGCTCTGTACGTGCTCAAGAATGTGAAGAGGTAGGAGGGGTCTCCACCCAGGAAAGCAGGTACCAGGTGCTCCACTCGCTGTTCCAGTAGCATCCAGCCTCCGTCGATGGTCCATTCCTACAGAAAGGGAGAGGTTCGGTACACATGTGCCCTTCTGTACAGTGATGAGAGAGAAAATATTGGAATTGGCCCAGTCATTCAGCTTCTGGAGACGCAGAGTAGAGGATGATGTGTGGCCCCTGAGAATGCAGAAGGGGACAGGACTGTGCCTGTCCACTGTGGCGACATCCCATAGTAAAGACCATAGTCCTGGATGGATGCCCAACCTGTCACACTACTCGTGAACACAAACACAGTCACCTGCTGCACTCAAAGCCAAAGGAGTGTGAAGATGACACCATGTCTTGGGGGTCATTAGTTCTTCAAAGAATATACATTTTTTTTGCCGTATGTATTTGTTGTTTCCTATTTATTTTTTTGGAAAGAGCAAGAAGGGGAATCCTGACCAGGGATGACTTCAAGCTGGCATTGCAGAGCCTAACTTGGGACTTGATCTCAAGAACCATGAGATCGTGACCGGAGCCAAATTCGAGTCGGAAACTCGCCCATTGAGCCACCTTGGTGCCTGTCCTCATTATTTAAATCTTCATTTTACTGAATACGTGCCACCTGTAGGAAACCTTCCAGAACTTTATACTTTATTGCCTAATAGATTAGTGTCGATGGCATATTGAAGGTTTCATTTGGGTATTTTCATAATATGCACGTTAGACTAATATCACCATGGCCAGTCGAGGAAAAGGAAAGATTTTCAAGGTATTCGCTCTGGTCCAGACATTTCTCTTCTGGCTTCTGCTCTTGTGTCAGACCTCAGAGGGTCCCCATGCCAGATAATGAAGACATTTCAAGTGGGGGCTTCACCTAATCTTTGTTCTTTGAGGACTATTCCTCTGTCATAAAAAAATATTAGTGCCATTGAATATTTAAGCAATTATTAATCAGTCCCCTGTCATGTAGCCAGACACAACAGGCCATGTTGTGTGTTTGCACACACGTGGAAATCCCAGAGGAGCTGAAGCAGCAGAAACCGAGATCGCTGGTTGCAGAGACTGGGGTGAGGGAATGAGCCGTGGGTGACTAGTAGTCCACGTGTCTCTGTGATGGAAATGTTCTAGGAGTACATAGTGGTCACGGGTGTAAAATCCTGCGAATGTACGTACTGACACTTGAAGTTGTAATTTCAAAGGATCAGAGTAAATTTTTTGAAACTTAATTTATGTTTTGAGTATAAACCAATAGTATGTAAGGACACTAAATACCTCTATACCCACTACTAAAATGACAAAGAACACAATGACAAGGTGAGGCAATTCATCCTGTGGGGCTGCAGCCGACATGAGCCGCTGTTGGGGAGCTGAGGCTGGTTGCTCAGCTGCAGCAGGTGGCTGCTCCAGCCCTTCCGTGACCCCACCGGCTGGGGCTGGGGGCTGCTCATGCTCTGGGGCCACCAAAGGGGCAGGTGGCTCTTCGAGCTCCTGACTGTCAGCCAGAGCTGGGAGTACCTCCTGCCCTGGTGGGGTCGCTGCAGTGAGGGTCTCCGATTCTCGTACGCGCTGAGCTCCAGGAGAACTGGTGGCTTCCGGCAGCCTGGGCTGCGAGGCTGCAGTGGGCACCACAGAGATAGCGGGGGCTCGCTCCCGAGGCACGTCTGGACGGGGCTCTAGAGCTGCTGCCAAAGCTTCAAGAATAGAAAGTGTCATCACCGTGATTGCCATTCCATGGCAGGAAACCTCTCCCGCAGACATTGTCATCTGAGTCACAGAACCCAGCAGGAGGAAATCTCCCAGACGGCAGGCTAATGGAACAGTGATCTGAGACTAGTCCCTACGCCTGGCCCACCTACAGTCTCAGGAAACACGTTCTCTGTGGCATACCCCGTCCCCTCCACACGCCCACATCTCCCACCCAGAGTCCTCCTCGCCCAGAGACTCGGGCTCATTGGGCTCACGGTGTTTCCGCCATGAGTAGAGAAGGCGGGCGCGGCGCTGCAGCTCGGAGCCCGGCATGTGGACCCTTACGTACGCCCGCAGCAGCTTCAAGCTGGTGAAGTCTGGAGGGCGGAAAAATTCCTCGGGGTAGTGATCCATCCAGGTGCCCAGGATGGAGGAGATGGCCCTGGGGATACAAAAGTAGCCAGAACAATCACCATGGGGTGTTCCCCCCACTGATGTCTCGGGACAGGCCTGTGGGACCTGGCCTCTATGCCTCCTGCTCCTGGACGTCCAGAGGGTGGTTCTGTACGTGGTCCACCTGTGATTTGGCAGTCCCGCCTACGAGCGACCTGGTCACTGAAGAGGGACCGTCAAGATTCTGTTTGACGGGAACCCCTTAGCCAATGATGTGGTCGTCTCTGTCCTTCTTGGGGAAGCCAGCCAGACTCTTCGCTGTGTCCCGCTGCCTACCTCCCGCTGGAATTCAAGTCCGTGCGTGAGTGGAGGGGTGGTGTCGGGGTGAGTCAGTGCCTTCACTGCATACCCTAGCGCTCCACGAAAATCTGCGCACATACGGGACAAGAGGACTCTGTCTCTTACCTGGGCTTGCTGGGACCCTCCTGATGCCCTCAACGTGACGACCTGTGCCTCTGTGCTGCCTCATGCACTCAGTGCACATGTGGGTGTCCTCCCGCTGACACCGTTCTCCCATCGTGTGGGTGATATGTGCTCCTTGAGCCCTCACTGTGTCTCCTGTACCCTGGCTAAGCACGCACCGTGATTGTTCCCCAAGGTGGTGAGCGTGATGCTCCCCAAAACCGTTATTCTGGGTCCCCTGATGGGGGTCCAGGCAAGGCTGTGAGTGGGAAGGGATGGGGTTGGACTCTGTAAGGGGCTGACGCGGTCCTCTGGCGCCCTCTGCTGCCTCCCTGTGCCCACAGCCCATCGTCGACCAGACAGGACAGAACCCCTTTCCTTGTTTCCAAGAGAAAGCCCTCAGAACTTTGCCCTCTCACAGGACTCTCAGACGTGTGGGATGCTGGGTCCTGCAGCCCCTCCCACGCACAGTCTCAGCACTGCCCTCTTGGAGAAGGAAGCACTGCCCTCCAGCCTGAGCTCAGCCTACTCACAGTTTCTCCTGCTCCCGGGGTCCGCCATCCTCCTCAGCCTCCGAATGGAAGCATCCGTATCTGGAGGAGGCCAGAAGGACATCATATGAGCTGTCCTGTGGATGCTACGTCTTGTCCTATCCAGAGTCCCTGACTGCTGACTAGAATGGAGCTCTGGAGGGGAGGGTACCGTCAGCTCCTACAGAAGTGCCTGCACCTAGTGGGGCTTCGTGCGTGTTTGAAGAATGATTGGGCCCGAGTCAGCTCCATCACACATATTGGTGTGGGTCTGGGCGTCCTGCTCATCCTGGGCATCGTTGACTGGTTTGAGCCAGGACTCAGACACACAGATAGAGCCTCCAATCTCCTTTTCCAATGGGAAAACAGCCCAAGTCAACACCTGGCGACAGTGAGGGATGAGGCAGAAAGTTGATCATGGGCAAGAGGACAAAGATGACCCAGCAGAGACGCAGCCCTGCCAGCAGAGCTTTCCACAGGCCAGGGTGACTTTCCCTGCAGTGCCCCCACTGAGGACCTGGAGTGTTTCCACCCGGATCGGAGGAACAAAGTGAGAGGCCAGGACGTTTGGTGACTTTCCTGAGACTCAGAGCTTTCAGGGGCTGAATCACACTGGGCTGTGAAGGGCAGGGTGCTCACCTCATAAACAGTATTTCCAGGACCTGCTGGGAGGTAGCAAAAGCTCTGTACGTGCTCAAGAATGTGAAGAGGTAGGAGGGGTCTCCACCCAGGAAAGCAGGTACCAGGTGCTCCACTCGCTGTTCCAGTAGCATCCAGCCTCCGTCGATGGTCCATTCCTACAGAAAGGGAGAGGTTCGGTACACATGTGCCCTTCTGTACAGTGATGAGAGAGAAAATATTGGAATTGGCCCAGTCATTCAGCTTCTGGAGACGCAGAGTAGAGGATGATGTGTGGCCCCTGAGAATGCAGAAGGGGACAGGACTGTGCCTGTCCACTGTGGCGACATCCCATAGTAAAGACCATAGTCCTGGATGGATGCCCAACCTGTCACACTACTCGTGAACACAAACACAGTCACCTGCTGCACTCAAAGCCAAAGGAGTGTGAAGATGACACCATGTCTTGGGGGTCATTAGTTCTTCAAAGAATATACATTTTTTTGCCGTATGTATTTGTTGTTTCCTATTTATTTTTTTGGAAAGAGCAAGAAGGGGAATCCTGACCAGGGATGACTTCAAGCTGGCATTGCAGAGCCTAACTTGGGACTTGATCTCAAGAACCATGAGATCGTGACCGGAGCCAAATTCGAGTCGGAAACTCGCCCATTGAGCCACCTTGGTGCCTGTCCTCATTATTTAAATCTTCATTTTACTGAATACGTGCCACCTGTAGGAAACCTTCCAGAACTTTATACTTTATTGCCTAATAGATTAGTGTCGATGGCATATTGAAGGTTTCATTTGGGTATTTTCATAATATGCACGTTAGACTAATATCACCATGGCCAGTCGAGGAAAAGGAAAGATTTTCAAGGTATTCGCTCTGGTCCAGACATTTCTCTTCTGGCTTCTGCTCTTGTGTCAGACCTCAGAGGGTCCCCATGCCAGATAATGAAGACATTTCAAGTGGGGGCTTCACCTAATCTTTGTTCTTTGAGGACTATTCCTCTGTCATAAAAAAATATTAGTGCCATTGAATATTTAAGCAATTATTAATCAGTCCCCTGTCATGTAGCCAGACACAACAGGCCATGTTGTGTGTTTGCACACACGTGGAAATCCCAGAGGAGCTGAAGCAGCAGAAACCGAGATCGCTGGTTGCAGAGACTGGGGTGAGGGAATGAGCCGTGGGTGACTAGTAGTCCACGTGTCTCTGTGATGGAAATGTTCTAGGAGTACATAGTGGTCACGGGTGTAAAATCCTGCGAATGTACGTACTGACACTTGAAGTTGTAATTTCAAAGGATCAGAGTAAATTTTTTGAAACTTAATTTATGTTTTGAGTATAAACCAATAGTATGTAAGGACACTAAATACCTCTATACCCACTACTAAAATGACAAAGAACACAATGACAAGGTGAGGCAATTCATCCTGTGGGGCTGCAGCCGACATGAGCCGCTGTTGGGGAGCTGAGGCTGGTTGCTCAGCTGCAGCAGGTGGCTGCTCCAGCCCTTCCGTGACCCCACCGGCTGGGGCTGGGGGCTGCTCATGCTCTGGGGCCACCAAAGGGGCAGGTGGCTCTTCGAGCTCCTGACTGTCAGCCAGAGCTGGGAGTACCTCCTGCCCTGGTGGGGTCGCTGCAGTGAGGGTCTCCGATTCTCGTACGCGCTGAGCTCCAGGAGAACTGGTGGCTTCCGGCAGCCTGGGCTGCGAGGCTGCAGTGGGCACCACAGAGATAGCGGGGGCTCGCTCCCGAGGCACGTCTGGACGGGGCTCTAGAGCTGCTGCCAAAGCTTCAAGAATAGAAAGTGTCATCACCGTGATTGCCATTCCATGGCAGGAAACCTCTCCCGCAGACATTGTCATCTGAGTCACAGAACCCAGCAGGAGGAAATCTCCCAGACGGCAGGCTAATGGAACAGTGATCTGAGACTAGTCCCTACGCCTGGCCCACCTACAGTCTCAGGAAACACGTTCTCTGTGGCATACCCCGTCCCCTCCACACGCCCACATCTCCCACCCAGAGTCCTCCTCGCCCAGAGACTCGGGCTCATTGG
Organism: Felis catus; assembly: GCF_018350175.1. NCBI lineage: Eukaryota > Metazoa > Chordata > Mammalia > Carnivora > Felidae > Felis > Felis catus. The sequence goes on along the minus strand of NW_025408498.1, from coordinate 265,533 downwards.
GCTCACGGTGTTTCCGCCATGAGTAGAGAAGGCGGGCGCGGCGCTGCAGCTCGGAGCCCGGCATGTGGACCCTTACGTACGCCCGCAGCAGCTTCAAGCTGGTGAAGTCTGGAGGGCGGAAAAATTCCTCGGGGTAGTGATCCATCCAGGTGCCCAGGATGGAGGAGATGGCCCTGGGGATACAAAAGTAGCCAGAACAATCACCATGGGGTGTTCCCCCCACTGATGTCTCGGGACAGGCCTGTGGGACCTGGCCTCTATGCCTCCTGCTCCTGGACGTCCAGAGGGTGGTTCTGTACGTGGTCCACCTGTGATTTGGCAGTCCCGCCTACGAGCGACCTGGTCACTGAAGAGGGACCGTCAAGATTCTGTTTGACGGGAACCCCTTAGCCAATGATGTGGTCGTCTCTGTCCTTCTTGGGGAAGCCAGCCAGACTCTTCGCTGTGTCCCGCTGCCTACCTCCCGCTGGAATTCAAGTCCGTGCGTGAGTGGAGGGGTGGTGTCGGGGTGAGTCAGTGCCTTCACTGCATACCCTAGCGCTCCACGAAAATCTGCGCACATACGGGACAAGAGGACTCTGTCTCTTACCTGGGCTTGCTGGGACCCTCCTGATGCCCTCAACGTGACGACCTGTGCCTCTGTGCTGCCTCATGCACTCAGTGCACATGTGGGTGTCCTCCCGCTGACACCGTTCTCCCATCGTGTGGGTGATATGTGCTCCTTGAGCCCTCACTGTGTCTCCTGTACCCTGGCTAAGCACGCACCGTGATTGTTCCCCAAGGTGGTGAGCGTGATGCTCCCCAAAACCGTTATTCTGGGTCCCCTGATGGGGGTCCAGGCAAGGCTGTGAGTGGGAAGGGATGGGGTTGGACTCTGTAAGGGGCTGACGCGGTCCTCTGGCGCCCTCTGCTGCCTCCCTGTGCCCACAGCCCATCGTCGACCAGACAGGACAGAACCCCTTTCCTTGTTTCCAAGAGAAAGCCCTCAGAACTTTGCCCTCTCACAGGACTCTCAGACGTGTGGGATGCTGGGTCCTGCAGCCCCTCCCACGCACAGTCTCAGCACTGCCCTCTTGGAGAAGGAAGCACTGCCCTCCAGCCTGAGCTCAGCCTACTCACAGTTTCTCCTGCTCCCGGGGTCCGCCATCCTCCTCAGCCTCCGAATGGAAGCATCCGTATCTGGAGGAGGCCAGAAGGACATCATATGAGCTGTCCTGTGGATGCTACGTCTTGTCCTATCCAGAGTCCCTGACTGCTGACTAGAATGGAGCTCTGGAGGGGAGGGTACTGTCCGCTCTGCGCATTGGATCCCAGTCAGCTCCTACAGAAGTGCCTGCACCTAGTGGGGCTTCGTGCGTGTTTGAAGAATGATAGGGCCTGAGTCAGCTACATCACACATATTGGTGTGGGTCTGGGCGTCTTGCTCATCCTGGGCATCATTGACTGGTTTGAGCCAGGACTCAGACACACAGATAGAGCCTCCAGTCTCCTTTTCCAATGGGAAAACAGCCCAAGTCAACACCTGGCGACAGTGAGGGATGAGGCAGAAACTTGATCATGGGGAAGAGGACAAAGATGACCCAGCAGAGACGCAGCCCTGCCAGCAGACCTTTCCACAGGCCAGGGTGACTTTCCCTGCAGTGCCCCCACTGAGGACCTGGAGTTATTCTACCCCGATCAGAGGAACAAATGGAGACTAAGGACATTTGGTGACTTTCCTTAGACTCAAAGCTTTAAGGGGCTGAATCACACTGGGCTGTGAAGGGCAGGGTGCTCACCTCATAAACAACACTTCCAAGACCTTTTGGGTGGTAGTAAAGGTTGTGTACGTGCCCAAGAAGGTGGAGACATATGTGGGGTCTCTCCCCAGGAAGGCCGGCACGATGTGTTCCACTCGCTGCTTCAGCAGGCCTGCATCGATGGTCCACCGCACACAGTTCTCATTATCATCCCCGCGTGTGACCTTTGTACCCTGAGGTAGAACACAGGAGGGACATAGAATCAGACACAGCACTATGACCAACAGGAGGTTTGGAGTCCAGAATGCAGACCAAACCCCCAGACGCCAGTGACTTGTGGAAAGCCTGAGACGTGGTTGCCCAGAGTGGGAAAAGGATCTTGGCATTCACACGAGAATTTGAGGTGGGAAATGACTGAACACATTAGGATCTCAGCTCAGATTGTTAGATGAGTATGGACAGCAGCTCCCTGCATTAACAGCAGTGTCCCTGTGATTTCTAACCGCACAGTCCATTCTGGGGATCCCAAGACAGGGACTTTACCTGGCAAAGGTTGGATCAGGATAATAGAACATGTAGGATGTTCAGTGCAGCACTGTGACATGGCAAGAGAAGGGAATCCTGTCACAGTCCCACATTTGTGAAGGGCTGAATGGGTGAGGTGAGTGGTCTCATTTCCAGAATGTTGTCTAGGTGTTAAGGCCCTTGCTCCTGACTGGAGGGGCCCCAGGGGCGTGTTGCTTGGCCACCAAAGTGCAGAGCAGTAGACATAATGCAATGAGCCCCATGTCCTTTGGGTAAAATATCTCCCTGCTCCTCATGAACGTGTGTCAGACGTGGAGAAGGTGGGGAAGGATGGTCGGGCGAAACGGGCCACCTGGGAACGTTCGTCGGGGAAACGTGTACAACAATGCCAATATATTCTAGACAGAATGGGACGTGAAATGGTCTCACGCCTCCTTTCTGATCTTCCTCCAAATAAGTGGAGAGTGACGTTGCGTCTGGCCGTGGCAGGGGCTGGGCCCTGCTGGCATGTTTGAGGAGCAGATGGGGTTCCAGGTTCATCTGGGACCAGGAGTCTCCGAGCGCTACCAGGGGAGCAGCAGTGTGTTTTCTGGGCCCTGGGATTCTTTGCATTGCCTGTGGCCCCTTGGTGTTGGGTTTCCCTGGTACCTGCACTCACCCTGAGCCAGCGCGGCTTCGTGCTGATGGCATGGGGCTTCCTCCTTTCCTTCAGGGAAGTAGAGCAGGGGCTCTCATTCAGGTTCTCCTCCATCTGTGGCATGTGGCTCTGTCAAGACAGTGCCCAGCAGGCTGCAGGCAGGCAGGCAGGCAGGCAGGAGTCCTCAAAGCCGTGTCTGCTTGCTTTCGCTTGTCCTCGGACCCATATGAATTCATTCCAGATATGACACCACAGTGTGCACTCACCTCCCCCACGGAGGAGAAGCAAGGTGGCTTGAGGGCCTTGGATTCAACCTGTTACAGGTTAGAGGCACCTCAGAGATCCCTTTTCCCTCCTTCCCAGCATGACATGTGCATGGCCATGATGGGTCCACCAGGTGGTCCACTGCCATCGAACCTGCTCCGGTCCCGGGGAGGACCGGCCCCCATGTCCCCCTTTCCCCGAAACTGAACATGAGGGGATGGGGGTGCCCAGGGAAGGCTCCGAGCTGTGACCTGACCTGACCTGGCCTGCTCTAGGCTGCTCTGTGTTACCTTATGTGACCTCCTGGAAAACATCCTGAGGCATCGCCAGCGTGGGTTAAGGAAACCTCTCCAACATCTGAGTAATCCTGCGCACTGGGGTTTCTGGCATCCAGAGCCCCGGTACCTGGGAAAACAACAAGAGAACATCCTAAAGTCTCTGTGTCTGGAGGCAAGTGAGCCTGGTATGGGACCTTCCTAGAACATGGGTGCCAGGTTACAGGAGTTCCAAGCTTTCCTGGGGCCTATTGTGAGCAAAGTGATGTCACTGCCTAGGATCCACCTCCTGAGTCCCCCTCTGGGATAACACCTTTGCAAATAGTCCTCTCTTTGCTGACTGCTCACCCCCATTCTCCATGAAATGTCACATCGGTACACAGTTCCACCAATGCACCCCTCTCCACAGTCCCCTGAGAAGCTCTGGGGGCAGCCAGGGTCCCAGCTGTGAGACCTATCTGGGTTGAGACAGAACTCTTCTTTCTTACCTCTTTCTGGTCCCGGATTCGCGACTGTGCTTCTCAGGGATGGTCCGTGTCTTTTCCGCCCAATGGAGATCATTCTAGCATGTCCTCAGGATGTCCTCAGGATGTCCTCAGGCATATGTGGGATGATACCTGTGAAATTGGAGCAGCGGTGTCACCTGTTGGAAGTTTATCCAACCACATTGACTTCAACTTCTCACCTCCTCTGATTCTGCTGCTCCTCTGATCCCAGCCCACAGTCCTCCCGGGTGTGCGTAGGTGCGTGAGTGTGTGTGTGTATGTGTGTTTACCAGTGCTTGTTTTCTGGGGTCCCAGAAGGTCACATCCCCACCTAGGGAAGGATGGCCCAACATTTCTTAGGAGCTTAGGTTCTCTACTTTCTAAAGCAATGCCTACAGAAGGGATTGGAGTTGGGGCCTAGGAGGACAGAACTCTCTTTTACGTAGACTTTGTCAGTAGTGTGCCACGAGCCATTCCCTGCCTTTCCACTGGGTACATACAATGGGGACAGGGTGGCACTCAGTGGGTTACCCTGGCCTGGGGGTCCTCCTCAGGGAAGAACGTGCTGGGATGTCTTCTGTGACGCTCCTCTTCAGCTTCACCCCCACGCCACCTCCATGTCTGCACCCAGTGACAGTAATACACCCTTTTCCAGACCCCCTCCAAAATCCTGGGTCAAATCCAGGACCCCATTTTGAGGACATGAAGTTGGGGTCATGCCTGGTTCTGACTTTCTACCCGTCTGTGATTCTGGCCAAGGCACTGACCCTGGTAGGGTCTTCACTTTCTCTTCCCATCAGTGGCTCCCTGGGATGCCCACATCCTCTCAACACATCCTTGTGGGATTTCCTTCCTGGAGTGTGGTATGGACGTAGTGTTTGATTTCTGTTGCAAAGAAGATGGCACCATGACCCCAGACCAAACAAGTTTAGGTGATAAAATGTGCATGTCACGGCCACGTGCTCACTGTCACTCTCTGTGTTGTCTCTCAGCTCCTCACAGTAGGGACCAACCCTCATGTCGAGTCGTGACATGGACAGGTACACACAGCCTAGCCCTGAGAGACAACAACAGACAGGGAAGAACTATGGCACTCGATGTTGACTGAATCCTGCCACCACCCTGAAGTGGGCTCAGGGGTTAGTGAAGCAGGTTCTGTCTGAGTGATGGCAGCATCCCCAACCTCCTGAGAGGCTCTGGCAGGAGCCCTCAGCTGAGCCCTGCTGAATTCCTAGTCCCCTGGGCCTGTGAGGTGGGAAGTTTATGGGGAAGCCACTAAGGGTGGGGGCATATTGTCCCACGGCACTAGAGCAGAGTAGTGACAACGTCCTCCTGCCCCAGGCCCTGGCCCTCCTCACCCTCCCTCTCTGCTATCCTCCCTAGCTCTTTCCGGTCTCCCTGGTGTCCTTTCACACGTCCCCTGTGAAACAACGACCCCTGCCTCCGAGTGTCCGCCGCACTGTGCCTTCTGCCAGGCTACATACCCTCGGACTAGTGCAGGGCTGACTCGTTCTTGCACTGCGGCAGGAAATAGTAACGGTTCCTCAGCATAGCCTTGTCAGACCCTTCCCTGGTGGAGCTCAGGACCCAGTTGTCACACCTTGAATTTTTCTATGGAGTCCTTGCTCATGTCATTCCCATTTTTGTTTCATGTTCTTTCCATCTTCCTGGCTAGTCCTTGAACTCCTAGAGGGAAGATGTGGCTGCCTTACCAGCACTGGCACTATGTGAATGCTCAGATGCTCATTCCCGGGGGCTGACTGAGGAGGTAAAGGGATCCCACCCACCAATTAGCAGCTCAGTCATTGTAGCCTAATTTACCTGGGTCATTTTCCAATACTTATTTTCTCGTATATCTGTTCAGTCCACTCTAGTCGTAATTTGGGGTGTGAAATCACACTCCAAGATCAAGAGTCTCATGCCCTACTGGCTGAAACAGGCAATTTTCATGGAACTAGACTGATCTCTAAGTGATCTTGCGGGCTAACATTTCGTACGTGTATTAGGTTATGCTGAATTACCCGAGAACGCGCCACATTTCAAAAAGCATGTCCCCATAGATTTCCTCACATGACAGAGCTGGGTGTGTGTTTAGATTGGAGACTAAAGTCCTTCATGTGGTCATTGAGGACCCCAGAGTTCCTCCATTTTGTCCCTTCTCCCTCCCGAGGATATCAGGTACTTGCACAACCAGCAGCACAAGGGGCGATAAAGGGGAAAGAGAACAAGGAAATGCACCTGGGAGCATGTTATCAGCCTGGTCTAGAGTGCCTAAAATATCCACCTTTTCACTCATTCCTTGCTTTAAAGGCAAGGATTTTTAAGTAGTGGTCTGTGAGAACCTATGTCCCACAAACCATACAAAATGCATCCCTAGATATGCACCAGAAAACATACGAAGGTAATTCCTGAGCTGAAGGAAAATATTCTTCCTCCGGGACACATTGTATGAAGGAAATAAGAAGAGTACACATCTATGTGTGTGTTTGTGTGCGATCTCTACGTATTAATATGACGTTGTATCGCTATCCCTGAATATCTTTAAGAAGTGAAGGATCATTGACTTTTAAATAGAAGAATTAGGAAAACAACAAGTAAAAAATTGCAATTAGTGAGCTTACAGACATATACTATTAAGATGTATGAGAGTATCGGGGCGCCAGGGTGGCTCCGTGGGTTGAGCGTCCGCCTTCGTCTCAGAACATGATCTCACGGTTCGTGGGTTCGAGCCCCGCATCAGGCTCTGTGCTGACAGGCTGTTTCCGATACTGTGTGTCCCTCACTCTCTGCCCCTCCCCCACTCACGCTTTGTCTCCCTCTGTCTCAAAAATAAATAACCATTCAAAAACATTTAAACAAATTCCATTAAGATCTAGGCCAATAGGAAGTAAACGACTGGAGGTTGAGAAGTCAATGAAGTGCCTCCTACGATGGATTGTTTTCAAGTACGAAAACGCTCATAATATGACCACATGACTGCAAGTATAATGTGAATATTGAAACTGCAGCCCAGTTAGCCAGTTAAATGGAAAGAATTCCATATATCTGTGTTCACTTACACTTCGCCGTCCAGAGCAGGGTCTGGTACACCTTGCACGTTCAGTCGATGCTTGTTGCACAATCGCATGGGTGATGGCCTCTCTCTCTCTCTCTCTCTCTCTCTCTCACTCACTCACCAAAAGAAAGAAACTTTGAAAAGCAATTGAAACCCAAGAAAAGAAAAATGGCACGGAGGAGTTGGGATCTGAGGCACACTGTGAAGAAAACATGGGGGTTGGGAGGTAGTGGAGGTGGACAGGCGGTTCCACAGAGTTGAAGGACGTGCCACAGTCAGCGGTGGCAGGGTGGACTTGAGGGTGGGCCGCTGGTGGTGCAGTCCAGGTAGGGCCATGGGAAGGGCATGCAGAGCTGAAAAGCACCGGCCTTTCAAGGAGAAGGGAGGTGGAAGGAGTCTCGTGTGCCCAGTGTGTCTCCCTGTCCCTTAGGGCTGCCCTTGCGGTCACGGGTTACGAGCGAGGAGGGTGCACAGCTGCAGATAGATGTCCACGGTTGGCGGCAACGTGAGGCAGAGTGAAGAACAAACACAGAGGCCTAGGATGAAAGAGGGAGCACTGGGTTCACGTTGAGCCACCTCCCTGGGAAACCAGCTTTGCAGAAGCCTCCTGGGTTTCTTGAGGGGAGAAAGGGAGTAGTCCACCTTTGGAGGAGACACCTGCCAGTCCCTGTCCCACTGACCTGGTCTCTGGAGCCCTCTGCCTGGCTCCTGGGTGTCAGGCTGGCGGGTAGGCAGTCAGAGCATCTGGTGGGCGAAGCGAGGTGCAGTGGTGCAGACCCTTTCACCCAGGAGCTGTGCCCCCTGAGGGGGGCGGCGGTGGGGGGATGGGGCGGCCTGGTCGCGGGACCAAGCAGGTGTGCGGGAGGGCGCGCACAAGTGTGCGCATGCGCTTGGGCCAGGGGCGGAGCCCGTTGAGGGGCACAGGTGAGGCTGTAGTGGTGTTCTGTGTCCTGGCTCCCAGCCTGTCTGCGACCCGGGCCCCCAAGTGTCTGGGCCAGTCAGGGGCTGACGCCCCGCACCCCCCCTCCCCCGACCGGGGACATGCTGCTGCCTGTCGCCTGTGACCCGGTAACCTTGGCGGTTGCCCTAGGGGAGCCCTAGCGCTAACGGTAGTGCTCGCGCCCCCCATGCGATTAAGACTGGGAGCCATGAGCCTCCAGCCTAGGAGGGTGGTGGCCCTGCTGCTCCTGCTGCTCCTGGACCAGAGGCCAGGGCGCGCGACACGCTCCCAGGTCGCCTTGGTTTTGGTTGCTCTGCTGGAGTGCCAGCCCTTGCAGGGGCAGAGCGCGACGCGATGCCCCCCGGCGCCCCCGAAAGACCATCTGGGAGAAGCCTAAAGGTGGAGCAGCTGAGACCCACAGCCTCCCTCCAGGACCTGCCTCGGTCGCGGTGCTGCCAAGGTAGGGATCCTAGTGACAAGGTCCCATGTGGCCTTCCACCCTGCCCCTCTCTGTCTTCCCCTTCCATGACCACTCCCCCTCACTCGTGCTCCGGGTTCTTCTTGGGCTCCTTTGCGGCTGCGGTCTGGAGGACTCAGGAGTGAGCTTTCTGGGTTGGACCCGGGTTCCCTGGAGGAGGAGGGCCCAGATCCATTAGGGGGTTAGGCTCCGGCGGTGGGGCGTGGCTCAGGTCGGGCGGGGGGGGGCGACCTGAGTGCCCATGGAGGTCTGACTGGCTTGGTGGTTGGAGGGTGGAGGTGGGAAGAAACGAACGAAAGAACGAACAAACGAAGGAAGGAAAGCGTGGACCTGCGGTTGTGGGAAAATATCAAGGCAGGGCCAGGGAAGTCGCATCCATGAGCAGGAGGAAACATTCCTGCCTGTGAAAATGAAGCACAAGGGACCTGAGATTCCAGAGAAACATTCCAGGGAGAGTCGGGGTGGTGGGCCTGAGTCGCTGGAGGCCAGCAGGGGACGGTGTTGAAGGGATTGAGAGTGGAAGCAGCAGGTGAACACAGGCCTCCTGCCTCCCCCCTCCACACCTGCTGCCCTGCCCCGCCCAGCCCCGCCCCGCCCCTGGTGGCAGAGTTGCACCCTCTGATGGGGAGGGGGAGATCTCACCCCACTTGTGGCTAAAGGGGATCCTCTATCATGGGAATCAATGGGACTACAGGATAGGGGTCTGGATTAGGGCAAGTGCAACTCCCTGTTGAGCTCTTCATTTCTGAAGGCAATGTGCATTCCATCAATGAACTCGGAGCCAGGGAGGCAGGAATAAGTGGCGCTTCTGTGTTTAGAGGGTGGTGCAGACTCTTTCCTACATGGAAGTGTGTGCTGAAGAGAACTGGGTGTTGTGGATGGAGTCCAACGTCATATTTTTGGGACATGTTGGGTGGGAACGTCTTCTTCGCACTCTGGCGAGGAAGGTGGATGGAAAAGCTTCCTGTCAAAGGCAGACTTGTGGGTTTTGTTGTTCCTATCCGTGGGGCGTGGTGCTTCCCATGTTCCGTGCAGCGCCTCCTGTGTTGCATTCGTTCTGTGTTTCAAGAGTTTCAGACCTTAGGAATCACATCTCCTCCAGGATTCACCAGGCAGCATGAGGGAGAAGTGACTCTGAGCCGACCGGGTCTCTAGAAACCAGTGCATTTGTACCTGAGCAGACGGTGCTGGTCTCTCAGCCTCCTTTGGAAATGAGGTCTTGAGCAAACGCTCTTTCATTGCATGGGTTCCACCTCTGTCAGGTTGTTGGCGTTTGTGTTTGTGCATCTGTGTAAGTGTCTGCGATGCCATGTCCTGTATTTAGTCCGGACCGCGACAGTGTCCCAGTCCTTTCCAGAGACACAGTTTTGTTGCATAGGAAATTCTCATTTCAATAGTGTGTCCCAATGCTCTTACAACAGATGAAAACTTCCTGCAGGCAGCACCGTGACCTCACCGAAAGCAAAAGTCTAAGAACTGAGGCTTTCCCAAACTTACATATCAAGCTGACTGGTACTTTATGTTTTCAGTAAGATGGTGTGGTGTAGGCCACTTTGAGCAGCTGATGAGGCTCCTAGGCATCGGTTTTGTCCTCGGGAGGTGAGTTGTCTCTGTCAGCATTTCAGGAGATTATGATTCTCTTGAATATCATTATTTTCTTGATTACCATGATTACTATATTCTGCATAACCCATCGCATGGAATTTGATAAGGAACTCGATACCTGAAACCTTTTCGTCACCAAACGCTCCCTACAACAAGGAGAAAAACAATCACTTTGTGCGATGGACAATGCACCTTACCTTTATTGTACTGTTTTAGTGCTATGTACATATGTTTAGAGTAATGAAAGTGTCCACTTAGATCTAAGGAGTTTTTTGTGACATCATAAACCATAAAAATAATGCAAAATCTAAGTTACGTAGTAATGTAAGCACTCTGTCCTTTTGGATACGAAATCTTAAGTAAAGTACTCATGTTGCAAAAATTGCCAAGTCCTGATAATTCGTTATTATGCACGTAGGTCTAGTGAATGGAATGGACTTAACTAAGGTCTGTGACATACAGGAAGCTAGAATTTGAGATATTGAGTCACCTTTACTCTCTCTTTCCCTGTTAACATGGTCTTTTTTTATAATCTAAGTCATTTTTTAAAATTTTTTTTTCAACGTTTTTATTTATTTTTGGGACAGAGAGAGACAGAGCATGAACGGGGGAGGAGCAGAGAGAGAGGGAGTCACAGAATCGGAAACAGGCTTCAGGCTCCGAGCCATCAGCCCAGAGCCTGACGCGGGGCTCGAACTCACGGACCGCGAGATCGTGACCTGGCTGAAGTCGGATGCTCAACCGACTGCGCCACCCAGGCGCCCCTCTAAGTCTTTTTTATAATCTACGCACTGTGTCTTTTTGATACGAAATCCTAAGTAAAGAACTCATCTTGCAAAAACTGCTAAGTCCTGATAATTCGTTACTATTCACGTAGGTCTAGTGAATGGAATGGACTGAACTAAGGTCTCTGAAATACAGGAAGCTAGAATTTGAGATATTGAGTCACCTTTACTCTGTCTTTCCCTGTTGACAAGGTCTTTTTTTATTCAGTGATGTCTCTTGACCATTAACCTATTTCCCTCCTTCCTGCTCCCCCCCCCCCACCTTTGCAATCATCATTATGTATTTATTGATGGGCTTGTTTCATTCTGTTTTGAGGATTTTTGTTTTTTGTTTTCTTAGTTTTTGTTTCAGATTCCCCATATACGTGCGAGCATTCTCTATGTGTTTTTCTCTGTGTGAGTTCTTTCACTTGGCATAATGCCCTCCAGGCTATTATAAAACACTGTGGCATAATAACAGGTGTGAAGGTATTTTTAGGAGTTAGTGATTTCATGTGTTCCGAGTAGTACCTAGGGGGTAATTGAGGGACGTTGCTGGATGATATGGATGTTCTCTTCTGAATTGTGTGAGGAAACTTTATATTGTTTGCAACTGCCTCTGCACCAAGTTCCAATGCCACCAACAGGGCGCAATGATTCGCTTTCTTCCATATTGTACCCGACGCTTGTGTTTTCTTGTCTTTTTGATAAGACCGTTCAGACAGGTTTCAGGTGATATCTCTTTGGCTTTGGACTTTCATTTTCCTAATGTGGAGTGACATGGAACTTCTCTTCATGTATGTGGTGGCCATCTGTATGTCTTCATTGGAAGAATGCCTCTTCAGGACTCTGCCAGTTCCATCATTGCTCTTTGCTTTTGCATTGTTGCGCTGTAGTAGATCTTGATATCTTTTGTGTTTTACCCCTTGACCATATATGTAGTTTGCAAGTATTTTCTCCCATTCACTATGTTGCCTTCCCATTCTGTGAAAGATACTGTTGCTGTGCAGAACTTTTTTTTTAGTTTCATGTAGTCCCACTTGTTTAGTCTTCCTTTGTAGCTTTGGCTTCTGGTGTCAAATCCCAAAACTCAAGTCAGACTGAGATCCAAACATTCTCGTGGGTTTGGCATTTGGCTTTGTCCAGCAAAGCCAAGGACAGCAGAAATGATTGCTTCAGACTCCACGCAAGTCAAGAGGTGAGGGAGTTTAAGGGATGTCTCCGCGAGCTGCACTCAGGCTCCCGTAGTCATTAAGCCTACAAACGATGTGCAACACGTCAGCGGGCCACATGCTGGAAAGAACGTATTGAAGACATGGGGCGAACCACATCGAGACAGGATAAAATATTCCACGCGACAACACGGTCCATGGACTTGGTGAGACCATGCAGAACCCAACCCCTAGACACACATGGCCCTAGATCGGCCAAGTCTCGCCTGCCCCCCAGATACACACCAACTAGGTAAGTGAGCTGCTGCAACTGTTTGCAGGAAGGCCAGAGACCAGTGATCTGCTCTGCAAAGCATTCCCTATAATCTCCCAACTCAGGACATCATTGTGCGGTTTCCCACACCTCCTGCCCAAGGTCTTATCCAGGACTTTCTGGTTTCAGATCTCAAGTCTGTAATACATTTTAACTTCGTTTCTGTGTGTGATGCTAAATAGGTGTCACGTTGTTTTTCTGCGCCTGTTGTTTTTCTGTGCCTGGTGTTTCTGGGCACCACCTATTGAGGAGAGTGCCTTTGCCTCAGGTTATATTCTTGGTTCTTTTGTTGTGAATTAATTGGTTACATATGTGTGGGTTTCTCCCTGGCCTTCAGTTCTGGTCCAGTGACCTCTGTCTCTGCTTTTACCCCAATACTGTACTGCTTGGGTTATTGTAGCTTTGATATCTAGTTTCAAATCAGAAAGCATGGTGCTTCCAGCTGTTTTCTTCCTTCTCACAATGACTTTGGTATTCAGAGCCTTTTGTGGTTCTGTCCACCTTGAAGGATTATTCTATTTTTGGGAACGTGCTTCAAGTTTGAAAGGATTGCACCTAGGGAATGTGTAGATGGCTCTAAGTAGTGTGGACATTTTGAGAATCTTAATTCTTAGGATCCACTAGCATAGAATGTCTTTCTGCTTATTTCTGTCTGTTCAAATTCTTTCTCCACTGATTTCTGGTTTTCAGTAAAGAGGTCTTTCATCTTCTTGGTTAAATTCATTCTTTTCTTTTTTAATATTTTTATGTTTATTTATTCTTGACACAGAGAGATACTTGGAAACACACACACATACACACACAGAAAGAGAGAGAGAGAGCACGTGTAGGAGTGAGGAAGAGCTGAGAGAAAGGGAGACACAGAATCTGAAGCAGGCTCCAGACTCTGAGCTGTCAGCACAGAGCCCATCAGAAGTCTCAGAACACAAATCATGAGGTCACGACCTGAGCCAAAGTCAGATGCTTCACTGACTGTGACACCCAGGTGCCTGTAGAGTGATTTATTGTCAAGTATTTTCTTCTTTTGGAGTTATTTTAAATTATTTTCTTAATTTCTCGCTCTGATAGTTTGTGATTCATGTACAGAAATGAAGCACATTATGGAAAACGACATACATATCTTAACATGACTGAAATCATTTATTAGGTCTACTGGTAATGTTGTAGAGTCACTGCGGTCTCTCTAGAGCATATCATGCACTCCCAGTAAGTGAAAAAGTATCTGGGACTATAGGATGATGTGATCGAAAGTAGATGAGAGTAAGCAGGTATATGGAGTGAGAGTATGCAAATTTTCTGAAATGTTTTGTGGTTGATATAATCCAACAAGTCCATAAAGAAGGTTTGTTTGGATATATGTTTTCTTTCAACCAGACCCAGAGAGCTGTAACATAAATATATGGTTCCCAACACATTGCCACAACACGCCCTGTGCATCTTGGGAGCTGGCCACCTTGTCTCTCTTTTCTGTCTTGGAACCCAGTGCCTGACTCTACCGCTCAGTGAATTCATCTCAGAATACTGCAGTTGGGAAGAGACCTACATTTTTCATAGACTTCCTGAGAGGCACCTCAAAAGCATTGGATTTTACAGAGTTGTGTCTGATCTGCCTGGAATCGTCTGAGGATGTGTCGGTTGGAATGGCACTTTCTTTGCTGGGAGATCAGGGAGCCCTGCAGTATTCCTGTGTGCCTTGTGATCGGTCAGCAGAGGGTGCTGTGTGGCTGCTCATGACAGGGACACTGCTCCCCAGAGATGAGGCTGGCAGGTGCCGGGCACCACTGCTGGAGGAGCCTGAAGGGTGGAGGGGCTTGACTCGGTATCAAAGCCTGACTGAGTCTCCATCCTACAGTCTCCCTGAGCTCCTGATGTGCTTTGTAAAGGACTCTCTTGCTTGCCGAGGTGCAAGTGGTTCTTGCTTTTGCCACTGAATCCTCAGGATGAACCCATTCAGGTCATGGTCTTTAACTCATTGACCTGACCTGCACTTAAGGTACTTTCCTGAGTGTAAGCGACCCAGCCTGGGTGGAGGGCCAGGAGGCAGACAGCAGTGGCCCAGCCTGCATCCTCCACTGACCTGAAAGCAGGGACTGCCTGCTCTACTGAGAAGCAGAGCTATGGACCAGGAGGCACACAGGCCACTGGGGTTTGTCATGGGATGGGGCCTGGATGAGTGTGTTCTAGGACATGGGGAGGGATGCTGTGCAGGAGGTCAGAACGAGGGGGTGTGGTTTCTTCCCGGGCCCATGGGTCACTCCTAGGTACCCTGATGGCCTCAGTGCTGGCTTGTCCTCCTATTCTTCAGGTATCCACTCAGTCCCGGGGATCCCTGATTTTCACATATGAACGCAACAGAGTAAAGAATGTCCCCGGTCGGGGGCTGAGGTGGGCGTCAGTCCCTGGCTGGCCCAGACACTTGGGGGCTTGGGGCGGCAGGCGGGCTGGGAGCCAACTCACAGCACCGCCGCAGCCTCAGCTGTGTCCCTCACCGGGCTCTGGCCCTGGCCCACGCGCATGCGCGCACTCGTGCGCACGCTCCCGCACATCTGCTTGGGCCCAGGATCCAGGCCGCCCCATCCCCCCACCCCCACCCCCACCCCCCCGCAGGGGGCACAGCTCCTGGGCGCCACGGTCTGCACCACCGCACCTCCCTGTGCCCACCAGATGCTCTGACCCACTGCCCGCCAGCCTGACAGCCGGGAGTCAGGCAGAGGTCTCCAGAGACCAGGCCAGTGGGACAGGGACTGGCAGGTGTCTCCTCCCAAGGTGATCACCTCCCTGTCACCCCTCAAGAGACCCAGGAAGCTTTTGCAAAGCTGGTTTCCCAGGGAGGTGGCTGTACATGAACCCAGTGCTCCTCAAATAATAATACTCAAATACTCAATAATGCTAAAGTAACACCGTCGAGTTAATTACAAAGCGAATGAATGGCTGTGACCGGGGCCAGCACCTGCCCTGGGGAACTTTCTGTTAATATTTGTTCATGTTTCTTTACTATGGAGAGAGAGGGAGTGAGATGGCAGGAGGGCCACCCGATACATATCTGCACCTTCCCTTTACCCACCTCCTCATTTCCCAACTCAAACCACATTCTTTCCCCTGAGGCTAACATCTATATCCAACTCTGTTTCCATTTTCCCCTCCATCTGCTAAGCTTTTCTGCACCAAGGTCCTCTAGGTTAAGGTCTAAGAGGTTTACACTCCACAAAGAGGCAATTAAAATACATGAGCTAGGAAGTACTCAAAATGGTTTGCCCAGGTCTGGCACTTAACTCTTACCTGAGGGAACAGTCAGCATCCTGTTCTCAGACATCAATCACCCGAGCCTCTTCATGTATGGTGGGTGTTCAAATGGCAAAGGAAGAGAGGAGGGAAACAAGCAGAGATCATGTGGTACTTTCAGGAACCTGCCGCATCCAGGTTAGTCGCTGACTAGACTGCCAAGTCTTCATCCCCTCAGAGCCACTGTGCATCTGTTAAGAAATCAACACGCCAGAGGGCCTGCTTAGAGCCAAGCTCACAATCTGTTGATCCAGCCAACACAAAGAGTTAAGGTTCAAGTGGGGGACTTTCCCATGGCCTCCCACAACACTAAGGCACTTCTCCTTTTACAAGTGAATCAACTGAGTCAATGAGAGCTTCAGTAATTTCCTCAAAGACTCCCAGCCAAGGCACACAAAGTGGAGATTCTACAACACATGGTCATGTCATCATCTGCTAACATCCATATGTTCATTTCCCCTCAAAATCCATATGTTGGAATCCTGATGCCTGATGTGATGGTATTAGCGGGTGGGCCTCTGGAAGTTGATTAGACCATAAGGTCCTCATGAATGGGATTAGTGCTCTTGTAAAAGAGACGCCACAGAGACCCCTTGCTCCTTCTACCAAGTGAGGACACAGCCCTAAGGTGTTTGGCTATGAATCAA
The DNA here is from genome assembly GCF_018350175.1 of Felis catus. Taxonomy (NCBI): domain Eukaryota; kingdom Metazoa; phylum Chordata; class Mammalia; order Carnivora; family Felidae; genus Felis; species Felis catus. Next base: position 249,352 of record NW_025408498.1, on the reverse strand, counting down.
GAAGATGGCCCTCATAGGACTCAACCATGCTGGGGCCTTGATCTTAGACTTCCTGGCCCTCAGAGCCATAAGAAAGAAATTTCTGTGTTCGATTTTGTTAGAGCAGGCTGAGCGGACTGAGACACCACCCAAACAGATGTTGACAAGTTTAACTAGATGAGATAAAGAATGCTAATGTGAAATAGAATTACAATAAATACATTGACCTCAATTTCAGGGTTTTTTTTTTAACGTTTTATTTTTGAGAGAGACAGACAGATGGACAGAGCACGAACAGGGGAGGGGCAGAGAGAGAGGGAGACACAGAATCTGAAGCATGCTCCAGGCCCAGCACAGTACCCAACTCGGTTGCTCCAACACACAAACCGCAAGATCACCACCTGAGCCAAGGTCAAACACTCAACGGACTGAACCACCTAGGTACCCCATTTACAGTTTGAAAAATATATACATTACATTACACATCTCCACAACTGTTGTGAGGATTTGTGGGTTACCAGGAGCCCTTGTCAAAAGATTTTAATGCCACTGAAAACTCAATGTGACTCTCTTGGCTTATCTTATCTGCATATGACAAGGTCCACAGGAGGGTTCTGATAGAGCCAGTCAGATCACGCCTATAGAACAGAGTGTCCTGAATGTTCAAGTAAGACATAATGGGAAGACATAGGAGGCAAGCCAAAGGCTTCATGGCAAAATATACTTACCGCTGAACTCATTCTTTCTTAGTAGTGTACCAACAACCCAGCCCACTTAACGGAAAGCAGCTCTAGAATCAATCTTTGGCAACAGGATCATAGGAGAGTACACCACAAATACCACACAAATGGACAGCAAAATGATCTCGCAGATCTCACGAAGATGCACTACCCCATGAAGCCTATGAAAGGGACAAAGATTCTGGCAGTTCAGCCATAATAATGACCCAATCCATGCTGAAAGGAGAATGGTAGCAAGAAAAAAGACCGAGAGAAGCTAAAAGAGGGCAATGAAGCTAGAGGGTTCGTTACTAGAGCCATTAATTATGTAAATATATATACATATACATACGTATATGTATATGTATATATATGGAAAAGTAAGACAGTACCTAGAGGCGCAATCAAGACATAGGCAAATCAGACCCCAGAAGTGCTCTGCTGATGACCATAAAATTGCCCAGATGCTTCTAGTGTCTTCAGAATAGTTGTTTGGCTTTGTTTTCAAGACATGGCTTTGTTCCCTCCAAAGGCTGATTTGGATTGCACAAATCTCATCCAAGGTGCAGTCGTGGAGGAACTCAAGGGAAGAATGAGGTGTGCCTGGAACCCTGTTCACCTCCTGCTGTCAACTCTCAGCTGGGCCTAAAGGGGAAGGTGGGATGGTATCCTTTGGACCTGCCCTTGCCTCAATCCTGGGATCCTTGTGCACCTCCCCCAAGAGGCTACGAGGGGCACCGTGGTCCTGCTCTCGGAACCCACAGGGTAGAAGCAGGAACCCAGATGTTCAGTGCGTGGAGATTTTGCAGGCAGGTGTCATCCTGAATGCCCAGGGCTTCCTGACTTTTGGTCACCCTTCCCCCAACAGTGGCCTAAAGCCTGTCGTGCCCAGGCCTGTGGGGGAAGGGTCGGGGGGCAGGTGGTCATGAATGCTGAGCTCCCCAGGATCTGATCAAACAGGGAGAAAAATGAGTGCTTCTCTTGCTGGTGCAAAGTTTTCCCTCATCTTCCCCTCACGCTGACACAGCCTTTCCTGTGTTGGCCTGTGTGAAAGACAATCTCAAGGTGGAGCCTTGTGAGGCTGCAGCTGATTTGCGCCAGGTGCAGGTGATTTGCATGAAAATCACCAAAGAAAGCACCTTGTGCTTATCACCAGTGTAGACTGGTCAGACTTTATTGAAACTCTTGTAGCACTCTGTAGCACTGGGATGTGCTGCTGAAGGACAGAGCCCATCGCCACAGAAGCTAAGCAGTGCCTAGAACTGAGTAGACCTTCAGGAGGTGTTTGAATGAGGAGATAGAGAATTACTGCTGTGAGTAAGAGGAGCTTTGAGGCCATCACCTTTGTATATTATTTTCTTATAGCACAGATATCCATGGACAAAGAACAAGACACCAAAGCATACACCATAGATTTCTTGCTAACTGCAAAGGAAAGAAAAAAAAAATGTGCCTTTACAATGAAGAGCTCTGGTGTTTTCATCCTAACCGAATGATTGCTGATATGGGTCAGTCTGATGATACATATCATCTGATGTGATGTACACAGTGTCAATCATATAATTGAGACTTACAGGACATGCAAGGATAAAGGAGCAAATTAAATGACACTGTAAAAAATCAAGCGAACTAGAATGTGGAACATGCTACAAAATAACAGGCTAAATTTTCTCAGAAAGGTAATATCCTGCACATAGTGACTTCCTTCCAAAGTGTAAATATAGAAAGGAGGGGAAAAGAGTACACTTTACACTAGAGAAACCAAACACTACCTTAGCTAGTTGATCAAAAGTAACATCAACAGTGGTAAGTTATGATAATAGGACGTATTCTTGATATGATATGATGAGAATGGTTCATTACCTCTGTAGTTTTCCTCCCCTAACCATAACCCCAGTGTGATCATGAGAATAACATCAGAAAAATCCCAGTTGAGGGGCATTCTACAAAATTCCTGGCCAATACTCTTCAGAACTGTCAAAGTCATTAAAAAACAAAGGAAGTTTAAGAAACTTTCTAACCCAAGAGGAGCCTAAGGAGATATGATAACTAAATGTGATGTGGTATCTGGAAACAGAAAAAGCACATCAGGTGTAAACTAAGGAAATCTGAACAAAGTATGGACTTTACTTAATTAAAAATAATAAGCTTAGTTTTTTAAAAACTAAGGATAAGTGTTATATTAGAGCCTTGGTATTATCTCCATTAGCAAGCACAATCTGGGTGGATATGTTTAGATCATTAATGGCTTTTAAAAAGAAAAACGTTCTTAGCAATGAAACTGACATTTTTTTCTCTAGGCAAGTATTTATAACTCAGAGCGTTCATTAAGCAGTTTTTACACAATAGTTATTATGTATGAGATACCGTACTTATTAACAGTAGAGATAATAAAAAGATGACCCTTGCTTTTGAGGAGCCCACATTGCCATATGTTCACAACTAGGTAACATTAATCTGCTGAAAATGAGTTGAAAATGTAACTATAACATTTACATTGTAGCCCAGGGAAGTAATAATTTTATTCAACTTGGAATACCTAAATGCAATATCATTTTGTATGGTAAAAGTTAAGGATAATTTGGGAGTAATGTCAGCAAGACGGTGGAATAGGAAGCACTAGGACCTCATTCTGCCGTGGAGACACTGACTTAAGAGCAATATATAGACCATATTGCCTTTGTGAGAATTCCAGAAACAATTTTAAGTGGTTGTAGTCACCCAGGCATACACAAAGCCAAGAAGAGCTGCGTTGAAGCCGGTAAGAAGGTTCATTGCATTTGCTCGGCTTCACCCTGGCACAACAGGGTGTGATCAGGACAAAACTCCCAAGTCTTAGCTTCTCCCTTGGGGGAAAAAAGAAGAGTGGAACCTGCATCTAGTGTTCTGGTTTTGCAAGGGCTGCTTGAGAGACTGGTTTCTATCTCTCTTGACTTGGGGTGCTGAAGGAAGCAGTAGCGTACTTTAGATGCGAGATTAGAGGCTGCCAAGAACAAGGCAAACTCTATGATTTGTTATAGCAACAGAGAGACTGCAGTACTGCATAAAGAAACCAGGGTGAACAAGATATTAAGTTTTTGAGAACAGGGGCAAACCTCTTTCACTTGGAAATTATACACATAATCCCAGAGAAGATACATCCCCAGGAAAGATTTGAGAATTGCTAGCCTGTCTGGAGAAGGTCTTTCCTTATAAAAAGTCAGTCTGTAAAGACTGGGAGAAGTGGCTGTTTTCCCAAATATTCAGATCTCAACAAACGATCACAAGGCATAAAAAGAAACAAGGAGGGCGCCTGGGTGGCGCAGTCGGTTAAGCGTCCGACTTCAGCCAGGTCACGATCTCGCGGCCCGTGAGTTCGAGTCCCGCGTCAGGCTCTGGGCTGATGGCTCAGAGCCTGGAGCCTGTTTCCGATTCTGTGACTCCCTCTCTCTCTGCCCCTCCCCCGTTCATGCTCTGTCTCTCTCTGTCCCAAAAAATAAATAAACGTTGAAAAAAAATTAAAAAAAAAACAACAAGGAAAAATTGGCCTCTTAAAGGAACAAAATTAATCTCCAAAAACTAATCCTAAAGAAATAGAGACCTATGAATTATCTGATAAAGAATTCAAAGTAACTCTAAAAGATAGCTAAAAGAGGACACAGACAAGTGAATAAAATCAGGAAAACAGTGCATGAACAAAATGAATATATCAACAAAGAGCTGTAAACTATAAAAAACAAAAAAATTCTAGAGATGAAGAATAAAATGACTGAATTGAAAAATGTGCAAGGGTTCAACAGCAAACTTGATCAAGTGAAAGAATTGGTACATTTGAAGATGGGTCATTTGAAATTTGAGTCAAAGGGGCAAAAAGAAAAAGAATGAAGAAAAGTGAAGAAAGCTTAAGGGATTTATGGTACACCATCAAACAGATCAATATATGTATTATACAAGTCCCAGAAGGGAGCAGTGAGCTTATTTGGAATAATCATGGCTGAACACTTCCCAAATTTGAGGAAGGAAATGGAATACAAATTGAAGACACTTAATGAACTCCAACTAGAGTAATTCCAGAGATCCACACCAAGACACATAATCACACTGTAAAGACCATAAAGGCAGAATCTTGAAAAAGGCAAGAGAAAAGTGACTTCTCAAGGAGCTCTTAATAAGCTTATCAGCAGAATGCTCAGCAACCTTGTAGGCCAGAGGGAGTTGGATGATATATTCAATTTGTTGAAAGAAATACAACTGCCAATCAAGAATACTATATTCATCAAGACTGTTCTTCAGAAATGAAGGTGAAATTAAGACTTTCCTGGAAAAACAGCAACTGAGGGAATTAATCACTACTAGACTTATTCTACAAACAATGCTAAAGGGAGTCATTTAAACTGAAGCAAAAGGATTTTAAACAGCAATTAATCATATGAAAATAAAAAGTACTCTAAAGGGAAACATAAAAAGAAATATAGAATCCTGTAGTATTTTGTGGGTTCATAAATCATCAAACAATTTTTTTAATGTTTATTTTTGAGAGAGAGAGCAAGAGCATGAGCAGGGGAGGGGCAGAGAGAGAGGGAGACACAGAATCCGAAGCAGGTTCCAGACTGTGAGCAGTCAGCACAGAGCCTGTGTGCGGCTCAAACTCATGGACCATGAGATTATGACCTGGGCCGAAGTTGGACATTTAACTGACTCAGCTACCCAGGCACCCCAATCATTTTTAATTCTAGTGTGAAATTGGAAAGACAGAGCATAAGAAATAACTATAAATATATGTTAATGGATATACAATATAAATATAATTTGTGATATGAGTAAAATAAAGTGGGAGGTTGGAAATGTAAAGGAATAAAGTTTTTGTATGCAGTTGAAGTTTTTATTAGTTTAAGTTAGATTACTATAATTAGAAGCTTTATTTAATTCCCACAGTAACCACATGAGATGTGCAAAAGGAAATGAGAAAGGAATCAAAACATGTCACCAAAAAAAAAAAAAAATCAACAAAACACAAAAGAAGGCAGTAAGAGAGGGAAAGAAGGACAAAATACTGCAAGAATTTATAGACAACAGTTAACAAAATGGCAGCAGAAGTTTTTTTTTCTGTCAGTGATTACTTCAAATGTAAATGGTGAAACTCCTTAATCAAAAGACTTAGATTGGCTCAGTGGATTAAAACAAAACAAAAACAACGTCCAACTGTATACTGTCTACAAGAGACTTCAGATCTAAAGACACATATGCACTAAAAGGATGGAAAAAGATATTCCATGTAAATAGTAACCAAAAGAGCAAGAAGACATAAATTTATCAAACAAAATAGGCTTTAAATCAAAAAGTGTCATAAGAGATGAAGAAGGACATTATATAATGATAAAAGGGTCAGTTCACCTAACATTAGAGCTCCCAAATGTATGAAGCAAACATTGTTGAAGGGACACAATAATAGTAGGAGACTTCAGTACTCCACTTTGAGTAATGGATAGGAAAACCAGCCAGAAGGTCAATATATGAAACAGAGGACTTGGACAACACCAATTGAACAGACGTATAGAGAATACTTCATCCAATAATAGCAGAATACACATTCTTCTCAAGCACACATAGATTGTTCTCCAGGATAGACTATATGTAGGCCACAATAAGTCTTAACAAGTTTAAAAAGATTGAAATCATGCTAAGTGTCTTTTCAGAACACAATGGAATGAAACTAGAAATCAACAGCAGAAGAAAAACTGGAAAATCCACAAATACATGAAAATTAAACAGTATACTGTTAGTTAGCCAATGGGTGAAGGGAAAAATCACAAGAGTGATTAGAAATATCTTGAGAAAATGAAAGTGAAAATGCAGCATACCAAAATATATGGGATATAGTAAAAACAGTACAAAGAAGGATATTTATGGTGGTAAACACATTAAACAAGAAGGAAGATCTCAAGTCAACAACGTAACTTTACACCTCAAGGAACTAGAAGACTGCACTAAATCAAAAGTTAGCAGGAAAAAAAAGGAAAACAATAAAGATTAGAATAGTAATAAATAAATAAATAAATAAATAAATAAATAAATAAATAAATAAAATAAATAGAAAATTTCAAAGAAACTAAAATCTTTTGAAAAGATTTAAAAAATTGACAAACTCTTAGCTAGATTAACTAGGAAAAAAAGATTCAAATAAACAAACTCAGAAGTGTAAAGGAGACATTATGACATGCTACAGAAATAAATGTATTACAGGAGACTACTATGAACAAGTATACTCCAACAACTGGATAACATAGAGTAAGTGGATAAGTTCCTAAAAACAGACAAAATACCAACTGAATCATAAATTCTGTACATACCTATAACTAGTAAGAAGACTGAAACAGTAACTTCCTAACTAGAAAAACCCAGGATCAGATGGCTTCACTGGAAAATACTACCAAACATTTATAGAAGTAACAACAATTCTACTCAAAACTTTCCAAAAAATTAAAGAGGAAAGAACACTTCCAGACTTATACGAGGCCAGCATTGCCTGATACCAAAGCCAGACAAAGTTAACTACAAGAAAAGTAAAGACCAGTATATCTGGTTTCTGCAGATGCAGAAATTCTCATCAGAATGTTAGCAGCCTAGATTCAGCAGGACCAAGTGGGATTTATTCCTGGGATGCAAGAATTGGGTCAACATATGAAAACAAAGAATGTGATACACCACATTAAAAGAATGAAGGACAAAACCCACATGATCATCTCAATTGTTGCAGAAAAATGCATTTGACCAAATTCAACACCCTTTAATGATAAAAGCATTCAACAAACTAACAATAAATAGAAGGAAACTACCTCATGATAATAAAAACTATATATGACAAACCGCAAAACATTGCTGAAAGATATTGAGGTGACTGCTTCAAATACACAGACATCAATGCAAAAGCCATCAGAAATAGGAAAAAAACCAAGCATGACATTATCAGGAACACAATAATTTTCTAATAACTGACACAAAAGAAGTGGAAATCCACAAGTTACCTGAAAATTCTAAAAAACTATTTGAAGGAAGCTCAGCATGATTCAAGAGAACAATAAACAAACTCAGGAAAACAATGTATGAACAAAATGAGAAATCATAAGACGAATACATTTTGGAGCTTAAGCATATGAGTGAATGAAATGAAAAATTCAGTAGAGAGCTTCAACAACAGGCCCAATCAGGTAGAAGAAAGAATCTATGAATGTGAAGACAGGTCTCTTGATATTATCCAATCAGTGGGAAAAAAGAAATTAAATTGAAAAAGAGCAAAGAAAGTGTATGTGAATTATGGGACAACGTCAATTGAAACAATATTCACATTATGGAGTCCCAGAAGGAGAAAGGAGAGCAAAAGACAGGGAAAACTTATTTGAAGAAATAATGGCTAAAAACTTGCCAAAACTAGGGAGAGATGCAGTCATCCAGGAACATGAAGCTCAAGTGTCCCCAAAATGATTTAATCCAAAGAGATCACATTGTAGTCAAGCTCTCAAAAAAATCAAAGAATTCTAAAAGCAGCAAGAGAAAAAAGACTCACCACATACAAGGGAATCCTGATACAGCTGTCAGCAGACTTCTCAGCAGAAGGCCCAACAGGCCTTCCATGTGCTCAAAGAAAAACACAATCAACCAAGAATACTTCAGAACTATCCATCACAAACTTTAGAAATGAAGGAGAGATAACGTCTTTCCCAAGCAAATAAAAGCTGGGGTAATTTATCATCATTAGATCTGCCTTATAAGAAATGCTAAAGGGAGTTCTTCAAGCTGAAAGGATGTGAATTAGTAACATGAAAATATATGGAAGTATAAAATTCACTGTTAAAGGTAAATATATAAGTATATAGTTAATTTTCTGAATATTGCAATAGTGAACTCTAGCACATAGGTTAAAAGACAGAAGTGTTACCTATCAATGATGTAAATGGCTTACATTCTCCACTAAAAGACATAGGGTGGCTCGATGAGTTACAAAAAAAAAAAATCCAAGTATATGGTGCCTATAAGAACACTCATAGACCAAAACTAAAAGGATGGAAAAATATTCTATGCAAATAGAAACCAAAAGAAGCTGGAGTAGCTATACTGATATTAGACAAAATAGACTTTAAGTGAAAAGCTGCAGCAAGAGATAAAGAAGATAAAGGGATCAATTCACTGAGAGGTTGTAACAATAGTAAATTTTTAGGCATCCAATAGGGGCACCTGGGTGGCTCAGTTGGTTGAGCTTCAGACGTCGGGTCAGGTCGTGATCTTGCACTTGACGAGTTTGACCCCTGTGTCGGGCTCTGTGCTCACAGCTCAGAGCCTGGAGCCTGCTTTGTACTCTGTGTCTCCCTCTCTCTCTGCCCCTCCCCAGCTCATGCTGTGTCTTTCTCTGTCTCAAAAATAAACATAAACATTAAGAAATATATATATATATATATATATATATATATATATATATATATATAGACATCCAGTATTGGAACACCTAGATACATTAAATAGTTTATAGATCTGAAGACAAAAGTAGATAGCAATGCAATAATAGAGGATTTCAATACCCTGCTTTCAACAATGGATAAATCATCCACATAGAAATATAATATGGAAATAATGGATTTGAATTACACTTAGACCAAATGGACCCAATAGACATGTACAGAATACAGAGCATTTCAACCACCAACAACAGAATATACATTCTTCTCAAGAATGGAACGTGGAACATTCTTCAGGATAGATCATATGTTAGGCCACAAACAACTCTTAACAAATTTAATAAGAGTGAAATCTTATCAAGTATTTGAGCACATGATATGGTAAAAAAGCGAATAATAGGAAAGCTGGAAAATTCATAAATATGTAAACCGCACACTTCTGAAAAAACAGTGGGTCAAAAGAAGAAATCGAAAGGGAAATTTAAAAAAAAATCTTGAGATGAATGAAAATGGAAACAAACATACCAAAAATTATTGCATCTAGCAAAAACATTTCTAAGAGGAAGATTTATAGCGGTAAATACTTATATTAAGAAAAGAGAAAGATCTCAAACAACCTAATTTTACATTTCAAGGAAGTAGAAAATGAACAAAGCAGAAGAAAATAATAAAGATTAGAGCAGAAATAAATGAAATAGAGACTAGAAAGATGATGGAAGCGATAAATGAAACTGAGTTGGTTTTTTGAATAGAAATACAAAATTGACAAACCTTTAGCTGCACTTACCAGGAAAAAAAAAAGATGACTGGAATAAGTGAGGGAGTAATATAACTGATACCGCAGAAATACAAAGGATCATAAGAGACTACTATGAACAATTTTATGCCAAAAAATTAGATAACTTAGAAGAAATGGATAGATGCATAGAAATGTAATTTACCAAGATTTAATCATGAAGTAATAGAAAAATGGAACAGACCAACAATGAGGAAGGGATTAGATGATGATGATGACAATAATAAATAATAATAAATCCCAACATATAAATGTCCGGGATGAGATGGCTTCACAGGTGAATTCTACCAAACATGTAAAGAATTGTTACCAATCCTTCTCAAACTCTTACAGAAAATTGAAGAGGAAAGAACACTTTCAAACTCATTTTACAAGGCCAGCATTACCAAAATACCATGATCCAAGACAAGAACATTAAGAGAAAAGAAAATTACAGGTCAATATCCATAATGGACATAGATGCAGAATCTTCACCAAAATACTAGTGCCAAATTCTAGAACACATTAACAGGATCATACACGAGGATTTAATGATGTTCCTCCCTGGGATGCAAGCATCATTCAGGGTATGTAAATCATTAACATAATGAAGGATAAATATATCATCATCTCCATAGGTGCAGAAAAAGTATTTGGCAATTCTTTTATGATAAAACAAATCTGAACAAATTAGGTTTAGATGGGATGTTTCTCAGTATAATAAAATATTGAAAAGCCCACAGCTAACCTCATACTTCGTGGTGAAACACTGAAAGCTTTTCCTCCAAGATCAGGAACAAGACAAGGATGCCCACTCTTACCACTGTGTTCTGTTTAATGTAGTACTGGAAGTCATAGAGCAAGTAGGCAAGAAAGAGAAATAAAAGGCATCCAAATCAGAAAGAAAAAGTAAAATTGTCTCTGCAGATGACATGCTCTTACATGCAGAATACCCTAAAGACTCCACCAAAAAACTGTTCGAACTAATAAGCAAGTAAAGTTGCAGATACAAAATTAGCGTGCAGAAATCATTTGTGTTTCTATATACTAACAAATTATCTGAAAGAGAAATAAAGCAATCCCATTTGTAGTACCATTAAAAACAATAAAATACTTAGGAATAAATTTAACCAAGGAGGTGAAAGACATGTACACTGAAAACTGTAAGACATTGATGAAAGGGATTAATGAAGATCCAGCAATTGCACTAATAGATATTTACCCCAAGAATACAAAAATACGAATTCAAAGGGATACATGTACCCCGAATGTTTATAGCAGCAGCATCTACAATACCCAAATTATGGAAATGACCCAAAGGTTCTTTGACTGATGAATGGATAAAGAAAATGTGGTATATTTATATACAATGGAATATTAGTCAGCCATAAAAAGAATGAAATCTTGCAAAAAAGGACGTGGATGGAGCTAGAGAGGTTTATGCTAAGTGAAGTAAGTCAGTCAGAAAAAGACAAATACCATATAATTCCATTCATATGTGGAATTTAAGAAACAAAACAAATGATCATAGGGGAAAAAAAGAGAAAGGGAGGTAAACCAAACACACACTTTTAGCTATAGAGAACAAACACATGGTTACCAGAGGAGAAGTGGGGGGTGGGGGTGGGAATGGGTTAAATAGGTATTGAGGATTAAGGAGTATACTTGTAATTGAGCACCATGTGTTACATGTTAAGTGTTGAATTACTAAATTGTACACCTGAAACATACAGTATAATGAAACTAACAATACACTGTATGTTAACTAACTGAAATTTAAATAAAAAATTTTTAAAAACAGATTGAAGAAGACACAACTAATTGGAAAGGTACCTCATGTTCTTGGATTGGAAGCATAGATATTTTTAAAGTTCATACTTTGTAAAGCAATTTATGGATCCAGTGCAATCCCTAGCAAAATTCCAATGGCATTATTTTTACAGAAATAGTAAAACCATTTTGAAATGTGTGTGGAACCATAAGAGACCCTCAATACCAAAAACAATCTTGAGAATGAAGAATAAATCTGGAAGCATCACACTTCCTAAATTACAATTTATGATACCAAGGTATAGGAATCAAAACAGTGTGGCACTGGCATAAAATCAGGCACGTAGACCAGTGGAACAGTATAGAGAGCTCAAACATAAACCCATGCATATGTGGTTAACTAATATTTGACAAGGGCACCAAGAACATACAGTGGGAAAATGGTAGTCTCTTCAATCAGTGGTGTTAGGAAAACTGGATATGCACATGTAAAAGAATGAAACTGGACTCCTGTCTTACATCAGTCACAGAAATTGTCTTGAAATGTATCAGAGACATATGAAATCATAAGAAAAAGAGACTTATCTGACACTGTAAAACTCCTAAAAGAAAACATAGGGGGAAAATCCTTGACTTTGTTTTTAGCAGTGTTAGCTTGGATAAGACACCAACTTCACAGGCAAAGAAAGCTAAAATAAACATAAACACATCAAACTAAAGAGCTTCTACACAGTAAAGGAAATATTCAGTAAACTGAAATGGCAACCTATAGAATGGGAAAAAATATTTGCAAACTATATATGTCATAAGGGGTTAATATCTAAAATATAAAGAACTCACACAGCTAATAGGGGAAAAGCAAACAATCCAATTAGAAATTTGGCAGAGGAATTTAAGAGACATATTTCCAAAGAAGATATACAAACAGGTATGTCAACAGATGTATGAAGAGGAGTTCACAGTCACTAATCATCAGGCATACCAAAACCACAATGAGATATCACCTCACACCTATTATGGTAGCTATTTTCACTTTTTTTTCCTCTTTTATTTATTTATTTATTTTTTTAATATGAAATTTATTGACAAATTGGTTTCCATACAACACCCAGTGCTCATCCCAAAAGGTGCCCTCCTCAATACCCATCACCCACCCTCTCCTCCCTCCCACCCCCCATCAACTCTCAGTTTGCTCTCAGTTTTTAACAGTCTCTTATGCTTTGGCTCTCTCCCACTCTAACCTCTTTTTTTTTTTTCCCTTCCCCTCCCCCATGGGTTCCTGTTAAGTTTCTCAGGATCCACATAAGAGTGAAACCATATGGTATCTGTCTTTCTCTGTATGGCTTATTTCACTTAGCATCACACTCTCCAGTTCCATCCACGTTGCTACAAAAGGCCATATTTCATTTTTTCTCATTGCCACGTAGAATTCCATTGTGTATATAAACCACAATTTCTTTATCCATTCATCAGTTGATGGACATTTAGGCTCTTTCCATAATTTGGCTATTGTTGAGAGTGCTGCTATGAACATTGGGGTACAAGTGGCCCTATGCATCAGTACTCCTGTATCTCTTGGATAAATTCCTAGCAGTGCTATTGCTGGGTCATAGGGTAGGTCTATTTTTAATTTTCTGAGGAACCTCCACACTGCTTTCCAGAGCGGCTGCACCAATTTGCATTCCCACCAACAGTGCAAGAGGGTTCCCATTTCTCCACATCCTCTCCAGCGTCTATAGTCTCCTGATTTGTTCATTTTGGCCACTCTGACTGGCGTGAGGTGATACCTGAGTGTGGTTTTGATTTGTATTTCCCTGATAAGGAGCGACGCTGAACATCTTTTCATGTGCCTGTTGGCCATCCGGATGTCTTCTTCAGAGAAGTGTCTATTCATGTTTTCTGCCCATTTCTTCACTGGGTTATTTGTTTTTCGGGTGTGGAGTTTGGTGAGCTCTTTATAGATTTTGGATACTAGCCCTTTGTCCGATATGTCATTTGCGAATATCTTTTCCCATTCCGTTGGTTGCCTTTTAGTTTTGTTGGTTGTTTCCTTGGCTGTGCAGAAGCTTTTTATCTTCATAAGGTCCCAGTAATTCACTTTTGCTTTTAATTCCCTTGCCTTTGGGGATGTGTCGAGTAAGAGATTGCTACGGCTGAGGTCAGAGAGGTCTTTTCCTGCTTTCTCCTCTAAGGTTTTGATGGTTTCCTGTCTCACATTTAGGTCCTTTATCCATTTTGAGTTTATTTTTGTGAATGGTGTGAGAAAGTGGTCTAGTTTCAACCTTCTGCATGTTGCTGTCCAGTTCTCCCAGCACCTTTTGTTAAAGAGGCTGTCTTTTTTCCATTGGATGTTCTTTCCTGCTTTGTCAAAGATGAGTTGGCCATACGTTTGTGGGTCTAGTTCTGGAGTTTCTATTCTATTCCATTGGTCTATGTGTCTGCTTTTGTGCCAATACCATGCTGTCTTGATGATTACAGCTTTGTAGTAGATGTGGTAGCTATTTTCAAACAATGAGGTAACAAATGTTGATAAGGATGTGGGGAAAAAGGAACTCTGATGTACTCTTGGTTGGAATGTAAACTGGCATATCCAAAATGGAAAACAGTATGACGGGTCTTCAAAAAATTAAAAACAGAACTGTCAGATGATCCAGAAACCTACTCCTGGGTATATATCTGAAGGAATTGAAATCAGTGCATTGAAGGGATAACTGCACACCCATGTTCATTGTAGCATTGGTTATTCACAATAACCAAGACATGGAAGCAACCCAAATGCCCATCAACAGATGAATGTTAAAAAAAAAAAAGGTGTGATACATATATAAACTGGAATATTATTCAGCAGTGGGAAAGGAGGATATCCTGCCATTTGCAACAACACAGATAAACCTTGAGCACATTATGCTAAGTGCGATAAGTCAGAGAAAGACAAGTACTGTATGATTATCACTAATTTGTGGAATCTAGAAAGTCAAACCTATAAAAAAAATAGCCAGTGAAATGGTGATTACCACCAGGGAATAGGATGTGTGAGGGGTAAGATTCATAATGTTTAAGGGCACAAACTTGTAACAAGTAGTAAAAAAGCCAGAGAGATATAAAAATAAATAAATAAAAATAAAAGGGAAATACTGAACAAAACATATTTGAACAAAAGAGCTTTCTTGTACTTTAAGTTTTTCCTGAGTTTTGTTTTGTTTTGTTTTGTGTACCTAGAGAGGTTAGTAATATGGAAGGAATATATATTAAAAAAAAAATAGTCATGTGGGATTAGTTGAAAATAAAGAACTATTGAAGAAGGGGAACCAGTTCTGGTATTTTATGAATCTTCTAACCTAGATAAGAAAAAGCCACCAGAGCAAAAAATTTTAACAGCTTTCTTTTATAATCCAAAATTTTAGTTACGAATATTATCTATCCACCCTCCAACCTGGGTAATTTGAAAAAGTCACTTGGTTCTTCCAGTTTTTGAAATAAAGAGTCTAATTTTAGCTTCTCTTTAGTCCTCAAAATTCCTTTTCTTCTCCTTGTTTCTTAGATTTTTATGCTGCACTGCCCCATTCTGGCTAGAAGAGAAGTTAGCACTCAGCTCAGATACTTCCCAGATCTCATCTTGCCTTTGGGGCAGGTAGATATCATGTTGCTTTCTTAGACTTTTCATTTCTGTTGTAAGTTGAGAACTGACATCACCTCCAGGTGGGGTGTGTAAGGGTATAGTGGTACCCCAGGTGGTTCTGCAGTCGCTGTGTCCTTCTGTGCTGGTAGAAGACAGACCTAGACTCTGGGATGCACATCTATACATGACTGATGATGACTGCCTTTTTTACTCCCATTTTTGTCATGACAGGAAAGGTCTTGCATGAGGAGCATGTTGAACTCTTGATGGAGGAGTTTGCATTCCTGAAAAAAGAAGTGGTGGGAAAAGACCTGCTAAAAGGGTCTCTCCTCTTTACAGGTCAGTTTGAGGTGGGATCACAGGTCATGTGTAACTGGTGAGGCCAGAAAGCTAACTAGGTTCTTTCCTAGTTCTCTAGGATGTTAATTTGGATTCACTTTTTCTAAAGACTGTCTGACTGAAGGCCAATTTAATATAATCTTCCCATGCTTCCACAAACAATAAAAATAGCCATTTTTTTTTTCTTTCCTCAAACGAGATTTAAGTGCTTGGTGGACCTTAGGTAAAAGTATGTTAGAAATCTTAAGCTTACAAATGCTTCTGTCCCAACCTTTTAGATAGAATTTTCCTCATTAAATCTTAACAAATTGGAGACTATTTTTCCACAGGAGGTTGAACATGGACTCAGTGGAGAGGAGAATATTTTTGTTCTCTTTGCAGAGTAAACAATATTCATAGCCCCTTTCTTCCTCCAACACGTTACAAGGACACGGGCAGCCCCCAGAATATTTGGTCTACACTATATTTGATTATTTGCTCTATGTTGGTCGTTATTTGAGGAACTCCGTTAGCAATAGGATATGAGCATCCTGGAGCCTCCTGCTCTTTGGATGGCCTTCTTATCTGGCTATATCCTAGAGTATTTGGAACCTTTCCTGAGGGCTTTCCTTATAGAAGCAAAACCCTGACATAGTCAGGCATTGCTAAGTGGTAAAACCATTTATCTCCTCATGAATTTTCAGAAAATAACAGTGAAACCTCTTTCTAAAATCCACCTTCATCTTTTAATGGATAAAGAAATTGTGGTTTATATACACAATGGAATATTACATGGCAATGAGAAAAAATGAAATATGGCCTTTTGTAGCAACGTGGATGGAACTGGAGAGTGTGATGCTAAGTGAAATAAGCCATACAGAGAAAGACAGATACCATATGGTTTCACTCTTATGTGGATCCTGAGAAACTTAACAGGAACCCATGGGGGAGGGGAAGAAAAAAAAAAAAACAGGTTAGAGTGGGAGAGAGCCAAAGCATAAGAGACTCTTAAAAACTGAGAACAAACTGAGGGTTGATGGGGGGTGGGAGGGAGGAGAGGGTGGGTGATGGGTATTGAGGAGGGCACCTTTTGGGATGAGCACTGGGTGTTGTATGGAAACCAATTTGTCAATAAATTTCATATAAAAAATAAAAAAATAAACATAAAGGTATTATAAACAAAAGAAAAATAAAATAAAATCCACCTTCATCTTTTAAAATAATGATAGAGTTGTAACAATAACCATGAACCTGTACAAGGAACTGTGCCACGTATGTGACATGTATTAATTAGTTCATGTTGATTCATATATGATAATCCTATAAAGTGAGTATTTATACCCCCATTATACACACAGAGAAAAGGAAGCTCAGAGAGGTGAATAGCTTCACAAAGTTGTCAAAAACAGCTTTGTGGCAGAGCCAGATTGGAGCTCAGGCCTCTGACTTCATGGCTCAAACATTTGATGGCTGCTCTGTCCTCTCCAAAAAGCCCAAGAGCAGACAGTAACCAGCTGAGAGGGAGAAACCTTTCTTTTGTAACTTTGATATTTAGGTCCTAGTGACTTCAAACCATGTTGTCTATGAAACTTATAAATTTTTTTGCTTTTATTTATAGCTTGTTCTCTTTTTTATTTAAAAAAAAATTTTTTTATAACATTTATTTATTTTTGAGACAGAGAGAGACAGAGCATGAATGGGGGAGGGGCAGAGAGAGGGAGACACAGAATCGGAAGCAGGCTCCAGGCTCTGAGCTGTCAGCCCAGAGCCCGACGTGGGGCTTGAACTCACGGACCGTGAGATCGTGACCTGAGCTGAAGTCGGACGCTCAACCGACTGAACCACCCAGGCGCCCCTGTTCTCTTTTTTAAAACATAGTCATAATATGAATTCTTTTCAAGTCAGTATCAAATTTGTAAGGAATTAGTTTATAAACAACGTAACAGGTTACGTAGCCTTTTAAGTTTGGGTTATGTTTAAAATTGGGGCTGGAGAGAGTCGGGAGCAATATCTTAACCACACATATTTCTCACACAGATATTTTTTTTAATGTACTTTTGTGTAGGAGATTATGAAGACTAAGGAAACACTTAACACTGTATCAGTTTTTTTTATATTGACATAGTTTATAGGTATTGCTGTTTTCTTCATAGCTATCATGGTGCCTTCACCCTATTGTCATTTACCCTGTTGTTAGTTATATGGTATTTATAGGAATATAGGCTTGGGGGCCTAAAATACCTTGATTCTTTTTCTTTTATAAGACTTCTTTAAATCACTAACTGAAGAGGGTATGTATGTATGTGTGTGTATGTTTACTATATGTAAACCACATGTGCATAGTAGAAGCCTGAAATATTTTTATTATCCTATGGGCTAGATGGACTGCTGTTTCCAATAAAATGTTTTATTTTCCTAAGAAAATTGAATCAGGTAAACAAGAAAAAAGAGAAATGCTTTTATGAAGTTTTCATTCAGGCACCTAAATATTAGTAGTCATCTTGCATATCATGCTGTAAGGCAAGGTTGCTTTGTCTTGAGGACCTAGCCACACACCTGCCCACTTGCTCCCTCAGCTCTCCAGCTATCAGTCCTTACTTCCCACTTCCCATGGTATTTGTGATTCCCCACAGCTGGCCCATTGGAAGAAGAGCGGTTTGGCTTCCCTGCGTTCAGTGGCATTTCTCGCCTGACCTGGCTGGTCTCCCTCTTTGGGGAACTTTCTCTTATATCCGCCACTTTGGAAGAGCGAAAGGAAGATCAACATATGAAAATGACTGTGTGCTTAGAGACAGAGAACAAACGGTAGGTTGTGAGAAACTGTGAGGAGGAAACTTGAGGACATTGTCATATGTTCACAAAGGTGAATCTAGACAGAGCCCAGAGGGCCTAGACCCCCAACCCCAACTCCAGAAGGACTGTCTGCTTTTGTAGACACAGTAGGTGCTGGGATTTCACTTATGTTGGCCTTATTCATCCTCACAGCAGCCTTGGAAGGTAAATAAGACGAACATGATCCCCTTTGCCAAGTACATAGAGGCTTACGGAATTTGAGCAGGTTGCCTAAGCCACACAAGTGAGCAAGATCAGATGAAGTAACAGAAATCCACTTTACCCCTGAGACCTGAATTTTTTCCAACATTTTATGATGAATGTTTCAGACATATGGTAAAGTTGGAAGAATTTTGCAGTGAACACCCATACAACTACTACCTAGATCTTGCCATTGACATTTTATCCTGCTTGCTTATCACGTGTCCAAATAGCCATCCCTCATTGTGACTACAATTTAAGGTTCTGTTTCTCAGCTTTATCTTATTCTGTCATACTATTCCCAAAGTGTTCTGATTCTTTATTTTTTATACCAAGTCTTTTAAAGCAAAAGCATATTCATAATTCTCCTTGAAAAGCACTTGGGCTCTATAAAATATTTAAAATAACAAGTGTTTTGGAGTGTTTCTAAATGTGCTTCCAGCTGGTGGGGCTCTTGGTAGTAAAAGAAACAGACCATTGGGTATTTACAAAAAGAGAAAAGTATTTGGGTTCCTGAATGAAGCCTGATCTTTGTCCATTTTGAGGAGTTTCCTCTTTGCTGGGGAAAGGCAGAGGTCACAGATGAAGGAAGATAAAGCATGCGGAACCTGCAAGGGCTGCATTTGGAGTAATAGCACTAGTGGACCCTCACCTTGTAAGTGTAAGAATTGCAGCTATGGTCTGACCATCCCCACAGACAGGTGCTGTCCCCAGTAGCCAGAGCTAAACATAGCTCAGGGTGCTTCTGGAGCACAGAAAAGGGGAATGTCGAGAGGTCAGGTCATGCTTCTCAGAGGAAAATGTGCTCTTCTCAGTCCTTGACAGGAAATAAGATGTGAGGGAAGCAGAGACTAACTCATTATTGCAAAGGCGGGGCAGGCATCAGATGAGAGGTTGGGACAGATGGCAAACAACATATTATAATAAGTTGTTAATTACATATAATACTTTCTACTTCACAGATTGTACTTTTACTGTCACACCACCACAATAGCATAGGTGAAGCTGTATATTTATTAGTCATGTCCACTGATTAGGAAATTGAAACAGAGGAAACCTCCTTGATGTTTGGCATTTCCTCAGACTTTGAAGACTCCATGTTCTATGGAAGGATATGAGAAATTTTCTTAGGTAGATCAGAACCTTTGGAATATCTCAAATTTCTTTTTATTCCCTTTTAAAAATTTTTTTTCAACGTTTATTTATTTTTGGGGGGACAGAGAGAGACAGAGCATGAACGGGGGAGGGGCAGAGAGAGAGGGAGACACAGAATCTGAAACAGGCTCCAGGCTCCGAGCCATCAGCCCAGAGCCTGACGCGGGGCTCCAACTCACGGACCGCGAGATCGTGACCTGGCTGAAGTCGGACGCTTAACCGACTGCGCCACCCAGGCGCCCCTTATTCCCTTTTTAAAAAAAATATTATTTATTTGATTTGAGAGAGAGGGATAGAGAGCGCGAGCAGGGTAGAGGGGCAGAGGGAGAGAGAGAAGATCCCAAGCAGGCTCCATACTCTGCCTGGAGCCTGATGTGGGGTTCAATCCCACAACTTTGGGATCATGACCTGAGCTGAAATCAAGAGTCAGATGCTCAACTGATAGAGCCACCCAGGTGCCCCTGTCTCAAATTTATTTGTATCCAACGTTAAAGCAGTGAGGAAACAGCATTAATGTTCATCTTTGTTATCAAATTCTGGAATGTTTTAAAGCGTGTACCATGTGCTTTTAAAACTAGCCATGAGCTGAAACTAATACAGTGTTAATGTCACCTACCTCAGTTAAGTAAAACAAAACTAGCCATGGAGATTAATGTTTTAGAAGTGAGACCAACTTTTTGATGATAGAGTTTGTAATAATTTATTTTTAAAAATTGGAGTCATAATCAAAAATTTTTAAATGATAGATTGAACACCTTAGTTTTACTAGTTTACTAATCTAACTACTATCTTTTAGACTCTGTCTGACCTGAATATGAATATTTTATGTATGGGCTATCATTGATTTATACATGAATCATCTTATCATCTTAAATTTTTTTTTCAACGTTTATTTATTTTTGGGGGGACAGAGAGAGACAGAGCATGAACGGGGGAGGGGCAGAGAGAGAGGGAGACACAGAATCGGAAACAGGCTCCAGGCTCCGAGCTATCAGCCCAGAGCCTGACGCGGGGCTCGAACTCACGGACCGCGAGATCGTGACCTGGCTGAAGTCGGACGCTTAACCGACTGCGCCACCCAGGCGCCCCTCATCTTACCATTTTAATGACTTCCAGAATAGACGACTTGGTGAAATGTAGCTCTTCAAAGCAAATAAGTCCCTGCTTGGTTTACATGCTGCTTAGTATAGTGTCCTCTGTGACAGAGAAAGGCCATCTTATCCTGTAAATGCAGTTATGGCTTCTGACTGTGCTTGGGAAGAATGCTTGGGATCTGTGGGCTTCTTTCTCTCTCTCCCCCAAAACTTGACTCAGTCTGCAGGCCTGAGTTTCAGCTTTCAACTATAAGTAGATGTCTTTCTAGGGTTGTTAACTGCACATTAGGAGCCTGTGCCAGTTGTTTCCAGACACAATTTTTTAAGTTATAGCTACCTTCAAACAATAGAGTAGAATAGAGCAGAACCATAACTGAGAATGGGGAAGAGGCTGGCGGGGGGGGGGGGGGAGGTGGTGGGAAGCATGATTTTGAGAGGTCACAATAAAAGGACTAGCCAGACAGGGATCATTACTTGAATTCCTGTTGTGGAAGTGCTGGTGTTAGAGACTGTTTACTGAGTGCTTACTGTGTGCCAGGCACAGGCCTAGCCCTTTAACAAGGATTTTCTCATAGAATCTTTATGCGAACTCTCTAAGTGGGAATTATTATGATCACCTGGGAAACTGAGGTTCAGCACTGTTAAGAAACTTGCTAAAGGCACAGAACTAAGTGTTGTGTGAGAATCACACTTAGGCAGCCTGTCTCCTGTCCCCAGATTGTGACACCTTCTCCCCAAAACTTCATGGGAAAGGCACAAGAAAGGAAGGTCTTAGAAACCACATCAGGTCTCGTCTTTCCCTTGTTGCAGTCTTCACCTGCCAATGACGTAGGTGTCATTGTCTTAGAGCCCAAGGTCATCCAAATAACCCTAGTGCAGCTTAATTCTCAAGCCCGTGTTCTTTCCATCTTACCAACAGTTTTCACACTTTGTAAAAATAAACAATACTTTTTTAATCCAAATGTCATGTGGATAGTCAATGTATAGAAGAGTTACACTTCAGCTCTCCTGTCAAAGACAGCTGGTAGGAGTATGGTCCCTGCCTGCTCATCCTTAAGAGCCTGGGGAGAGCAGTTAGAAATCACCACCTCCACCGGGTTTGCAGATGCAGGCTGAAACTCAGGATATGGATGTGGTTAAACACCTCCCTGTGGAAGGGGAGACCTAAGAAGCTTTTTGTTGGTAGTCTATGCCCAAGTTGACAAATGCAAATATTTGCAAATGAAAGTTCTCGCAGAGACGGGGCGCCTGGGTGGCGCAGTCGGGTAAGCGTCCGACTCCAGCCAGGTCACGATCTCGCAGTCCGTGAGTTCGAGCCCCGCGTCGGGCTCTGGGCTGATGGCTCGGAGCCTGGAGCCTGCTTCCGATTCTGGGTCTCCCTCTCTCTGTGCCCCTCCCCCGTTCATGCTCTGTCTCTCTCTGTCCCAAAAATAAATAAATGTTGAAAAAAAAATTTAAAAAAAAAAAAAAAAAGAAAGTTCTCGCAGACAGAAAGAGTGGAGGAGTGGTCTGTGAATTTAAAACTTGTGTTTTGGGTTGGGATGTCTGGAGCTAAGTGTTGTCCAAGCCCAGAACGTGTGTGGACAAGGTCCCATCCTCAGCCCTACTCTATTCAGTTGACAGTAAAGTGCCAACAGTCAGTATGCACACACCGGATAATGTATGGAAGTGTTTAATCACTATATTGTATGCCTGAAACTAATATATCGTACACTGTTAAGTAACTGGAATTAAAATAAAAACTTTTTTAAAAAGTTACAGATAAGACAGTCACAAGAAAAAACAAACTGATGTTCACACAAAATCATTGAGTGAATTCCCTTGCCTGATGGCAAAATTAAATGAAGGACTGTTTGGCCCTGAAGTTGGAAACAATCACCCAAGGCCTTTGGGAGGCTGGTAGAGGTCAAGATGCCACCTGAGCCACTACATTGAGCAGCAGCTTCAGGGAAGATAGGTACAATATGCAGACCTGTTACCAGGTTCTCACGGGCTAGCAAACATCCACCTGCACTCTCTTGTAATCTCTAACATTTATGATTCTTTTGTCTTTGCAGTCCGCTCACATGGATTGAAGAGAAAGGACCTGGTCTAAAACGAAACAGACATTTAAGCTTCCATTTTAAATCTGGGTCCCTGGAGAATATGCCAAATGTAGGAGTCAATAAGAATATTTTCCTGAAAGATCAAAACATATTTGTCCAGAAACTCTTGGGCCAGTTCTCTGAAAAGGAACTGGCTGCTGAAAAGAAACGCATCCTGCACTGCCTGTGGCTTGCAGAAGAAATCCAGAAATACTGCTACTCAAAGAAGTAAGAGAAGGAAACATGCGGCACATCTAAGATGGGACCATAGTTTGCTTTTTATGAAGAGTTGACCTCTATCTCTATTCTTACAATTAAACATATCTTGGGCAAACAGGATTTGCTTACTGTCACGAGCTGTGTTGGGAGTGATATTTGGGAGTTGGGACACATGTAATAGGGATGAGAGAACTAACCTTGGTAGAGCTGAGCCAAGTGCTTCGTATGCCTGATTTAATTTACTCTTCCCAACAGCCCTATCAGATGGGTATTACCAGGTTTGTTTTCATTAGTGTATTGGAAAATTTTATTTGAAGTCACCCAGATAGTAAATACGAGAACCAGCCTTTAAATCTTACTCATGCACTGAACCACTGCAAAAATAGCCTCTTCCCTGCTTTAAGGAGTTATGTTTCACCCAACAAACTGTCACTGGGCGAGTATGCTAGGTGCTAAGGATTCTAAAAATGAGTAAGACATAGCCGCTTTCCTCGCTAACCTTGTCGAAAGCAAACCAGTCATACAAACTGGTCACTGTAATGTAATAGGTCCAGTAAAAGAGCTATGCCCCTGGTCATCTGGAGAAAGGTTTGGGGAAAACCTACAAACCAAATCTTCATAACTAGGTTAGTTGTGTACAGGTGAGAGGAGGGCTTTTCTTGGCAGAGTGCTGACGCGACCAAAGAGAAGGAAGTGAGAAACAAGCTGGTGAGTACCCTGGGAACAGTGTTGCTAGAGCATTGTGTCTGGAGGAGGGAGTCCCAGAGATTAAATCTGTGGGGTCCCTATAAGCCAGATCAAGGAGCTAGGGTCTTATTTCTTAGGCACTGAAGGCTCTTATTTAACAGGGGAGTGGCATGGTCAGTTTTCTAGTTTAGAAATGAAAACTTCCAGGAGGAAATGAGACTTGAGACCAAGGAGGAGGCATCCCGTCAAGAGCCAACAAATGTGTTCATACTTGCAGCCCTTGGCTTATCTAGACTCACTGCTTCTGTTGAGACACAGCTGACTTGAGGCAGAGCTGATTCCCAGGAATCTTCCCTTTCATTTCATTGGTTGTCCTGTTGCATTTTCTTTGAAGCTTGTGTTAGATTTCTTGCCTTTGTGAATGTCTCCCTCTTGCTTTTTGCCTACTACCTTCCCATTGTGAGGTTCAGGAGCTGGGAAGTCATTGGTGTCAGCACTCTATTTTCTACCTCGATTTCCATGATTCTGTCACCATATACCTCAAGGTAGAAACCAAAACTCCTTAAGGTTGTTCTTTTATTTGCCATGTAAAACAGTTTAATAAATATTGGTCAGTTAGTTCTCTTGTTTTATTATTCACATCAAATATCCTTTGTGGCCAGGAAATATTGTATCTATTTTTGTGTGTTGTACAGCATCTAGCATGAGGCAAATATGTGATTAGAATGTAGTTCAATGGCGTCTCCCATTTGGGCCTGATAACTCTGCTATTTCAAAAATATTGGCCATATTTGGTATTAGAGGTGGGGGGGGGTGTCAAAACCAGAGCTGGATAGTAAAGTGGTATAAACTGGTTTTATTTAATTAAGACTTGTGATAGATGAAAACAGATCTCAGTATAGAACCAGGCTCAATTCCAAATTGTATTTTCAGTGGATGGAAAATTACTAAGAGGAAACATGGGGAGGGAATTCTGTCTAAACCAACTTGATAAGGTTCTTGCTGAAGGCAGGCCAGTGTACTCAAATACCAGGGGTGGGGGACAAGGGATTTGATCAGATATTGAGGGTAGGGATTCTCATGGAACTGACTTAAGAGTTTTGCTAAATTGGGTGATGCAAAGACAGACGTGGAAATCCAAAGTTTGAGGCCTAGTTTGAGAAGAGGGTTCAGAGGAGCCTGACTAAAAGTTTGGTCAAAGTCTTTGTCATGGGTTATGTGATTACTAACTGATGACTACTCATCTTAAGCTTGTTTTGTGTGTGGTCAAGAGATTAAAATGAAAACATCCATTAGTTTTACTAATTGGTAAGAATTGCAGAAGGAGAAGGAAAAGATGGGAGAAAATAGAATCTGGAGAGATGGAGCAGGAGTCCTTCTTCCTCTGCTATTTACAACTGCCCTCATCATCCTTTGGGGCTACTGGAGCCATTCTGGCCCCAGCCTACTGCAGCATTTCCCAAATACTCCTTCCTCTGAAACCCCACCCCCACCCCCACCCCCAATCTATCACTGTCTTCCAGAGCTTCACTGAAGTTAAGCCACAAGTATCCCCTGCCATTTGTTTACCCAAAATATGGTGACCTTTGTTTTTCCCCTTGACTTTCATGGAAGGCTTAGTGAGAAAAGAGGGATTTGAGGTCTGAGATTTCAGAACAAATTAGGCTTTTAGTCCAACTAGAAGAAAAAAGCCCTTTATCCCACTGTACTAATGCTTTGTGTTAGAGGGTCTTCTGGAAGAAAAGTAACATAGTAGTGCCCTTGATCCCTCTCTGCTCCTCACCCACTTCTGTGGTAGGAGCAACCTGCCTTTAGTGATAAAGCTGAAAAAGAAACTAAGCAGCAAAGCCCAACCTCCCTCTAGGTGCACCTGAATTCTCCATTTGTCCATGTGGTAGGTGACAGGGGTAGGCTCTTCCTCTGTAGTGGGGTGGCTTGAAGCTTTGAAAGAAAGTTACTCTAAGAGCAGAGTAGCAAACCTATTTGGCTTTGGATCCCAGCTACATTTCCCAATCTTTGTCATAATAAAACTGGTACTTTTTTTAAAAACTTAGTCTCTCTCCTATGTTTATAGCTGAATTGGTCCCCAGAATTGGGAAGGAGAAAAAGGAATGCACCTTGCTGGCACCTTAAATCCCAACAATAGATTCTCTCCTTAGGGTTTACTGCCTGAAGGAATCAAGTGGA
Organism: Felis catus; assembly: GCF_018350175.1. NCBI lineage: Eukaryota > Metazoa > Chordata > Mammalia > Carnivora > Felidae > Felis > Felis catus. The sequence goes on along the minus strand of NW_025408498.1, from coordinate 223,284 downwards.
AAAAAAAAGAGGGTGGGGAGGAGACATTTTAGTCAATGGCTCTACGGTTCCTCAAGAGAGGGCTTCTGTTTGGGAAATTCCTTGCTAAGCCAGTCCATAAGTAGTGGTAGTGTTGGAGATGGAGGGGGATTGACTGTAATAAAAGGAGAAGCTTTGGGAACCTAGGTTGATGGGTTGAAGGGGAAAAAAATAGACATTCCTCTCTGCAAAAGTAATTAATAGGATTTAATGGGAAAGAAGGTAATTAAGAGGTCTAGGATAATGAAGCCTTTGATACTCAAAATGTGTGCTGACCAGTAGCCTTGGCTTTGGCATGGCCTAAAAACTTGTTAGAAATGCAAATTCTGAGGCCCACCTTAGACCTACTGAACCAGAATCTGCATTTTAGATTGCATGGTGATTCCTGTGCATATCACAGTTTCTTGGAGCTTGTGGACTAGTAAGGAAGAAAAGTGTTACTCACAATGTTAAAGCACAGCTATGAAGAATGCTAAAGGAGGATTTTATTTATTTATTTTTTCTTTCTTTTCAACGTTTTTATTTATTTTGGGGACAGAGAGAGACAGAGCATGAACGGGGGAGGGGCAGAGAGAGAGGGAGACACAGAAGCGGAAACAGGCTCCAGGCTCTGAGCCATCAGCCCAGAGCCCGATGCGGGCTCGAACTCACGGACCGCGAGATCGTGACCTGGCTGAAGTCGGACGCTTAAACGACTGCGCCACCCAGGCGCCCCAAAAGGAGGATTTTAAAATCTTGTTCTAGGGAGAGTTTTTCTAGTCAAGAATTTAGGAAAACCTTCCCTAAAGAATGCATTGAAATCTGAACGTTGAGAAAGACTTCTGGCAGGTGTAGGCAGACAAGGATGTGGAGAACATTTCAGGTGGAAGGAATAGCACATGCAAAACCCTTATGTCCAGCTATGCCTGAGGCCAGCAATACCCCTGGATGTTACAGGTGTGGGCACCTTAAATTCCCTCTTGTTAATTCCATTTCGCTTTTCTAAACCTACCTTTTTTTTTTTTAAGTTGTGAAATGAGAATGGGCTACTAATATTGGAGAGTCTCTTTTACTGACTTCAAAAAAGTATATTACTATTTATTAAACAAGCAATATCCGGGCCTGATGCTAAGAGGCTTACATACCTTATTCCATTTACTTTTTATAATTCCTATAAAAGGCCATATGCAGTAAGCACTTTTCCTTCATCTTTTTTTTTTTTTAAAGATTTTTTTTTATTTATTTTTGGGACAGAGAGAAACAGAGCATGAACGGGGGAGGGGCAGAGAGAGAGGGAGACACAGAATCGGAAACAGGCTCCAGGCTCTGAGCCATCAGCCCAGAGCCCGACGCGGGGCTCGAACTCACAGACCGCGAGATCGTGACCTGGCTGAAGTCGGATGCTTAACCGACTGCGCCACCCAAGCGCCCCATGTACCCAATGAATTCTCAACAAAAGAACCAAGAATATAACCTGAGGCAAAGGCAGTCTCCTCAATAGGTGGTGCCCAGAAACACTGGGCACAGAAAAACAACGGGGGCGGAAAAACAACGTGACACCTATTTAGCATCACACACAGAAACGAAGTTAAAATGTATTACAGACTTGAGACCTAAAACCACAAATACCTGGATAAGACCTTGGGCAGGAGGTGTGGGAAATCGCACAACGATGTCCTGAGTTGGGAGGTTATAGGGAAAGCTTTGCAGAGCAGATCACTGCTCTCTGGCCTTCCTGCAAACAGTTGCAGCAGCTCACTTACCTAGTTGGTGTGTATCTGGGGGGCAGGCGAGACTTGGCCAATCTAGTGCGTGTGTATCTAGGGGTTGGGTTCTGCATGGGCTCACCAAGTCCTTGGACCGTGTTGTCACGTGGAATATTTTATCCTGCCTCGATGTGGTTCGCACCATGTCTTCAATACGTTCTTTCCAGCATGTGGCCCGCTGACGTGTTGCACATCGTTTGTAGGCTTAATGACTACGGGAGCCTGAGAGCAGCTCGCGGAGACGTCCCTTAAACCCCCTCACCTCTCTTGACTTGCGTGGATCTGAAGCAATCCTTTCTGCTGTCCTTGGCTTTGCTGGACAAAGCCAAATGCCAAACCCACGACAATGTTTGGATCTCAGTCTGGACTTGAGTTTAGGGATTTGACACCAGAACCCAAAGCCACAGAGGAAAACTAAACAAGTGGGACTACATGAAACTAAAAAAACAAGTTCTGCACAGCAACAATATCTTCAACAGAATGAGAAGGCAACGTAGTGAATGGGAGAAAATACTTGCAAACTACATACATGGTCAAGGGTTAAAACACAAAAGATATCAAGATCTACTACAGCGCCACAATGCAAAACCAAAGAGCAATGATGGACCTGGCAGAGTCCTGAAGAAGCATTCTTCCAATGAAGACATACAGATGGCCATCACATACATGAAGAGAAGTTCCATGTCACTCCACATTAGGGAAATGAAAGTCCAAAGCCAAAGAGATATCACCTGAAACCTGTCTGAATGGTCTTATCAAAAAGACAAGAAAGCACAAGCGTCAGGTACAATGTGGAAGAAAGCGAATCACTGGGCCCTGTTGGTGGCATTGGAACTTGGTGCAGAGGCAGTTGCAAACAATGTAAAGTTTCCTCACACAACTCAGAGGGGAACAACCATATCATCCAGCAACTTCCCTCAATTACCCCCCTAGGTACTACTCAGAACACATGAAATCACTAACTCCCAAAAATACCTTCACACCTGTTATTATGCCACAGTGTTTTATAATAGCCTGGAGGGCATTATGCCAAGTGAAAGAACTCACACGGAGAAAAACACATACAGAATGCTCGCACATATATGGGGAATCTGAAACAAAAACTAAGAAAACAAAAAACAAAAATCCTCAAAACAGAAGGAAACAAGCCCATCAATACATAAAGATGATGGCCAAGGTGGGGGGGCAGGAAGGAGGGAAATAGGGTAAAGGTCAAAAGACATCACCGAATATAAAAAGACCATGTCACCAGGGAAAGGGAGAGGAAAGGTGGCTCAATATCTCAAATTCTAGCTTCCTCTATTTCAGAGACCTTAGTTCAGTCCATTCCATTCACTAGACCTACTAGAATAATAAGGAATTATCGGGTCTTGGCAGTTTTTGCAAGATGAGTTCTTTACTTAGGATTTCGTATCCAAAAGGACAGAGTGCTTAGATTACTAGGTAACTTAGATTTTTCCATTATTTTTATGGTTTCTTGAAGTACCATGATGTCACAAAAACCTCCTTAGATCTAAGTGGACACTTTCATTACTCTAAACATATGTACATACCACTAAAACAGTACAATGAAGGTAAGGTGCATTGTCCATCGCACAAAAGTGATTGTTTTTCTCCTTGTTGTAGCGAGCGTTTGGTGACGAAAAGGTTCCGGGTATCGAGCTCCTTATCAAATTCCATGCGATGGGTTATGCAGAATATAGTAATCATGGTAATCAAGAAAATAATGATCCTCAAGAGAATCATAATCTCCTGAATTGCTGACAGAGACAACTCACCCCCCGAAGACAAACCAGATGCTTAGGAGCCTCAGCTGCTCAAAGTGGCCTACACCACACCATCTTACTGAAAACATAAAGTACCAGTCAGCTTGATATGTAAGTTTGGGAAAGCCTCAGTTCTCAGACTTTTGCTTTCGGAGGAGCATCCTGGAGGAGATGTGATTCCGAAGGACTGAAACTCTTGAAACACAGAACGAATGCAACACAGGAGGCGTTCCACGGACACATGAAGCGCCACGCCCCACGGATATGAAGAACAAAACCCAAAGTCTGCCTGGAACGAGGAGCTTGCCATCCACCTTCCTCGCAAGAGTGCAAAGAAGACGTTCCCACCCAACATGTCCCAAAAAGATGACTTTGGACGCCATCCACAACACCCAGTTCTCTTCAGCACACATCTCCAAGTAGGAAAGAGTCTGCACCACCCTCTAAAACACAGAAGCGCCACTTATTCCTGGCCCATTGCCTCCGAGTTCATTGACTGAACGCAAACTGCCTTCAGAAATGAAGAGCTCAACAGGGAGTTGCACTACCCCCACCTCAGACCCCAAACGCCAGAGTCCCATTGACTCCCATGATAGAGGACCCCCTTTAGCCACAAGCGGGATGGGATCTCCCCCGCCCCATCAGAGGGTGAAACTGTGTCACCAGGGGCGGGGCGGGGCTGGGCAGGGAAGGGCAGCTGGTGTGGAGGGGGGAGGCAGGAGGCCTGTGTTCACCTGCTGCTTCCACTCTCAATGGCTTCAACACCTTCCCTGGATGGCCTCCAGCAACTCAGGCCCACCATCCTGACTCTCCCTGGAATGTTTCTCTGGAATCTCAGGTCCCTTGTACTTCATTTTCACAGGCAGGAGTGATTCCTCCTGCTCATGGCTGCCACTTCCCTGGCCCTGCCTTGACACTTTCCCACAACCGCAGGTCCACGCTTTCCTTCCTTCCTTCGTTAGTTCCTTCCTTCCTTCCTAGGATCCCACCTCCACCCGCCAACCACCAACCCAGTCACACCTCCATGGGCACTTAGGGTGCCCCCCCTCTCGACCTGAGACACTCCCCACCGCCTGGGCCTAATCCCCTACTCGATCTGGGGCCCTCCTCCTCCAGGGAACCAGGGTCCAACCCAGAAAGCCCACTCCTGAGGCCTCCAGACCGCAGCCGCAAAGGAGCCCAAGAAGAAGCCCAGAGCACCAGGGAGGGGGGGAGGTGCTCATGGAAGGAGAAGACAGAGAGGGGCAGGGGGGAAGGCCACGTGCGACCTTGTCGCTAGGGTCCCTACCTTGGCAGCACCGCGACTGAGGCAGGTCCTGGAGGGAGGCTGTGGGTCTCAGCTGCTCCACCTTTAGGCTTCTCCCAGATGGTCTTTGGGAGGCGCCGGTGGGGGGGGGGCATCGCATGGTGCTCTGCCCCAGCCAGTGCTGGCACTCCACCAGCGCGGCCAAACCCCGAGGCGCCCGGGAAGCGCGTCCCGCTCCCAGGCCTCTGGCTCCAAAAGCAGCAGGAGCAGCAGGGCCGCCACCCTCTGAGGCTGGAGGTTCCTGGCTTCCAGTCTTCTCCACGCGGGGCCCCGCCTGCGCTCCCGCTAGCGCTCCCGCGAGCACTACCGCTACCCCTACCGCTACCCCTACCGCCAATGCCATGGCTAACGGGTCGCAGGAGCCAGGCAGCAGCATGTCCCCGGTCGGGGGCTGAGGTGGGCGTCAGTCCCTGGCTGGCCCAGACACTAGGGGGCTTGGGGCGGCAGGCAGGCTGGGAGCCAGGACTCACAAAACCACTGCAGCCTTAGGTGTGCCCCTCACCGAACTCCGCCCCTAACCCACGTGCATGTGCTCACTGGTGTGCGGGCTCCTGCACACCTGCTTGGGCCCAGGATCCAAGCCGCCCCAACCCCCCACCTGCACCCCCCGCAGGTGGCACAGTTCCTGGCTGCTAGGGTCTGCACCACCCCACCTCCCCGTGCCCACCAGATGCTCTGAACGAATGCCCGCCAGTCGGACAGCTGGGAGCCAGGCAGAGGGCTCCAGACCAGGCCAGTGGGACAGGGACTGGCAGGTGTCTCCTCCCAAGGTGGACACCTCCCTGTCACCCCTCAAGAGACCCAGGAACCTTTTGCATCGCTGGTTTCCCAGGGAGGTGGCTGGACGTGAACCCAGTGATCCCTCTTGCATCCTAGGCCTCTGTGTTTCTTCTTCCCTCTGCCTCACATTCCCGCCAACCGGGGACATCTACAGCCGTGCACCCTCCTCGCTCGTGACCCGTGACCGCAAGGGCAGCCCTAAGGGACAGGGAGACACACTGGGCACACGAGACTCCTTCCACCTCCCTTCTCCTGGAAAGGCCGGTGCTTTTCAGCTCTGCATGCCCTTCCCATGGCCCTACCTGGACTGCACCACCAGCGGTCCCACCCTCAAGTCCACCCTGCCACCGCTGACTGTGGCACGTCCTTCAACTCTGTGGAACCGCCTGTCCACCTCCACTACCTCCCAACCCCCATGTTTTCTTCACAGTGTGCCTCACATCCCAACTCCTCCGTGCCATTTTTCTTTTCTTGGGGTCAATTGCTTTTCAACATTTCTTTCTTTTGGTGAGAGAGAGAGAGAGAGAGAGGCCATCACCCATGCGATTGTGCAGCAAGCATCGACTGAACGTGCAAGGCGTACCCGACCTTGCTCTGGAGGGCCAGTGTGCAGACGTGGGCAAGGAAACGTATGCCTGAGGATTCAAGGGGAGCCACAGGACTACCGTCCAGGGTGAGGAGGAGTAGAGAGACCAAGCAGTCGAGGCTTTCTACGAAAGGAGCATCAAGGGCACGAACCTACGCAGCCCTGGAAGGAGAGGAGGGAGTCACGGACATATGGATCATCAAAGGCCAGTCCAAATGGGCAGCCTCCATCTCACGTGTCCTCACCTGAGGACTTCCAAAGAGGCACCCCCAGACTGGACCTGGTAGAAACGGGACTTACAGCAAAAGCACAAGACTGGTCTGTGGACTTCATGGTCATGGGAAGGACGCCATCCCACAAGCCCCACCAGGGGACTCTGGACTCTGGTGACCTGGACTTACTGTGTACCATCAGGACCTGTCAGACTCTTTCAAGTGCACAAGGGAAGACAAAACTAAGCCCCAAACCTAGGAGAACAGAGATGCAAAACCTTTCTCCCCCCAGGGGCAACGTCAATGATTGCATGCTATACAAATGCAAATGCCCTCTGCTAGAAGTAGAAAGGTCACCAGTTTTCGGCCTCCTTTATCAGTCTCATACCACAAGTGCACTAGGGTTCCATTGGCTCCATAGGGACCATTTGCCTGCATTCTCCGTGGGAGCAGCTTCCCGTCCTACCAGAACCCTCACGTGTGTCTCCCTGTCATGGCACATACTGATACGTACAAGAATGACGTTTCCCTTTCATTTTGAACGTTGTGCTGATGCCTCCCTCCTGGCTCTGCATCTCCACTGAGAAGACCGTTTGGCTCAGTTTACATAGTGTGTGTGTGTGTGTGTGTGTGTGTGTGTGTGTGTGTCTGTGTGTGTCTGTGTGTGTGTGTGTGTATGTGTTTCTGTGTGCGTGTCTGCGTGTGTGTGCGCGCGAGTGTGTATGCACATACATATATATACACATACACGAATGTGTGTACGTATACGTAGACACGTATGTGTATGTACACAGGTATCCATACAGACACACAGGTAGATAGATCTATATATAAACGTAGCTGTTTTTTCTTTTGAAAATACACACTGCAAACTCTGTGGGCCGCCTGGATGACTCAGCTGGGTAACGGTCCGACTTCGGGTCACGTCAGACTCTCAGGGTTCCTGAGCTGAGTCGCGCCTAGTGCTCCGTGCTGACAGCTCAGAGCCTGGAACCTGATTCCCTTCCGGGTTTCCTCTCTCTCTCCCTGCCCCTCCCTCGCTTGTGCTCTGTCTCTCTCGCTTTCTCTCAGACGTGAACATTAAAAAAGAAACAAAAGCGTGTGGCTCTGGATCTCGGCTCACGTCACGATCTCACAGTTTGTGAGGCTGAGCCTCCACAAGGAGCCCCACCTCAAGATGGGCGCCAACGATGCGGAGCCCGCTGGCCCTCCTCTCTCTCTCCCTCCCTGTCTGCCCTATCCCTGCTCCCAGGCACACGTGCATGCGTCCACTCTCTCTCCGTCTCTCAGAATGAATGAAAGAAACAAAGAACCTCAAATGATAACACTAAAGGAACACCGTCGAGTTCATGACTACAGCGAATGAATGGCTGCGCCCGTGGCCAGCACCTACCCTGGGGAACGTTCTATTTCCTATTTGTTCATGTTTCTTCACTCTGGAGACACAGGGAGCCAGAGAGCAAGCCGGCAAGCCAGGGACCGCCAGTGGGGGAGGGGCAGAGAAGCAGAGAGAGACACACACAGAATCTGAAAACAGGCCCCAGGGCCTGAGCTGTGGGCACAGAGCCCAGCGCGGGGCTGCAACTCAGGAACCGCGAGGGCGGGACCTGAGCCCAAGTCGGAAGCTCAACCCACTGAACCACCCAGGCGCCCGGGGAAGGTTCCATTCACGAGTCCACCCCATCCATCCCCGCCCATTTCCGCAAGGTCAGAGCCCTTACGACACACACCACCAGGAAGGATGCTCTACAACTGTCCACAACCTGCCCTCTGTCTTCCAAAGAGGCTGCCCTGACGTTATGAAGCAAAGCGGGCACTCTGATCAAAAGGACCACGGATAAAGGTCATGCCTGCCTACCCTTAGGGCCTGATGACTCCCCAGGTTCCCCTTGCAGCGCACTTTGTCCCATTGGAAACATCGTGGCTTTGGGTTCCAAGGTGCCCTGCAGCTGAGCGCAGGCCACCGGGCACGACCTCACCGCAGCTGCCTACCAGGAGACAGCTTCGCACCCTTCACCCTTCCTGCAGGCCCTGTGCTCAGGGTCTCGGACCAGCCAGGGCGCAGGACACAAGCAGAGAACGTTAGCATTTGAGGACGCAGACACGGCCTTGGGGTTCCCCTAATCGGGGACCACGTTCACCACCTGGGCACCTGCGACGCTGGCAACTGGCACACAGGGCCACGTGGAGTGTGGACCGCATGAAATGAGGGCCCTTGGCCGCTTCTCCTGCAATTCAGAGGGGAACTCGCAAAGGTCACCTCAGTCACCAGCTCCCAAGAAGCCTCCCTGCGGAAGGGATGGTGCCATCCACAGCCTGTTCCTCCTTCCAGCCCTGACTGGGTTTCAGGGGGAGCACAGAACAGAGTGGGGGGGGAGAGCGGGGGCGGGGGTCCTAGGAAGGTCTTGCTGACCCATGACCCCCACTGTGCCGTCACCCTCACCGAGAACCCCGCGTGTCACTCTCCAAAGTGTCTCAGGCTGGATGTGAAATGATAGGGTTCCCCGCAGAGAGCGTGACTCAGGCCCCAGAGCCTATTTTGCTGGATTCCCCGTTTGAGGGCACACGCACGTCTCCAAGCCCACCTCTGCTCGCAGGACACGCACGCTAGGTGCAAATGCTTTCCCTGCCTCTCGACAGGCAGCAGTGGGAAAGCCAGCGGTGCAGCACGCTCATGTGGAGCCCGACTGCCTGGCTTCATGCCTCGAGTCCTCCCGCTTCACAGCAGTGACCCCCGGCACACATTCTTTCACATCTTCCCTTGGAAATACGAACGGGGACCAGAGTCCTTGCCGAGGTACTCTGTGTCGTCAGCATAGATCTCTCAAGTGCTCAGAACAGTGCCTGCAACAGCCTAAGCGCTCTAGCAAGGTGGGATAAGAACAACGAGAAAACAAACACGCATAGGCAGTCCCCTCCCTCGTGGCCAGCACCTAGGCAAGTGCTGGGGCTGGTGAGGCAGGGGAGGGATCCCTTCCTTCCCCCGACGGTGTCCGGCTACCCCTCCCTCCTCAGGACTTCCCGCTGGCATCAAGAAAACCTCCCTGCCTGATTCTGGGTGGTGCCGGCTAGGAACCCAGTGCCTCAGGGAGAGGCCCTCGCACATCTCCCTGGATACTTGGACGGGCTTCAGGTCAACAGACTCTGCCTCCTCACCTATATGGCAACAGGGACTGCACACCCGTGGAGCCGCTTCAGGACTTGCAAAGCATCAAAGGTGTTCGGACCACAACCAAGTTTCGAGGACACGCACGGCGACTACTTTACCAAGGAAACCTCTCACATGGCGAGCTCACGGATCAATATCCATGCGATGACTCAGGCAGAATAATCACGGTAATCATGAAGGTAATGATACTCAAGGTCACCATAATCTCCTTCATTCCGGAGAGACACAAGTCACCCCTCAGGGACCAAAGAGACGCTTAAGAGCTAGAGCTGCTCCACGTGGCCTACACCACACCATCTTCCTGAAAACATAAAGCACCAGTCAGCTCGACATGGAAGTGTGGGAAAGCCTCTGCTCTTAGGCCTTTGCTTTCAGTGAGGTCAAGGTGCTGCCTTCAGGATGGTTTCAGCCTTGGAGACAGGATTGGAACTCTCTAGTGAACTGAGATATTCCCATGCAACAAAACGCATTCCTTGCAAAGAACTGGGTCCCTGACGCGGTCCGGACTCCACACGGGCCACAGCACCACACTCACGCACACACATCTCCCCAACAACCGGGGAGAGGTACAACCCATGCAATGAAAGATCCTGTGCTCAAGACCTCATTTCCAAAGGAGGCTGAGAGAGGAGCACTGCCTGCTCCAGTACACACGCCCTGGTTTCTAGGGAACCGGTGGGCTCCGAGTCACTTCTCCCTCGTGCTGCCTGGGGAGTCCCGGAGGAGATGTGATTGCCAAGGGCTGAAACTCTTGAAACACGGAATGAATGCAAGACAGGAGGCGCTCCACGCAAACGGGAAGCACCACGCCCCACGGATAGGAACAACAAAACCCACCAGTCTGCCTTTGACAAGGAGCTTTTCCATCCACCTTTCTCGCAAGAGTGCGAAGAAGACGTTCCCACCCGACATGTCCCAAAGAGATGACTTTGGACTCCATCCACAACACCCAGTTCTCTTCAGCACACATCTCCAAGGAGGAAAGAGTCTGGACCACCCTCTCAAAGAAAGAAGCGCCACTTATTCCTGGCCCATTTGCTCAGAGTTCATTGATTGAATGCAAATTGCCTTCAGAAATGAAGAGCTCAACAGGGAGTTGCACTTGCCCTAATCCAGACCCCTATCCTGTAGTCCCATTGATTCCCATGATAGAGGATCCCCTTTAGCCACAAGTGGGGTGAGATCTCCCCCTCCCCATCAGAGCGTGCAACTCTGCCACCAGGGGCGGGGCGGGGTGCGGCGGGGCAGGGCAGCAGGTGTGGAGGTGGGAGGCAGGAGGCCTGTGTTCACCTGCTGCTTCCACTCTCAATCCCTTCAACACCGTCCCCTGCTGGCCTCCAGCGACTCAGGCCCACCACCCCGACTCTCCCTGGAATGTTTCTCTGGAATCTCAGGTCCCTTGTACTTCATTTTCCCAGGCAGGAATGATTCCTCCTGCTCATGGATGCGACTTCCCTGGCCCTGCCTTGATATTTTCCCACAACCGCAGGTCCACGCTTTCCTTCCATCGTTTGTTCGTTCTTTCGTTCGTTCCTTCCCACCTCCACCCTCCAACCACCAAGCCAGTCAGACCTCCATGGGCACTCAGGTCGCCCCCCCCCCCGACCTGAGGCACGCCCCACCGCCGGAGCCTAACCCCCTAATGTATCTGGGCCCTCCTCCTCCAGGGAACCCGGGTCCAACCCAGAATGCTCACTCCTGAGTCCTCCAGACCGCAGCCGCAAAGGAGCCCAAGAAGAACCCGGAGCACGAGTGAGGGGGCGTGGTCATGGAAGGGGAAGACAGAGAGGGGCAGGGTGGAAGGCCACGTGGGACCTTGTCACTAGGATCCCTACCTTGGCAGCACCGCGACTGAGGCAGGTCCTGGAGGGAGGCTGTGGGTCTCAGCTGCTCCACCTTTAGGCTTCTCCCAGATGGTCTTTCGGGGGCGCCGGGGGGCATCGCATCGCGCTCTGTCCCTGCAAGGGCTGGCACTCCAGCAGAGCAACCAAAACCAAGGCGACCCGGGAGCGTGTCGCGCGCCCTGGCCTCTGGTCCAGGAGCAGCAGGAGCAGCAGGGCCACCACCCTCCTAGGCTGGAGGCTCATGGCTCCCAGTCTTAATCGCGTGGGGGGCGCGAGCACTACCATTAGTGCTAGGGCTCCCCTAGGGCAACCGCCAAGGTTACCGGGTCACAGGCGACAGGCAGCAGCATGTCCCCGGTCGGGGGAGGGGGGGTGCGGGGCTTCAGGCCCTGACTGGCCCAGACACTTGGGGGCCCGGGGCGGCAGACAGGCTGGGAGCCAGGACACAGAACACCACTTCAGCCTCACCTGTGCCCCTCAACGGGCTCCGCCCCTGGCCCAAGCGCATGTGCACACTTGTGCGCGCCCTCCCGCACACCTGCTTGGTCCCGCAACCAGGCCGCCCCATCCCCCCATCCCCCCACCCCCGCCCCCCTCAGGGGGCACAGCTCCTGGGTGAAAGGGTCTGCACCACTGCACCTCGCTGCACCCACCAGATGCTCTGACCGCCTACCCGCCAGCCTGACACCCAGGAGCCAGGCAGAGGGCTCCAGAGACCAGGTCAGTGGGACAGGGACTGGCAGGTGTCTCCTCCAAAGGTGGACTACTCCCTTTCTCCCCTCAAGAAACCCAGGAGGCTTCTGCAAAGCTGGTTTCCCAGGGAGGTGGCTCAACGTGAACCCAGTGCTCCCTCTTTCATCCTAGGCCTCTGTGTTTGTTCTTCACTCTGCCTCACGTTGCCGCCAACCGTGGACATCTATCTGTAGCTGTGCACCCTCCTCGCTCGTAACCCGTGACCGCAAGGGCAGCCCTAAGGGACAGGGAGACACACTGGGCACACGAGACTCCTTCCACCTCCCTTCTCCTGGAAAGGCCGGTGCTTCTCAGCTCTGCATGCCCTTCCCATGGCCCTACCTGGACTGCACCACCAGCGGCCCACCCTCAAGTCCACCCTGCCACCGCTGACTGTAGCACGTCCTTCAACTCTGTGGAACCGCCTGTCCACCTCCACTACCTCCCAACCCCCATGTTTTCTTCACAGTGTGCCTCAGATCCCAACTCCTCCGTGCCATTTTTCTTTTCTTGGGTTTCAATTGCTTTTCAAAGTTTCTTTCTTTTGGTGAGTGAGTGAGAGAGAGAGAGAGAGAGAGAGAGAGAGAGAGAGGCCATCACCCATGCGATTGTGCAACAAGCATCGACTGAACGTGCAAGGTGTACCAGACCCTGCTCTGGACGGCGAAGTGTAAGTGAACACAGATATATGGAATTCTTTCCATTTAACTGGCTAACTGGGCTGCAGTTTCAATATTCACATTATACTTGCAGTCATGTGGTCATATTATGAGCGTTTTCGTACTTGAAAACAATCCATCGTAGGAGGCACTTCATTGACTTCTCAACCTCCAGTCGTTTACTTCCTATTGGCCTAGATCTTAATGGAATTTGTTTAAATGTTTTTGAATGGTTATTTATTTTTGAGACAGAGGGAGACAAAGCGTGAGTGGGGGAGGGGCAGAGAGTGAGGGACACACAGTATCGGAAACAGCCTGTCAGCACAGAGCCTGATGCGGGGCTCGAACCCACGAACCGTGAGATCATGTTCTGAGACGAAGGCGGACGCTCAACCCACGGAGCCACCCTGGCGCCCCGATACTCTCATACATCTTAATAGTATATGTCTGTAAGCTCACTAATTGCAATTTTTTACTTGTTGTTTTCCTAATTCTTCTATTTAAAAGTCAATGATCCTTCACTTCTTAAAGATATTCAGGGATAGCGATACAACGTCATATTCATTAATACGTAGAGATCGCACACACACACACACATAGATGTTTACTCTTCTTATTTCCTTCATACAATGTGTCCCGGAGGAAGAATATTTTCCTTCAGCTCAGGAATTACCTTCGTATGTTTTCTGGTGCATATCTAGGGATGCATTTTCTATGGTTTGTGGGACATAGGTTCTCACAGACCACTACTTAAAAATCCTTGCCTTTAAAGCAAGGAATGAGTGAAAAGGTGGATATTTTAGGCACTCTAGACCAGGCTGATAACATGCTCCCATGTGCATTTCCTTGTTCTCTTTCCCCTTTATCGCCCCTTGTGCTGCTGGTTGTGCAAGTACCTGATATCCTCGGGAGGGAGAAGGGACAAAATGGAGGAACTCTGGGGTCCTCAATGACCACATGAAGGACTTTAGTCTCCAATCTAAACACACACCCAGCTCTGTCATGTGAGGAAATCTATGGGGACATGCTTTTTGAAATGTGGCGCGTTCTCTGGTAATTCAGCATAACCTAATACACGTACGAAATGTTAACCCACAAGATCACTTAGAGATCAGTCTAGTTCGATGAAAATTGGCTGTTTCAGTCAGTAGGGCATGAGACTCTTGATCTTGGAGTGTGATTTCACACCCCAAATTACGACTAGAGTGGACTCAACAGATATACGAGAAAATAAGTATTGGAAAATGACCCAGGTAAATTAGGCTACAATGACTGAGCTGCTAATTGGTGGGTGGGATCCCTTTACCTCCTCAGTCAGTCCCCGGGAATGAGCATCTGAGCATTCACATAGTGCCAGTGCTGGTAAGGCAGCCACATCTTCCCTCTAGGAGTTCAAGGACTAGCCAGGAAGATGGAAAGAACAGGAAACAAAAATGGGAATGACATGAGCAAGGACTCCATAGAAAACTTCAAGGTGCGACAACTGGGTCCTGAGCTCCACCAGGGGAGGGTCTGACAAGGCTGTGCTGAGGAAACGTTACTATTTCCTGCCGCAGTGCAAGAACGAGTCAGCCCTGCACTAGTCCGAGGGTATGGAGCCTGACAGAAGGCACAGTGCGGCGGACACTCGGAGGCAGGGGTCGTTGTTTCACAGGGGACGTGTGAAAGGACACCAGGAAGACCGGAAAGAGCTAGGGAGGATAGCAGAGAGGGAGGGTGAGGAGGGCCAGGGCCTGGGGCAGGAGGACGTTGTCACTACTCTGCTCTAGTGCCGGGGGACAATATGCCCCCACCCTTAGTGGCTTCCCCATAAACTTCCCCCCTCACAGGCCCAGGGGACTAGGAATTCAGCAGGGCTCAGCTGAGGGCTCCTGCCAGAGCCTCTCAGGAGGTTGGGGATGCTGCCATCACTCAGACAGAACCTGCTTCACTAACCCCTGAGCCCACTTCAGGGTGGTGGCAGGATTCAGTCAACATCGAGTGCCATAGTTCTTCCCTGTCTGTTGTTGTCTCTCAGGGCTAGGCTGTGTGTACCTGTCCATGTCACGACTCGACATGAGGGTTGGTCCCTACTGTGAGGAGCTGAGAGACAACACAGAGAGTGACAGTGAGCACGTGGCCGTGACATGCACATTTTATCACCTAAACTTGTTTGGTCTGGGGTCATGGTGCCATCTTCTTTGCAACAGAAATCAAACACTACGTCCATACCACACTCCAGGAAGGAAATCCCACAAGGATGTGTTGACAGGATGTGGGCATCCCAGGGAGCCACTGAGAGGAAGAGAAAGTGAAGACCCTACCAGGGTCAGTGCCTTGGCCAGAATCACAGACGGGTAGAAAGTCAGAACCGGGCATGACCCCAACTTCATGTCCTCAAAATGGGGTCCTGGATTTGACCCAGGATTTTGGAGGGGGTCTGGAAAAGGGTGTGTTACTGTCACTGGGTGCAGACATGGAGGTGGCGTGGGGGTGAGGCTGAAGAGGAGCGTCACAGAAGACATCCCAGCACGTTCTTCCCTGAGGAGGACCCCCAGGCCAGGGCAACCCACTGAGTGCCACCCTGTCCCCATTGTATGTACCCAGTGGAAAGGCAGGGAATGGCTCGTGGCACACTACTGACAAAGTCTACGTAAAAGAGAGTTCTGTCCTCCTAGGCCCCAACTCCAATCCCTTCTGTAGGCATTGCTTTAGAAAGTAGAGAACCTAAGCTCCTAGGAAATGTTGGGCCATCCTTCCCTAGGTGGGGATGTGACCTTCTGGGACCCCAGAAAACAAGCACTGGTAAACACACATACACACACACACTCACGCACCTACGCACACCCGGGAGGACTGTGGGCTGGGATCAGAGGAGCAGCAGAATCAGAGGAGGTGAGAAGTTGAAGTCAATGTGGTTGGATAAACTTCCAACAGGTGACACCGCTGCTCCAATTTCACAGGTATCATCCCACATATGCCTGAGGACATCCTGAGGACATCCTGAGGACATGCTAGAATGATCTCCATTGGGCGGAAAAGACACGGACCATCCCTGAGAAGCACAGTCGCGAATCCGGGACCAGAAAGAGGTAAGAAAGAAGAGTTCTGTCTCAACCCAGATAGGTCTCACAGCTGGGACCCTGGCTGCCCCCAGAGCTTCTCAGGGGACTGTGGAGAGGGGTGCATTGGTGGAACTGTGTACCGATGTGACATTTCATGGAGAATGGGGGTGAGCAGTCAGCAAAGAGAGGACTATTGGCAAAGGTGTTATCCCAGAGGGGGACTCAGGAGGTGGATCCTAGGCAGTGACATCACTTTGCTCACAATAGGCCCCAGGAAAGCTTGGAACTCCTGTAACCTGGCACCCATGTTCTAGGAAGGTCCCATACCAGGCTCACTTGCCTCCAGACACAGAGACTTTAGGATGTTCTCTTGTTGTTTTCCCAGGTACCGGGGCTCTGGATGCCAGAAACCCCAGTGCGCAGGATTACTCAGATGTTGGAGAGGTTTCCTTAACCCACGCTGGCGATGCCTCAGGATGTTTTCCAGGAGGTCACATAAGGTAACACAGAGCAGCCTAGAGCAGGCCAGGTCAGGTCAGGTCACAGCTCGGAGCCTTCCCTGGGCACCCCCATCCCCTCATGTTCAGTTTCGGGGAAAGGGGGACATGGGGGCCGGTCCTCCCCGGGACCGGAGCAGGTTCGATGGCAGTGGACCACCTGGTGGACCCATCATGGCCATGCACATGTCATGCTGGGAAGGAGGGAAAAGGGATCTCTGAGGTGCCTCTAACCTGTAACAGGTTGAATCCAAGGCCCTCAAGCCACCTTGCTTCTCCTCCGTGGGGGAGGTGAGTGCACACTGTGGTGTCATATCTGGAATGAATTCATATGGGTCCGAGGACAAGCGAAAGCAAGCAGACACGGCTTTGAGGACTCCTGCCTGCCTGCCTGCCTGCCTGCAGCCTGCTGGGCACTGTCTTGACAGAGCCACATGCCACAGATGGAGGAGAACCTGAATGAGAGCCCCTGCTCTACTTCCCTGAAGGAAAGGAGGAAGCCCCATGCCATCAGCACGAAGCCACGCTGGCTCAGGGTGAGTGCAGGTACCAGGGAAACCCAACACCCAGGGCCCAGAAAACACACTGCTGCTCCCCTGGTAGCTCTCACAGACTCCTGGTCCCAGATGAACCTGGAACCCCATCTGCTCCTCAAACATGCCCTCAGGGCCCAGCCCCTGCCACGGCCAGACGCAACGTCACTCTCCACTTATTTGGAGGAAGATCAGAAAGGAGGCGTGAGACCATTTCACGTCCCATTCTGTCTAGAATATATTGGCATTGTTGTACACGTTTCCCCGACGAACGTTCCCAGGTGTCCCGTTTCGCCCGACCATCCTTCCCCACCTTCTCCACGTCTGACACACGTTCATGAGGAGCAGGGAGATATTTTACCCAAAGGACATGGGGCTCATTGCATTATGTCTACTGCTCTGCACTTTGGTGGCCAAGCAACACGCCCCTGGGGCCCCTCCAGTCAGGAGCAAGGGCCTTAACACCTAGACAACATTCTGGAAATGAGACCACTCACCTCACCCATTCAGCCCTTCACAAATGTGGGACTGTGACAGGATTCCCTTCTCTTGCCATGTCACAGTGCTGCACTGAACATCCTACATGTTCTATTATCCTGATCCAACCTTTGCCAGGTAAAGTCCCTGTCCTGGGATCCCCAGAATGGACTGTGCGGTTAGAAATCACAGGGACACTGCTGTTAATGCAGGGAGCTGCTGTCCATACTCATCTAACAATCTGAGCTGAGATCCTAATGTGTTCAGTCATTTCCCACCTCAAATTCTCGTGTGAATGCCAAGATCCTTTTCCCACTCTGGGCAACCACGTCTCAGGCTTTCCACAAGTCACTGGCGTCTGGGGGTTTGGTCTGCATTCTGGACTCCAAACCTCCTGTTGGCCATAGTGCTGTGTCTGATTCTATGTCCCTCCTGTGTTCTACCTCAGGGTACAAAGGTCACACGCGGGGATGATAATGAGAACTGTGTGCGGTGGACCATCGATGCAGGCCTGCTGAAGCAGCGAGTGGAACACCTCGTGCCCGCCTTCCTGGGGAGAGACCCCACATATGTCTCCACCTTCTTGGGCACGTACACAACCTTTACTACCACCCAAAAGGTCTTGGAAGTGTTGTTTATGAGGTGAGCACCCTGCCCTTCACAGCCCAGTGTGATTCAGCCCCTTAAAGCTTTGAGTCTAAGGAAAGTCACCAAATGTCCTTAGTCTCCATTTGTTCCTCTGATCGGGGTAGAATAACTCCAGGTCCTCAGTGGGGGCACTGCAGGGAAAGTCACCCTGGCCTGTGGAAAGGTCTGCTGGCAGGGCTGCGTCTCTGCTGGGTCATCTTTGTCCTCTTCCCCATGATCAAGTTTCTGCCTCATCCCTCACTGTCGCCAGGTGTTGACTTGGGCTGTTTTCCCATTGGAAAAGGAGACTGGAGGCTCTATCTGTGTGTCTGAGTCCTGGCTCAAACCAGTCAATGATGCCCAGGATGAGCAGGACGCCCAGAACCACACCAATATGTGTGATGGAGCTCACTGGGGCCCTATCATTCTTCAAACACGCACGAAGCCCCACTAGGTGCAGGCACTTCTGTAGGAGCTGACTGGGATCCAATGCGCAGAGCGGACAGTACCCTCCCCTCCAGAGCTCCATTCTAGTCAGCAGTCAGGGACTCTGGATAGGACAAGATGTAGCATCCACAGGACAGCTCATATGATGTCCTTCTGGCCTCCTCCAGATACGGATGCTTCCATTCGGAGGCTGAGGAGGATGGCGGACCCCGGGAGCAGGAGAAACTGTGAGTAGGCTGAGCTCAGGCTGGAGGGCCTTCCTTCTCCAAGAGGGCAGTGCTGAGACAGTGCGTGGGAGGGGCTGCAGGACCCAGCATCCCACACGTTTGAGTCCTGGGAGAGGGCAAAGTTCTGAGGGCTTTCTCTTGGAAACAAGGAAAGGGGTTCTGTCCTGTCTGGTCGACGATGGGCTGTGGGCACAGGGAGGCAGCAGAGGGCGCCAGAGGACCGCGTCAGCCCCTTACAGAGTCCAACCCCATCCCTTCCCACTCACAGCCTTGCCTGGACCCCCATCAGGGGACCCAGAATAACGGTTTTGGGGAGCATCACGCTCACCACCTTGGGGAACAATCACGGTGCGTGCTTAGCAAGGGTACAGGAAACACAGTGAGGGCTCAAGGAGCACATATCACCCACACGATGGGAGAACGGTGTCAGCGGGAGGACACCCACATGTGCACTGAGTGCATGAGGCAGCACAGAGGCACAGGTCGTCACGTTGAGGGCATCAGGAGGGTCCCAGCAAGCCCAGGTAAGAGACAGAGTCCTCTTGTCCCGTATTTGCGCAGATTTTTGTGGAGCGCTAGGGTATGCAGTGAAGGCACTGACTCACCCCGACACCACCCCTCCACTCACGCACGGACTTGAATTCCAGTGGGAGGTAGGCAGCGGGACACAGCGAAGAGTCTGGCTGGCTTCCCCAAGAAGGACAGAGACGACCACATCATTGGCTAAGGGGTTCCCGTCAAACAGAATCTTGACGGTCCCTCTTCAGTGACCAGGTCACTCGTAGGCGGGACTGCCAAATCACAGGTGGACAACGTACAGAACCACCCTCTGGACGTCCAGGAGCAGGAGGCATAGAGGCCAGGTCCCACAGGCCTGTCCTGAGACATCAGTGGGAGGAACACCCCATGGTGATTGTTCTGGCTACTTTTGTATCCCCAGGGCCATCTCCTCCATCCTGGGCACCTGGATGGATCACTACCCCGAGGAATTTTTCCGCCCTCCAGACTTCACCAGCTTGAAGCTGCTGCGGGCGTACGTAAGGGTCCACATGCCGGGCTCCGAGCTGCAGCGCCGCGCCCGTCTTCTCTACTCATGGCGGAAACACCGTGAGCCCAATGAGCCCGAGTCTCTGGGCGAGGAGGACTCTGGGTGGGAGATGTGGGCGTGTGGAGGGGACGGGATATGCCACAGAGAACATGTTTCCTGAGACTGTAGGTGGGCCAGGCGTAGGGACTAGTCTCAGATCACTGTTCCATTAGCCTGCCATCTGGGAGATTTCCTCCTGCTGTGTTCTTTGACTCAGATGACAATGTCTGCGGGAGAGGTTTCCTGCCATGGAATGGCAATCACGGTGATGACACTTTCTATTCTTGAAGCTTTGGCAGCAGCTCTAGAGCCCCTTCCAGACGTGCCTCGGGAGCGAGCCCCCGCTATCTCTGTGGTGCCCACTGCAACCTCGCAGCCCAGGCTGCCGGAAGCCACCAGTTCTCCTGGAGCTCAGCGCGTACGAGAATCGGAGACCCTCACTGCACAGACCCCACCAGGGCATGAGGTACTCCCAGCTCTGGCTGACAGTCAGGAGCTCGAAGAGCCACCTGCCCCTTTGGTGGCCCCACAGTATGAGCAGCCCCCAGCCCCAGCCGGTGGGGTCACGGAAGGGCTGGAGCAACCACCTGCTGCAGCTGAGCAACCAGCCTCAGCTCCCCAACAGCGGCTCATGTCGGCTGCAGCCCCACAGGATGAATTGCCTCACCTTGTCATTGTGTTCTTTGTCATTTTAGTAGTGGGTATAGAGGTATTTAGTGTCCTTACATACTATTGGTTTATACTCAAAACATAAATTAAGTTTCAAAAAATTTACTCTGATCCTTTGAAATTACAACTTCAAGTGTCAGTACGTACATTCGCAGGATTTTACACCCGTGACTACTATGTACTCCTAGAACATTTCCATCACAGAGACACGTGGACTACTAATCACCCACAGCTCATTCCCTCACCCCAGTCTCTGCAACCAGCGATCTCGGTTT
Source organism: Felis catus (assembly GCF_018350175.1). NCBI lineage: Eukaryota > Metazoa > Chordata > Mammalia > Carnivora > Felidae > Felis > Felis catus. Next base: position 202,584 of record NW_025408498.1, on the reverse strand, counting down.
CTGCTGCTTCAGCTCCTCTGGGATTTCCATGTGTGTGCAAACACACAACATGGCCTGTTGTGTCTGGCTACATGGCAGGGGACTGATTAATAATTGCTTAAATATTCAATGGCACTAATATTTTTTATGACAGAGGAATAGTCCTCAAAGAACAAAGATTAGGTGAAGCCCCCACTTGAAATATCTTCATTATCTGGCATGGGGACCCTCTGAGGTCTGACACAAGAGCAGAAGCCAGAAGAGAAATGTCTGGACCAGAGCGAATACCTTGAAAATCTTTCCTTTTCCTCCACTGGCCATGGTGATATTAGTCTAACGTGCATAATATGAAAATACCCAAATGAAACCTTCAATATGCCATTGACACTAATCTATTAGGCAATAAAGTATAAAGTTCTGGAAGGTTTCCTACAGGTGGCATGTATTCAGTAAAATGAAGATTTAAATAATGAGGACAGGCACCAAGGTGGCTCAATGGGCGAGTTTCCGAGTCGAATTTGGCTCCGGTCACGATCTCATGATTCTTGAGATCAAGTCCCAAGTCAGGCTCTGCAATGACAGCTTGAAGCCATCCCTGGTCAGGATTCCCCTTATTGCTCTTTCCAAAAAAATAAATAGGAAACAACAAATACATACGGCAAACAAAAATGTATATTCTTTGAAGAACTAATGGCCCCCAAGACATGGTGTCATCTTCACACTCCTTTGGCTTTGAGTGCAGCAGGTGACTGTGTTTGTGTTCACGAGTAGTGTGACAGGTTGGGCATCCATCCAGGACTATGGTCTTGTACTATGGGATGTCACCACAGTGGACAGGCACAGTCCTGTCCCCTTCTGCATTCTCAGGGGCCACACATCATCCTCTACTCTGCGTCTCCAGAAGCTGAATGACTGGGCCAATTCCAATATTTTCTCTCTCATCACTGTACAGAAGGCCACATGTGTACCGAACCTCTCCCTTTCTGTAGGAATGGACCATCGACGGAGGCTGGATGCTACTGGAACAGCGAGTGGAGCACCTGGTACCTGCTTTCCTGGGTGGAGACCCCTCCTACCTCTTCACATTCTTGAGCACGTACAGAGCTTTTGCTACCACCCAGCAGGTCCTGGAAATACTGTTTATGAGGTGAGCACCCTGCCCTTCACAGCCCAGTGTGATTCAGCCCCTGAAAGCTCTGAGTCTCAGGAAAGTCACCAAACGTCCTGGCCTCTCACTTTGTTCCTCCGATCCGGGTGGAAACACTCCAGGTCCTCAGTGGGGGCACTGCAGGGAAAGTCACCCTGGCCTGTGGAAAGCTCTGCTGGCAGGGCTGCGTCTCTGCTGGGTCATCTTTGTCCTCTTGCCCATGATCAACTTTCTGCCTCATCCCTCACTGTCGCCAGGTGTTGACTTGGGCTGTTTTCCCATTGGAAAAGGAGATTGGAGGCTCTATCTGTGTGTCTGAGTCCTGGCTCAAACCAGTCAACGATGCCCAGGATGAGCAGGACGCCCAGACCCACACCAATATGTGTGATGGAGCTGACTCGGGCCCAATCATTCTTCAAACACGCACGAAGCCCCACTAGGTGCAGGCACTTCTGTAGGAGCTGACTGGGATCCAATGCGCAGAGCGGACGGTACCCTCCCCTCCAGAGCTCCATTCTAGTCAGCAGTCAGGGACTCTGGATAGGACAAGACGTAGCATCCACAGGACAGCTCATATGATGTCCTTCTGGCCTCCTCCAGATACGGATGCTTCCATTCGGAGGCTGAGGAGGATGGCGGACCCCGGGAGCAGGAGAAACTGTGAGTAGGCTGAGCTCAGGCTGGAGGGCAGTGCTTCCTTCTCCAAGAGGGCAGTGCTGAGACTGTGCGTGGGAGGGGCTGCAGGACCCAGCATCCCACACGTCTGAGAGTCCTGTGAGAGGGCAAAGTTCTGAGGGCTTTCTCTTGGAAACAAGGAAAGGGGTTCTGTCCTGTCTGGTCGACGATGGGCTGTGGGCACAGGGAGGCAGCAGAGGGCGCCAGAGGACCGCGTCAGCCCCTTACAGAGTCCAACCCCATCCCTTCCCACTCACAGCCTTGCCTGGACCCCCATCAGGGGACCCAGAATAACGGTTTTGGGGAGCATCACGCTCACCACCTTGGGGAACAATCACGGTGCGTGCTTAGCAAGGGTACAGGAGACACAGTGAGGGCTCAAGGAGCACATATCACCCACACGATGGGAGAACGGTGTCAGCGGGAGGACACCCACATGTGCACTGAGTGCATGAGGCAGCACAGAGGCACAGGTCGTCACGTTGAGGGCATCAGGAGGGTCCCAGCAAGCCCAGGTAAGAGACAGAGTCCTCTTGTCCCGTATTTGCGCAGATTTTTGTGGAGCGCTAGGGTATGCAGTGAAGGCACTGACTCACCCCGACACCACCCCTCCACTCACGCACGGACTTGAATTCCAGTGGGAGGTAGGCAGCGGGACACAGCGAAGAGTCTGGCTGGCTTCCCCAAGAAGGACAGAGACGACCACATCATTGGCTAAGGGGTTCCCGTCAAACAGAATCTTGACGGTCCCTCTTCAGTGACCAGGTCACTCGTAGGCGGGACTGCCAAATCACAGGTGGACCACGTACAGAACCACCCTCTGGACGTCCAGGAGCAGGAGGCATAGAGGCCAGGTCCCACAGGCCTGTCCTGAGACATCAGTGGGGGGAACACCCCATGGTGATTGTTCTGGCTACTTTTGTATCCCCAGGGCCATCTCCTCCATCCTGGGCACCTGGATGGATCACTACCCCGAGGAATTTTTCCGCCCTCCAGACTTCACCAGCTTGATGCTGCTGCGGGCGTATGTAAGGATCCACATGCCAGGCTCCGAGCTGCAGCGCCGCGCCCGCCTTCTCTACTCATGGCGGAAACACCGTGAGCCCAATGAGCCAGAGTCTCTGGGCGAGGAGGACTCTGGGTGGGAGATGTGGGCGTGTGGAGGGGACGGGATATGCCACAGAGAACATGTTTCCTGAGACTGTAGGTGGGCCAGGCATAGGGACTGGTCTCAGATCACTGTTCCATTAGCCTGCCGTCTGGGAGATTTCCTCCTGGTGGGTTCTTTGACTCAGATGACAATGTCTGCGGGAGAGGTTTCCTGCCATGGAATGGCAATCACGGTGATGACACTTTCTATTCTTGAAGCTTTGGTAGCAGCTCTAGAGCCCCGTCCAGACGTGCCTCGGGAGCGAGCCCCCGCTATCTCTGTGGTGCCCACTGCAGCCTCGCAGCCCAGGCTGCCGGAAGCCACCAGTTCTCCTGGAGCTAAGCGCGTACGAGAATCGGAGACCCTCACTGCAGCGTCCCCACCAGGGCAGGAGGTACTCCCAGCTCTGGCTGATAGTCAGGAGCTGGAAGAGCCACCTGCCCCTTTGGTGGTCCTAGAGCATGAGCAGCCCTCAGCCCCAGCCGGCGGAGTCACGGAAGGGCTGGAGCAACCACCTGCTGCAGCTGAGCAACCAGCCTCAGCTCCCCATCAGCGGCTCATGTCGGCTGCAGCCCCACAGGATGAATTCCCTCACCTCGACATTGCGTTCTTTGTCATGTTAGGATTAGGCATAGAGATATTTAGTGTACTTATGTACTATTGGCTTACACTTAACACATAAATTAAGTTTCAAAAAATTTACTCTGATCCTTTGAAATTACAACTTCAAGTGTCAGTACGTACATTCGCAGGATTTTACACCCGTGACCACTATGTACTCCTAGAACATTTCCATCACAGAGACACGTGGACTACTAATCACCCACAGCTCATTCCCTCACCCCAGTCTCTGCAACCAGCCATCTCGGTTTCTGCTGCTTCAGCTCCTCTGGGATTTCCATGTGTGTGCAAACACACAACATGGCCTGTTGTGTCTGGCTACATGGCAGGGGACTGATTAATAATTGCTTAAATATTCAATGGCACTAATATTTTTTATGACAGAGGAATAGTCCTCAAAGAACAAAGATTAGGTGAAGCCCCCACTTGAAATATCTTCATTATCTGGCATGGGGACCCTCTGAGGTCTGACACAAGAGCAGAAGCCAGAAGAGAAATGTCTGGACCAGAGCGAATACCTTGAAAATCTTTTCCTTTTCCTCGACTGGCCATGGTGATATTAGTCTAACGTGCATAATATGAAAATACCCAAATGAAACCTTCAATATGCCATTGACACTAATCTATTAGGCAATAAAGTATAAAGTTCTGGAAGGTTTCCTACAGGTGGCACGTATTCAATAAAATGAAGATTTAAATAATGAGGACAGGCACCAAGGTGGCTCAATGGGCGAGTTTCCGAGTCGAATTTGGCTCCGGTCACGATCTCATGATTCTTGAGATCAAGTCCCAAGTCAGGCTCTGCAATGACAGCTTGAAGCCATCCCTGGTCAGGATTCCCCTTATTGCTCTTTCCAAAAAAATAAATAGGAAACAACAAATACATACGGCAAACAAAAATGTATATTCTTTGAAGAACTAATGGCCCCCAAGACATGGTGTCATCTTCACACTCCTTTGGCTTTGAGTGCAGCAGGTGACTGTGTTTGTGTTCACGAGTAGTGTCACAGGTTGGGCATCCATCCAGGACTATGGTCTTGTACTATGGGATGTCGCCACAGTGGACAGGCACAGTCCTGTCCCCTTCTGCATTCTCAAGGGCCACACATCATCCTTTACTCTGCGTCTCCAGAAGTTGAATGACTGGGCCAATTGCAATATTTTGTCTCTCATCACTGTACACAGGGGCACATGTGTACCAAACTCTCCCTTTCTGTAGGCGTGTACACCAAGCACTACTTTGGGGACATAATTTATAGGCATTTTTTCGGGGACTGCCTCCAGTGTACAATATCTATAGACTCTTTATTCCGTCGGGGTCTTATGTGAAAATCAGGGACCCCTGGGACTAGGTGGATCCCTGAAGAATCAGGAGGACAAGCCAGTACTGTGGCCATCAGGGTACCTAGGAGTGACCCATGGGGCAGGAAAGAAACCACACTCCCTCATTCTGACCTCCTGCACAGCATCCCTGCCCCATGCCCTGGAACACACTCATTCAGGCCCCATCCCATGACAAACCCCAGCTGCCTGTGCACCTACTGTTCCATAGCTCTGCTTCTCAGTAGAGCAGCCAGTCCCTGCTTCCAGCCAGGGGAGGCTGCAGGCTGGAGCACTGCTGTCTGCTTGCTGGCCCTCCTCCCAGGCTGGGTCGCTTACTCTCAGGAAAGTACCTCTAAGTGCAGATCAGGTCAATGAGTTAAAGACCAGGACCTGAATGTCTTCGTCCTGACGACTGAGTGGCAACAGCAGCAAGAACCACTTGGACCTCGGCAAGCCAGAGAGTCCTTTACACAGCACATCAGGAGCTCAAGGAGACTGCAGGATGGAGACTCAGTCAAGGCTTTTGATAGCGAGTCAAGCCCCTCCACCCTTCAGGCTCCTCCAGCAGTGACGCCCGGCACCTGCCGGCCCCATCTTTGGGGAGCAGTGTCCCTGTCATGAGCAGCCACACAGCACCCTCTGGTGACCCACCACAAGGCACACAGGAATACTGCAGGGCTCCCTGATCTCCCAGCAAAGAAAGTGCCATTCCAACCGACACATCCTCAGACGATTCCAGGCAGATCAGACACAACTCTGTAAAATCCAATGTTTTTGAGGTGCCTTTCAGGAAGTCTATGAAAAACATAGGTCTCTTCCCAAATGCAGTATTCTGAGATGAATTCACTGAGTGGTGGAGTCAGGTACTGGGTTCCAGGACAGAAAAGGGAGACAAGGTGGCTACCTCCCAAGATGCACAGGGCGTGTTGTGGCAATGTGTTGGGAAGCATATATTTATGTCACAGCTCTCTGGGTCTGGTTTAAACAAAACATATATCCAAACAAACCATGTTCATGGACTTGTTGGATTGTATCAACCACAAAACATTTCACAAAATTTGCACATTCTCACTCCACATATCTGCTTACTCTCATCTAAATTCGATCGCATCATCCTATGTTCCCAGGTACTTTTTCACTTATTGGGAGTGCATGATATGCTCTAGAGAGACTGCGGTGACTCGACAACATTAGTGGTAGACCTAATAAATGAATTCAGGCATGTTAAGATATGTATGTGGTTGTACATAATGTGCTTCAATTCTATACACAAATAACAAAGTCTCAGAGCGAGAAATTAAGAAAAAAATTTAAAATCACTCCAAGCGAGGAAAAAGCTTAAGAGGAAATTTAGCCTACAAACACCTGGGTGGCACAGTCAGTGAAGCATCTGACTGTGGCTGAGGTCGTGATCTCATAATGTTGTTTTGAGCCCTGTGTGGGGCTCTGTGCTGACAACTCAGAGTCTGGAGCCTACTTTAGATTCTGTGTCTCCTTTCTCTCAGTTCTTCCCCACTCATCTGCGTTCTCTCTCACTCTCTCTCTCTCTCTGTCTCTCTCTCTGTCTCTCTCTCTCTCTCTCTCTCTGTTTCTGTGTGTGTGTGTGTGTGTGTGTGTATGTGTGTGTTTCCACGTATCTCTCTCTGTCAAAAGGAAGCATAAGAAACTTAAAAAAGAAAAGAATGACTTTAACCATGAAGGAGTGAGACCTCTTTCCTGAAAAGAAGAAATCACTGGAGAAAGAATTTGAAAAGACAGAAATAAGCAGAAAGACATTCTAAGCTAGTGGATCCTAAGAATTAACATTATCAAAATGTCCACACTACTTAAAGCCATCTACACATTCCCTAGGTGCAATCCCTATCAAAGCTTAAGCACGTTCCCAAAAATAGAATAATCCTTCAAGGTGGACAGAACCACAAAAGGCTCTGAATACCAAAGTCATTGTGAGAAGGAAGAAAACAGCTGGAAGCACCATGCTTTCTGATTTGAAACTAGATATCAAAGCTACAATAACCCAAGCAGTACACTATTGGGGTAAAAGCGGACACACAGGTCACTGGACCAGAACTGAAGGCCCAGGGAGAAACCCACACATATGTAACCAATTAATTCTCAACAAAAGAACCAAGAATATAACCTGAGGCAAAGGCAGTCTCCTCAATAGGTGGTGCCCAGAAACACTGGGCACAGAAAAACAACGGGGGCAGAAAAACAACGTGACACCTATTTAGCATCACACACAGAAACGAAGTTAAAATGTATTACAGACTTGAGACCTAAAACCACAAATACCTGGATAAGACCTTGGGCAGGAGGTGTGGGAAATCGCACAACAATGTCCTGAGTTGCGAGGTTATAGAGAAAGCTTTGCAGAGCAGATCACTGCTCTCTGGCCTTCCTGCAAACAGTTGCAGCAGCTCACTTACCTAGTTGCTGTGTATCTGGGGGGCCGGAGAGACTTGGCCAATCTAGTGCGTATGTATCTAGGGGTTGGGTTCTGCATGGGCTCACCAAGTCCTTGGACCGTGTCGTCACGTGGAATATTTTATCCTGTCTCGATGTGGTTCGCACCATGTCTTCAATACGTTCTTTCTAGCATGTGGCCCGCTGACGTGTTGCACATCGTTTGTAGGCGTAATGACTACGGGAGCCTGAGAGCAGCTCGCGGAGACGTCCCTTAAACTCCCTCACCTCTCTTGACTTGCGTGGAGTCTGAAGCAAGCCTTTCTGCTGTCCTTGGCTTTGCTGGACAAAGCCAAATGCCAAACCCACGACAATGTTTGGATCTCAGTCTTGACTTCAGTTTAGGGATTTGACACCAGAAGCCAAAGCCACAGAGGAAAACTAAACAAGTGGGACTACATGAAACTAAAAAAACAAGTTCTGCACAGCAACAATATCTTCAACAGAATGAGAAGGCAACGTAGTGAATGGGAGAAAATACTTGCAAACTACATACGTGGTCAAGGGTTAAAACACAAAAGATATCAAGATCTACTACAGCGCAACAATGCAAAACCAAAGAGCAATGATGGACCTGGCAGAGTCCTGAAGAAACATTCTTCCAATGAAGACATACAGATGGCCACCACATACATGAAGAGAAGTTCCATGTCACTCCACATTAGGGAAATGAAAGTCCAAAGCCAAAGAGATATCACCTGAAACCTGTCTGAATGGTCTTATCAAAAAGACAAGAAAGCACAAGCGTCAGGTACAATGTGGAAGAAAGCGAATCATTGGGCCCTGTTGGTGGCATTGGAACTTGGTGCAGAGGCAGTCGCAAACAATGTAAAGTTTCCTCACACAATTCAGAGGGGAACAACCATATCATCCAGCAACTTCCCTCAATTACCCCCCTAGGTACTACTCGGAACACATGAAATCACTAACTCCCAAAAATACCTTCACACCTGTTATTATGCCACAGTGTTTTATAATAGCCTGGAGGGCATTATGCCAAGTGAAAGAACTCACACGGAGAAAAACACATACAGAATGCTCGCACATATATGGGGAATCTGAAACAAAAACTAAGAAAACAAAAAACAAAAATCCTCAAAACAGAAGGAAACAAGCCCATCAATACATAAAGATGATGGCCAAGGGAGGGGGGCAGGAAGGAGGGAAATAGGGTAAAGGTGAAAAGACATCACCGAATATAAAAAGACCATGTCACCAGGGAAAGGGAGAGTAAAGGTTGCTCAATATCTCAAATTCTAGCTTCCTGTATTTCAGAGACCTTAGTTCAGTCCATTCCATTCACTAGACCTACTAGAATAATAAGGAATTATCGGGTCTTGGCAGTTTTTGCAAGATGAGTTCTTTACTTAGGATTTCGTATCCAAAAGGACAGAGTGCTTAGATTACTAGGTAACTTAGATTTTTCCATTATTTTTACGGTTTCTTGAAGTACCATGATGTCACAAAAACCTCCTTAGATCTAAGTGGACACTTTCATTACTCTAAACATATGTACATAGCACTAAAACAGTACAGTGAAGGTAAGGTGCATTGTCCATCGCACAAAAGTGATTGTTTTTCTCCTTGTTGTAGCGAGCGTTTGGTGACGAAAAGGTTCCGGGTATCGAGCTCCTTATCAAATTCCATGCGATGGGTTATGCAGAATATAGTAATCATGGTAATCCAGAAAATAATGACCCTCAAGAGAATCATAATCTCCTGAATTGCTGACAGAGACAACTCACCCCCCAAGGACAAACCAGATGCTTAGGAGCCTCAGCTGCTCAGAGTGGCCTACACCACACCATCTTACTGAAAACATAAAGTACCAGTCAGCTTGATATGTAAGTTTGGGAAAGCCTCAGGTCTCAGACTTTTGCTTTCGGTGAGGTCACGGTGCTGCCTGCAGGAAGTTTTCATCCGTTGTAACAGCATGGGGACACACTGTTGAAATGAGAACTTCCTATGCAACAAAACTGTGTCTTTGGAAAGAACTGGGACCCTGCCGCGGTCCGGACTAAATACAGGACACGGCACCGCAGACATTTACACACATGCACAAACACAAACTCCAACAACCTGACAGAGGTGGAACCCATGCAATGAAGGAGCGTTTGCTCAAGACCTCATTTCCAAAGGAGGCTGAGAGACCAGCACCGTCTGCTCAGGTACACATGCACTGGTTTCTAGAGACCCGGTGGGCTCAGAGTCACCTCTCCCTCATGCTGCCCGGTGAATCCTGGAGGAGATGTGATTCCGAAGGTCTGAAACTCTTGAAACACAGAACGAATGCAACACAGGAGGCGTTCCACGGACACATGAAGCGCCACGCCCCACGGATATGAAGAACAAAACCCAAAGTCTGCCTGGAACGAGGAGCTTGCCATCCACCTTCCTCGCCAGAGTGCGAAGAAGACGTTCCCACCCAACATGTCCCAAAAAGATGACTTTGGACTCCATCCACAACACCCAGTTCTCTTCAGCACACACGTCCAACTAGGAAAGAGTCTGCACCACCCTCTAAAACACAGAAGCGCCACTTATTCCTGGCCCATTGCCTCCGAGTTCATTGACTGAACGCAAACTGCCTTCAGAAATGAAGAGCTCAACAGGGAGTTGCACTACCCCCACCTCAGACCCCAAACGCCAGAGTCCCATTGACTCCCATGATAGAGGACCCCCTTTAGCCACAAGCGGGATGGGATCTCCCCCGCCCCATCAGAGGGTGAAACTGTGTCACCAGGGGCGGGGCGGGGCTGGGCAGGGAAGGGCAGCTGGTGTGGAGGGGGGAGGCAGGAGGCCTGTGTTCACCTGCTGCTTCCACTCTCAATGGCTTCAACACCTTCCCTGGATGGCCTCCAGGAACTCAGGCCCACCACCCTGACTCTGCCTGGAATGTTTCTCTGGAATCTCAGGTCCCTTGTGCTTCATTTTCACAGGCAGGAATGATTCCTCCTGCTCACGGCAGCGACTTCCCTGGCCCTGCCTTGATATTTTCCCACAACCACAGGTCCAGGCTTTCCTTCGTTCCTTCCTTAGTTCGTTCATTCGCACATCCACCCTCCAGCCACCAATCCAGTCTGACCTCCAAGGGCACTCAGGGCGCCCCCCCCTCGACCTGTGCCACTCCCCACCACTGGAGCCTAACCCCCTACTCGATCTGGGGTCATCCTCTTCCAGGGAACCCAGGTCCAATCCAGACAGCTCACTCCTGAGTCCTCCAGACCACAGCTGCAAAGGAGCCCAAGAAGAAGCCCAGAGCAGGAGGGAAGGGGGATGTGGATGGAAAGGGGAAGACACAGAAGGGCAAGGGGGAAGGCCACGTGGGACCTTGTCGCTAGGGTCCCTACTTTTGCAGTACCGCAACTGAGGCAGGTCCTGGAGGGAGGCTGTGGGTCTCAGCTGCTCCACCTTTAGGCTTCTCCCAGATGGTCTTTGGGGGGCGCCGGGGGCACTGCATCGCGCTCTTCCCCTCCCAGTGTTGGCACTCCAACAGCTCGGGAACAGACCTAGGCGCCCCGGAAGCGCGTCCCGCTCCCAGGCCTCTGGCTCCAAAAGCAGCAGGAGCAGTAGAGCCGCCACCCTCTGAGGCTGGAGGCTCATGGCTCCCAGTCTTCTCCATGCGGGCCCCCGTCTATGCTTCCATGAGCACTTCTGCGAGCAGTACTGCGACGACTACCGCCAATGCCATGGCTATGGGGTAACAGGCGCCAGGCAGCAGCATGTCCCCAGAAGGGGGCTGAGGTGGGCGTCAGTCCCTGGCTGGCCCAGACACTTGGGGGCTTGAGGCGGCAGGCGGGCTGGGAACCAGGACTCACAAAACCACTGCAGCCTTAGGTGTGTCCCTCACCGAACTCCGCCCCTAACCCACGAGCATGTGCTCACTCGTGTGCGGGCTCCCGCATACCTGCTTGGGCCCAGGATCCAAGCCGCCCCAACCCCCCACCTGCAAACCCCGCAGGTGGCACAGTTCCTGGCCGCTAGGGTCTGCACCATCCCACCTCCCCGTGCTCACCAGATGCTCTGACCGACTGCCCGCCAGCCTGACAGCCGGGAGCCAGGCAGAGGGCTCCAGAGACCAGGCCAGTGGGACAGGGACTGGCAGGTGTCTCCTCCCAAGGTGGACACCTCCCTGTCACCCCTCAAGAGACCCAGGAACCTTTTGCATAGCTGGATTCCCAGGGAGGTGGCTGGACGTGAACCCAGTGATCCCTCTTGCATCCTAGGCCTCTGTGTTTCTTCTTCACTCTGCCTCACATTCCCGCCAACCGGGGACATCTACAGCCGTGCACCCTCCTCGCTCGTGACCCGTGACCGCAAGGGCAGCCCTAAGGGACAGGGAGACACATTGGGCACACGAGACTCCTTCCACCTCCCTTCTCCTTGAAAGGCCGGTGCTTTTCAGCTCTGCATGCCCTTCCCATGGCCCTACCTGGACTGCACCACCAGCGGTCCCACCCTCAAGTCCACCCTGCCACCGCTGACTGTGGCACGTCCTTCAACTCTGTGGAACCGCCTGTCCACCTCCACTACCTCCCAACCCCCATGTTTTTTCACAGTGTGCCTCAGATCCCAAACCCTCCGTGCCATTTTTCTTTTCTTGGGTTTCAGTTGCTTTTCAACCTTTCTTTCTTTTGGTGAGAGAGAGAGAGAGAGAGAGAGAGAGAGAGAGAGAGAGAGAGGCCATCACCCATGCGATTGTGCAGCAAGCATCGACTGAACACGCAAGGCGTACCCGACCCTGCTCTGGAGGGCCAGTGTGCAGACGTGGGCAAGGAAACGTATGCCTGAGGATTCAAGGGGAGCCACAGGACTACCGTCCAGGGTGAGGAGGAGTAGAGAGACCAAGCAGTCGAGGCTTTCTACGAAAGGAGCATCAAGGGCACGAACCTACGCAGCCCTGGAAGGAGAGCAGAGAGTCACGGACATATGGATCATCGAAGGCCAGTCCCAATGGGCAGCCTCCATCTCACGTGTCCTCACCTGAGGACTTCCAAAGAGGCACCCCCAGACTGGACCTGGTAGAAACAGGACTTACAGCAAAAGCACAAGACTGGTCTGTGGACTTCATGGTCATGGGAAGGACACCATCTCACAAGCCCCACCAGGGGACGCTGGACTCTGGTGACTTGGACTTACTGTGTACCATCAGGACCTGTCAGGACTCTTTCAAGTGCACAAGGGAAGACAAAACTAAGCCCCAAACCTAGGAGAATAGAGATGCAAAACCTTTCTCCCCCCAGGGGCAACGTCAATGATTGCATGCTATACAAATGCAAATGCCCTCTGCTAGAAGTAGAAAGGTCACCAGTTTTCGGCCTCCTTTATCAGTCTCATACCACAAGGGCACTAGGGTTCCATTGGCTCCATAGGGACCATTTGCCTGCATTCTCCCTGGGAGCAGCTTCCTGTCCTACCAGAACCCTCACGTGTGTCTCCCTGTCATGGCACGTACTGATACATACGACGGCGACGTTTCCCTTTCATTTTGAACATTGTGCTGATGCCTCCCTCCTGGCTCTGCGTCTCCACTGAGAAGACCATTTGGCTCAGTTTACATGGGGTTTGTGTGTGTGTGTGTGTGTGTGTGTGTGTGTGTGTGTGTATGTGTTTCTGTGTGCGTCTGTGTGTGTGCGCGCGCGCGCGAGTGTGTATACATATACATATATATACACATACACGAATGTGTGTACGTATATGTAGACACGTATGTGTATGTACACAGGTATCCATACGGACACACAGGTAGCTAGATCTAGATATAAACATAGCTGTTTTTTCTTTTGAAAATACACACTGCAAACTCTGTGGGCCGCCTGGATGACTCAGCTGGGTAACGGTCCGACTTCGGGTCACGTCAGGCTCTCAGGGTTCCTGAGCTGAGTCGCGCCTAGTGCTCCGTGCTGACAGCTCAGAGCCTGGAACCTGATTCCCTTCTGGGTTTCCTCTCTCTCTCCCTGCCCCTCCCTCGCTTGTGCTCTCTCTGTCTCTCTCGCTTTCTCTCAGACGTGAACATTAAAAAAGAAACAAAAGCGTGTGGCTCTGGATCTCGGCTCACGTCACGATCTCACAGTTGGTGAGGCTGAGCCTCCACAAGGAGCCCCACCTCAAGGTGGGCGCCAACGATGCGGAGCCCGCTGGCCCTCCTCTCTCTCGCCCTCCCTGTCTGCCCTATCCCTGCTCACGGGCACACGTGCGTGCGTCCACTCTCTCTCCGTCTCTCAGAATGAATGAAAGAAACAAAGAACCTCAAATGATAACACTAAAGGAACACCGTCGAGTTCATGACTACAGCGAATGAATGGCTGTGCCCGTGGCCAGCACCTGCCCTGGGGAACGTTCTATTTCCTATTTGTTCATGTTTCTTCACTCTGGAGACACAGGGAGCCAGAGAGCAAGCCGGCAAGCCAGGGACCGCCAGTGGGGGAGGGGCAGAGAAGCAGAGAGAGACACACACAGAATCTGAAAACAGGCCCCAGGGCCTGAGCTGTGGGCACAGAGCCCAGCGCGGGGCTGGAACTCAGGAACCGCGAGGGCGGGACCTGAGCCCAAGTCGGAAGCTCAACCCACTGAACCACCCAGGCGCCCGGGGAAGGTTCCATTCAGGAGGCCACTCCATCCATCCCCGCCCATTTCCACAAGGTCAGAGCCCTTACGACACACACCACCAGGAAGGATGCTCTACAACTGTCCACAACCTGCCCTCTGTCTTCCAAAGAGGCTGCCCTGACGATATGTAGCAAAGCGGGCGCTCTGATCCAAAGGCCCACGGATAAAGGTCATGCCTGCCTACCCTTAGGGCCTGATGACTCCCCAGGTTCCCCTTGCAGCGCACTTTGTCCCATGGGAAACGTCGTGGCTTTGGGTTCCAAGGTGCCCTGCAGCTGAGCGCAGGCCACCGGGCACGACCTCACCGCAGCTACCTACCAGGAGACAGCTTCGCACCCTTCACCCTTCCTGCAGGCCCTGTGCTCAGGGTCTCGGACCAGCCAGGGCGCAGGACACGAGCAGAGAACGTTAGCATTTGAGGACGCAGACACGGCCTTTTGGTTCCCCTACTCGGGGACCACGTTCACCACCTGGGCGCCTGCGACGTTGGCAACTGGCACACGGGGCGACTGGGAGTGTGGACCGCATGAAATGAGGGCCCTCGGCCGCTTCTCCTGCAATTCAGAGGGGGAACTCGCAAAGGTCACCTCAGTCACCAGCTCCCAAGAAGCCTCTCTGCGGAAGGGATGGTGCCATCCACAGCCTGTTCCGTCTTCCAGCCCTGCCTGGGTTTCAGGGGGAGCACAGCACCGGGGGCGGGGGGGGGGCCGGGGCGGGGGTCCTCGGAAGGTCCCGCTGACCCATGCCCCCCGCTGTGCCGCCACCCTCACCAAGAGCCCCGCGTGTCACTCTCCAAAGTGTCTCAGGCTGGATGTGAAATGATAGGGTTCCCCGCAGAGGGCGTGACTCAGGCCCCAGAGCCTATTTTGCTGGATTCCCCCTTTGAGGGCACACGCACATCTCCAAGCCCACCTCTGCTCGCAGGACACGCACGCTAGGTGCAAATGCTTTCCCTGCCTCTCCACAGGCAGCAGTGGGAAAGCCAGCGGTGCAGCACGCTCATGTGGAGCCCCACTGCCTGGCTTCATGCCTCGAGTCCTCCCCCTTCACAGCAGTGACCCCCGGCACACATTCTTTCACATCTTCCCTTGGAAATACGAACGGGGACCAGAGTCCTTGCCGAGGTACTCTGTGTCATCAGCATAGATCTCTCAAGTGCTCAGAACAGTGCCTGCAACAGGCTAAGCGCTCTACCAAGGTGGGATAAGACCAAGGAGAAAACAAACACGCATAGGCAGTCCCCTCCCTCGTGGCCAGCACCTAGGCAAGTGCTGGGGCTGGTGAGGCAGGGGAGGGATCCCTTCCTTCCCCGGACGGCGTCCGGCTCCCCCTCCCTCCTCAGGACTTCCCGCTGGCAGCAAGAAAACCTCCCTGCCTGATTCTGGGTGGTGCCGGCTAGGAACCCAGTGCCTCAGGGAGAGGCCCTCGCACATCTCCCCGGATACTTGGACGGGCTTCAGGTCAACAGACTCTGCCTCCTCACCTATATGGCAACAGGGACTGCACACCCGTGGAGCCGCTTCAGGACTTGCAAAGCATCAAAGGTGTTCGGACCACAACCAAGTTTCGAGGACATGCACGGCGACTACTTTACCAAGGAAACCTCTCACGTGGCGAGCTCATGGATCAATATCCATGCGATGACTCAGGCAGAATAATCACGGTAATCGTGAAGGTAATGATACTCAAGGTCACCATAATCTCCTTCATTCCGGAGAGACACAACTCACCCCTCAGGGACCCAACAGACGCTTAGGAGCCTGAGCTGCTCCAAGTGGCCTACACCACACCATCTTCCTGAAAACATAAAGCACCAGTCAGCTCGACATGGAAGTGTGGGAAAGCCTCTGCTCTTAGGCCTTTGCTTTCCGTGAGGTCAAGGTGCTGCCTTCAGGATGGTTTCAGCCTTGGAGACAGGATTGGAACTCTCTAGTGAACTGAGATATTCCCATGCAACAAAACGCATTCCTTGCAAAGAACTGGGTCCCTGACGCGGTCGGGACTCCACACGGGCCACAGCACCACACTCACGCACACACACTCCCCCCCACCCCCAACAACCGGGGAGAGGTACAACCCATGCAATGAAAGACCGTTTGCTCAAGACCTCATTTCCAAAGGAGGCTGAGAGAGGAGCACTGCCTGCTCCAGTACACACGCACTGGTTTCTAGGGACCCGGTGGGCTCCGAGTCACTGCTCCCTCGTGCTGCCTGGGGAGTCCCGGAGGAGATGTGATTGCCAAGGACTGAAACTCTTGAAACACGGAACGAATGCAAGACAGGAGGCGCTCCACGGACACGGGAAGCACCACGCCCCACGGATAGGAACAACAAAACCCACAAGTCTGCCTTGGACAAGGAGCTTTTCCATCCACCTTCCTCGCCAGAGTGCGAAGAAGACGTTCCCACCCAACATGTCCCAAAGAGATGACTTTGGACGCCATCCACAACACCCAGTTCTCTTCAGCACACATCTCCAAGGAGGAAAGAGTCTGCACCACCCTCTAAAACACAGAAGCGCCACTTATTCCTGCCTCCCTGGCTCCCAGTTCACTGATGGAATGCACGTTGCCTTCAGAAAGGAAGAGCTCAACAGGGAGTTGCACTTGCCCTAATCCAGACTCCTACCCCCTAGTCCCATTGACTCCCACGATGATAGAGGACCCCCTTTGGCCACAAGCGGGGTGAGATCTCCCCCTCCCCATCAGAGGGTGCAACTCTGCCACCAGGGGCGGGCCCGGCTGGGCGCGGCGGGGCGCGCGGCGGGGCTGGGCAGGGCAGGAGAGCAGGTGTGGAGGGGGGAGGCAGGAGGCCTGTGTTCACCTGCTGCTTCCACTCTCAATCCCTTCAACACCGTCCCCTGCTGGCCTCCAGCAACTCAGGCCCACCACCCCGACTCTCCCTGGAATGTTTCTCTGGACTCTCAGGTCCCTTGTACTTCATTTTCCCAGGCAGGAATGATTCCTCCTGCTCACTGCTGCCACTTCCCTGGCCCTGCCTTGACACTTTCCCCCAACCGCAGGTCCACGCTTTCCTTCCTTCCTTCGTTAGTTCCTTCCTTCCTTCGTAGGATCCCACCTCCACCCGCCAACCACCAACCCAGTCACACCTCCATGGGCACTCAGGGTGCCACCCCTCTCGACCTGAGACACTCCCCACCGCCTGGGCCTAATCCCCTACTCGATCTGGGGCCCTCCTCCTCCAGAGAACCGGGGTCCAACCCAGAAAGCCCACTCCTGAGGCCTCCAGACCGCAGCCGCAAAGGAGCCCAAGAAGAAGCCCGGAGCACCAGGGAGGGGGGCAGGTGCTCATGGAAGGGGAAGACAGAGAGGGGCAGGGGGGAAGGCCACGTGCGACCTTGTCGCTAGGGTCCCTACCTTGGCAGCACCGCGACTGAGGCAGGTCCTGGAGGGAGGCTGTGGGTCTCAGCTGCTCCACCTTTAGGCTTCTCCCAGATGGTCTTTGGGGGGCGACGGGGGGCATCGCATCGCACTCTGCCCCAGCCAGTGCTGGCACTCCACCAGCGCGGCCAAACCCCGAGGCGCCCGGGAAGCGCGTCCCGCTCCCAGGCCTCTGGCTCCAAGAGCAGCAGGAGCAGCAGGGCCGCCACCCTCCGAGGCTGGAGGCTCGTGGCTCCCAGTCTTCTCCACGCGGGGCCCCGCCTGCGCTCCCGTCAGCGCTCCCGCGAGCACTACCGCTACCCCTACCGCCAATGCCATGGCTACCGGGTCGCAGGAGCCAGGCAGCAGCATGTCCCCGGTCGGGGGCTGAGGTGGGCGTCAGTCCCTGGCTGGCCCAGACACTTGGGGGCTTGCTTGGGGCGGCAGGCGGGCTGGGAGCCAGGACTCACAGCACCGCTGCAGCCTCAGCTGTGTCCCTCACCGGGCTCCGGCCCCGGCTCACGCGCATGCGCGCACTCGTGCGCGCGCGCTCCCGCACACCTGCTTGGGCCCAGGATCCAAGCCGCCCCATCCCCCCACCCCCACCCCCACCCCTACCCCCCGCAGGGGGCACAGCTCCTGGGCGCCACCGTCTGCACCACCGCACCTCCCTGTGCCCACCAGATGCTCTGACCGACTGCCCGCCAGCCTGACAGCCGGGAGCCAGGCAGAGGGCTCCAGAGACCAGGCCAGTGGGACAGGGACTGGCAGGTGTCTCCTCCCAAGGTGGACACCTCCCTGTCACCCCTCAAGAGACCCAGGAACCTTTTGCATAGCTGGTTTCCCAGGGAGGTGGCTGGACGTGAACCCAGTGATCCCTCTTGCATCCTAGGCCTCTGTGTTTCTTCTTCACTCTGCCTCACATTCCCGCCAACCGGGGACATCTACAGCCGTGCACCCTCCTCGCTCGTGACCCGTGACCGCAAGGGCAGCCCTAAGGGACAGGGAGACACACTGGGCACACGAGACTCCTTCCACCTCCCTTCTCCTGGAAAGGCCGGTGCTTTTCAGCTCTGCATTCCCTTCCCATGGCCCTACCTGGACTGCACCACCAGGGGTCCCACCCTCAAGTCCACCCTGCCACCGCTGACTGTGGCACGTTATTCAACTCTGTGGAACCGCCTGTCCACCTCCACTACCTCCCAACCCCCAAGTTTTCTTCACACGGTGCCACAGATCCCAAATCCTCCGTGCCATTTTTCTTTCCTTGGGTTTCAATTGCTTTTCAACGTTTCTTTCTTTTGGAGAGAGAGAGAGAGAGAGAGAGAGAGAGAGGCCATCACCCATGCGATTGTGCAGCAAGCATCGACTGAACGCGCAAGGCGTACCCGACCCTGCTCTGGAGGGCCAGTGTGCAGAGGTGGGCAAGGAAACGTATGCCTGAGGATTCAAGGGGAGCCACTGGACTACCGTCCAGGGTGAGGAGGAGTAGAGAGACCAAGCAGTCGAGGCTTTCTACGAAAGGAGCATCAAGGGCACGAACCTACGCAGCCCTGGAAGGAGAGCAGGGAGTCACGGACATATGGATCATCGAAGGCCAGTCCCAATGGGCAGCCTTCATCACGTGTCCTCACCTGAGGACTTGCAAAGAGGCACCCCCAGACTGGACCTGGTAGAAACAGGACTTACAGCCAAAGCACAACACTGGTCTGTGGACTTCATGGTCATGGGAAGGACACCATCCCACAAGCCCCACCAAGGGACTCTGGACTCTGGTGACCTGGACTTACTGTGTACCATCAGGACCTGTCAGGACTCTTTCAAGTGCACAAGGGAAGAGAAAACTAAGCCGCAAACCTAGGAGAATAGAGATGCAAAACCCTTCTCCCCCCAGGGGCAACGTCAATGACCGCATGCTATACAAATGCAAATGCCCTCTGCTAGCATTAGAAAGGTCACCAGTTTTCGGCCTCCTTTATCGGTCTCCTACCACAAGTGCACTGGGGTTCCATTGGCTCCATAGGGACCATTTGCCTGCATTCTCCGTGGGAGCAGCTTCCTGTCCTTCCAGAACCCGCACGTGTGTCTCCCTGTCATGGCACGTACTGATACATACGAGAACGACGTTTCCCTTTCATTTTGAACATTGTGCTGATGCCTCCCTCCTGGCTCTGCGTCTCCACTGAGAAGACCATTTGGCTCAGTTTACATGGGGTTTGTGTGTGTGTCTATGTGTGTGTGTGTGTGTGTGTGTGTGTGTGTATGTGTTTCTGTGTGCGTCTGTGTGTGTGTGTGCGCGCGCACGCGAGTGTGTCTGCATATACATATATATACACATACACGAATGTGTGTACGTATATGTAGACACGTATGTGTACGTACACAGGTATCCATACGGACACACAGGTAGCTAGATCTAGATATAAACGTAGCTGTTTTTTCTTTTGAAAACACACACTGCAAACTCTGTGGGCCGCCTGGATGACTCAGCTGGGTAATGGTCCGACTTCGGGTCACGTCAGGCTCTCAGGGTTCCTGAACTGAGTGGCGCCTAGTGCTCCGTGCTGACAGCTCAGAGCCTGGAACCTGATTCCCTTCTGGGTTTCCTCTCTCTCTCCCTGCCCCTCCCTCGCTTGTGCTCTCTCTGTCTCTCTCGCTTTCTCTCAGACGTGAACATTAAAAAAGAAACAAAAGCGTGTGGCTCTGGATCTCGGCTCACGTCACGATCTCACAGTTTGTGAGGCTGAGCCTCCACAAGGAGCCCCACCTCAAGGTGGGCGCCAACGATGCGGAGCCCGCTGGCCCTCCTCTCTCTCTCCCTCCCTGTCTGCCCTATCCCTGCTCCCAGGCACACGTGCATGCGTCCACTCTCTCTCCGTCTCTCAGAATGAATGAAAGAAACAAAGAACCTCAAATGATAACACTAAAGGAACACCGTCGAGTTCATGACTACAGCGAATGAATGGCTGTGCCCGTGGCCAGCACCTGCCCTGGGGAACGTTCTATTTCCTATTTGTTCATGTTCCTTCACTCTGGAGACACAGGGAGCCAGAGAGCAAGCCGGCAAGCCAGGGACCGCCAGTGGGGGAGGGGCAGAGAAGCAGAGAGAGACACACACAGAATCTGAAAACAGGCCCCAGGGCCTGAGCTGTGGGCACAGAGCCCAGCGCGGGGCTGGAACTCAGGAACCGCGAGGGCGGGACCTGAGCCCAAGTCGGAAGCTCAACCCACTGAACCACCCAGGCGCCCGAGGAAGGTTCCATTCAGGAGGCCACTCCATCCATCCCCGCCCATTTCCGCAAGGTCAGAGCCCTTACAACACACACCACCAGGAAGGATGCTCTACAACTGTCCACAACCTGCCCTCTGTCTTCCAAAGAGGCTGCCCTGACGATATGTAGCAAAGCGGGCGCTCTGATCCAAAGGCCCACGGATAAAGGTCATGCCTGCCTACCCTTAGGGCCTGATGACTCCCCAGGTTCCCCCTTGCAGCGCACTTTGTCCCATGGGAAACGTCGTGGCTTTGGGTTCCAAGGTGCCCTGCAGCTGAGCGCAGGCCACCGGGCACGACCTCACCGCAGCTACCTACCAGGAGACAGCTTCGCACCCTTCACCCTTCCTGCAGGCCCTGTGCTCAGGGTCTCGGACCAGCCAGGGCGCAGGACACGAGCAGAGAACGTTAGCATTTGAGGACGCAGACACGGCCTTGGGGTTCCCCTACTCGGGGACCCAGTTCACCACCTGGGCGCCTGCGACGTTGGCAACTGGCACACAGGGCGACGGGGAGTGTGGACCGCATGAAATGAGGGCCCTCGGCCGCTTCTCCTGCAATTCAGAGGGGGAACTCGCAAAGGTCACCTCAGTCACCAGCTCCCAAGAAGCCTCCCTGCGGAAGGGATGGTGCCATCGACAGCCTGTTCCTCCTTCCAGCCCTGCCTGGGTTTCAGGGGGAGCACAGCACAGGGTGGGGGGGGGAGGGCGGGGGCGGGGGTCCTAGGAAGGTCTTGCTGACCCATGACCCCCACTGTGCCGTCACCCTCACTCTCCAAAGTGTCTCACGCTGGATGTGAAATGATAGGGTTTCCCGCAGAGAGCGTGACTCAGGCCCCAGAGCCTATTTTGCTGGATTCCCCGTTTGAGGGCACACGCACGTCTCCAAGCCCACCTCTGCTCGCAGGACACGCACGCTAGGTGCAAATGCTTTCCCTGCCTCTCCACAGGCAGCAGTGGCAAAGCCAGCGGTGCAGCACGCTCATGTGGAGCCCGACTGCCTGGCTTCATGCCTCGAGTCCTCCCGCTTCACAGCAGTGACCCCCGGTACACATTCTTTCACATCTTCCCTTGGAAATACCAACGGGGACCAGAGTCCTTGCCGAGGTACTCTGTGTCGTCAGCATAGATCTCTCAAGTGCTCAGAACAGTGCCTGGAACAGCCTAAGCGCTCTACCAAGGTGGGATAAGACCAATGAGAAAACAAACACGCATAGGCAGTCCCCTCCCTCGTGGCCAGCACCTAGGCAACTGCTGGGGCTGGTGAGGCAGGGGAGGGATCCCTTCCTTCCCCCGACGGTGTCCGGCTCCCCCTCCCTCCTCAGGACTTCCCGCTGGCATCAAGAAAACCTCCTTGCCTGATTCTGGGTGGTGCTGGCTAGGAACCCAGTGCCTCAGGGAGAGGCCCTCGCACATCTCCCCGGATACTTGGACGGGCTTCAGGTCAACAGACTCTACCTCCTCACCTATATGGCAACAGGGACTGCACACCCGTGGAGCCGCTTCAGGACTTGCAAAGCATCAAAGGTGTTGGGACCACAACCAAGTTTCGAGGACACGCACGGCGACTACTTTACCAAGGAAACCTCTCACATGGCGAGCTCACGGGTCAATATCCATGCGATGACTCAGGCAGAATAATCACGGTAATCCTGAAGGTAATGATACTCAAGGTCACCATAATCTCCTTCATTCCGGAGAGACACAACTCGCCCCTCAGGGACCAAACAGACGCTTAAGAGCTAGAGCTGCTCCACGTGGCCTACACCACACCATCTTCCTGAAAACATAAAGCACCAGTCAGCTCGACATGGAAGTGTGGGAAAGCCTCTGCTCTTAGGCCTTTGCTTTCAGTGAGGTCAAGGTGCTGCCTTCAGGATGGTTTCAGCCTTTGAGACAGGATTGGAACTCTCTAGTGAACTGAGATATTCCCATGCAACAAAACGCATTCCTTGCAAAGAACTGGGTCCCTGACGTGGTCCGGACTCCACACGGGCCACAGCACCACACTCACGCACACACATCTCCCCAACAACCGGGGAGAGGTACAACCCATGCAATGAAAGATCGTGTGCTCAAGACCTCATTTCCAAAGGATGCTGAGAGAGGAGCACTGCCTGCTCCAGTACACACGCACTGGTTTCTAGGGACCCGGTGGGCTCCGAGTCACTTCTCCCTCGTGCTGCCTGGGGAGTCCCGGAGGAGATGTGATTGCCAAGGACTGAAACTCTTGAAACACGGAACGAATGCAAGACAGGAGGCGCTCCACGGAAACGGGAAGCACCACGCCCCACGGATAGGAACAACAAAACCCACCAGTCTGCCTTTGACAAGGAGCTTTTCCATCCACCTTTCTCGCAAGAGTGCGAAGAAGACGTTCCCCCCCAACATATCCCAAAGAGATGACTTTGGACTTCGTCCACAACACCCAGTTCTCTTCAGTACACACGTCCAAGTAGGAAAGAGTCTGGACCACCCTCTCAAAGAAAGAAGCGCCACTTATTCCTGGCCCATTTGCTCCGAGTTCGTTGATTGAATGCAAATTGACTTCAGAAATGAAGAGCTCAACAGGGAGTTGCACTACCCCTACTTCACACTCCACACCCCACAGTCCCATTGTCTCCCATGATAGAGGACCCCCTTTAGCCAAAAGTGTGGTGGGATCCCCCCCCCACTTAAGAGGGTGCAACTTTGCCAGCAGAGGCGGGGCGGGGTGGGTCGGGGCAGGGCAGGGGGTGTGGAGGGCGGGAGGCAGGAGGCCTGTGCTCACCTGCTGCTTCCACTCTCAATTACTTCAACAAGTTCCCTGGCTGGCCTCCAGCAACTCAGGCCCACCACCCTGACTCTCCCTAGAATATTTCTCTGGAATCTCAGGTCCCTGTGCGTCATTTTCACAGGCAGGAATGATTCCTCCTGCTCATGGCTGTGACTTCCCTGGCCCTGCCTTGACATTTTCCCACAACCACATGTCCACGCTTTCCTTCCTTCGTTCGTTCATTCCCACCTCCACCCTCCAACCACCAACACAGTCAGACTTCCATGGGCACTCAGGGGGCCCTCCCTCTTGACCTGAGCCACTCCCCTCCGCCGGAGCCTAACCCCCTAGTCCATCTGGGGCGCTCCTCCTCCAGGGGACCCGGGTCCAACCCAGAAATCTCACTCCTGAGTCCTCCAGACCGCAGCCGCAAAGGAGCCCAAGAAGTAGCCCGGAGCAGGAGGGAGGCAGGGGTGGTCATGGAAGGGGAAGACAGAGAGGGGCAGGGGGGAAGGCCACGTGGGACCTTGTCACTAGGATCCCTACCTTGGCAGCACCGCGACTGAGGCAGTTCCTGGAGGGAGGCTGTGGGTCTCAGCTGCTCCACCTTTAGGCTTCTCCCAGATGCTCTTTCGGGGGCCCAGGGACGGGGTGCGCATCGCATCGAGTTCTGCCCCTTCCTGTGCTGGCACTCCACCAGCGCGGCCAAAGATCGAGGCGCCCGGGAAGCGCGTCCGGCGCCCTGGCCTCTGGCTCCAGGAGCAGCAGGAGCAGTAGGGCCCCCACCCTCTGAGGCTGGAGGCTCTTGGGTCCCTGTCTTCTCCACGCGGGCCCCGCCCGCGCTCCCGCGTCGCTCCCCGCGAGCACTACCGCTACCCCTTACCGCCAATGCCATGGCTACCGGGTCGCAGGCGCCAGGTAGCAGCATGTGCCAGGTCGGGGGGTGGGGTGGGCGTCAGCCCCTGGCTGGCCCAGACACTTGGGGGCTTGGGGCGGCAGGCGGGCTGGGAGCCAGGACTCACAGCGCCGCTGCAGCCTCAGCTGTGTCCCTCACCGGGCTCCGCCCCTGGCCATGCGCATGCGCGTATCAGAACCTACCCTGGGCACACCTGCTTGGGCCCAGGATCCAAGGGAAAGCAGAGGAAAGCAGGGAAAAGAGGGTTGGTGGAGACCATGAATCAGAGGGAGATTCACCCTCTACGATGACTTTTTATTTCTTTATATTTCTTAAAAGGGAAGAAGAAAACATAGGAAAACAAATCTTTGCCTGTAATTTTTCTAGCTTTCTATTTCCCTACATACACAGACATGACCATTTCATTCAGAAGTAAACTAAAGACAATCTGTTTTTAAAAATTCACACAGTATGGGGACACCTGGGTGGCTCAGTTGGTTAAGTGCCCAACTTCTGGGTTTGGCTCAGGTTATGATCTCACGGTTTTGTGGTTTCAAGCCCCACATCAGCACAGAGCCTACTTGAGAGTCTGTCTCTCCCTCTCTCTCTCTCTCTGCCCCCCCCCTTTCACTGTCTCTCTCAAAATAAATAAATCAAGTTAACAAAATTTAAAATTCACATATTACGATACTCCAAAATCTAAAATATGCTAGAACTAAGATATTATAATTATTTCAATTTCTCCCCAACTTTCGTGTTTGAAAGGTATTTCCCACAGTTTTGACCTTTCCAGATCTTTCTATTTCAGAATATTCCAAAAGGCATATTCAAATCATGGCTCCTCCCATGGGGATCCACATCTGGCAGACTGTGTAAAGCAGGATTCACTTGCCAGCATCAGTACTGCCCCCTGCCCTCATTCCCAGGGATGAGAAACAGGGAGGGTGATGAGGAAAGACACTAAGAGCTTCCCGAGTGCTTTCCAAGGAAGTGTCACACTTGACCTTATGGGGGGCACAGCAGGTGCAAATGCTGCCCTGGTGGACACACTGCCTCACACGCCTCCAACAAGTGAGAGCAAGCCGACGGCACCAAGTGCTCAGTGAGAGCTCCAAGCAGAAACACTGTCCTGGACCTAAACAAGATATTTCTAAACTTCTTCGGCTTGTTCTACCATTTTTTTTTTAATTCACAACTCCCTACATTCATGATCCAGTTCATTGGACCCTATGTATAAACAATACCTCCCAAATAGTAGTGCAAAGCTACCAGTGGGAACACAGGGAAAGGCGTCACGAAAACAAAGCTTTCTTTGGGCAAGGCAGGGTCTGTCTCACCCAACTCCCCAGCCTGACCCCCCGCCATCTGCCCTCTGCCTTGCCCAGTGCTAGCAGGTGTATGGCGATGCCTTCCCGCAACAGGCTTCCCGAATAGCTCTCAAGACGTTTCAGAAATAGACCCTGACTCTAGAGTGGAGAGGCGAAAGCAAATATTATGTGTTACACTGGCTAAATCAGATGGGTTATGAAAACAGCGTGAAACACCGGGGTCGGGGGGGGTGGTTTAAATGTGCTTTAGGACACCCAGAAGCACACTCGGGCAGCCCAAAGTGACCCAGCTGTATGAATGGAAAATGAGTTTAATTTAGACTCTGTTAGTTCCTGTCCAGTGTAAGAAACGAAATTCAGACAGCTGAAGAAATTAATTTATTTTGGCAAGAAAGAGAAATTTCAAGTGTCTGCCCTAAATTACAATTTATTTCACTAGAGTCCTCCATTATAAGCTGAGCAACCAGGGCGTTCTTCCAGGTGGCATGTTCAATGTTCCTTCTTTATTCTCCATCACTATTGGAGACAGGCACACTTTCTTAGTACTTGACACTCAGCTCTCCCCATCCTGCCCCATGACTACAGGGTGGCAGAGAGAGATCCAGACCAAGACATCAGGATCCTGCTCCCAGCTCTCTCTCTAAGCCTGACAGACTCTGTGAAAGGAGGCTCTCTCTGCCCTCGACACTCAGCTGCCCGTGTGGTGGGGCATGTGACATGCACAGATGTGTGTATGGGACCTATGGCGGTACGTGTGAAACTTCAGAACTACGACAGGGTATCGAAAAGCACCAAACTGTTACGTACAGAACAGCTCCCAGGCACTATCAGACATGACGATTGGGAAGGAAATCTAGCAGTGCCTGGAAAACGATGAATGTATTTCTCTTTAACCACTGACTATCTCTCTCCAAATATGAAACATAATATGCAAAGGCTTATTGATCATGGCATTATTTCTAATGGCAAAATCTCGGCAGTGACACACATACAGCAGGCTGGTAAAATACACGACGAGAAATGTACACGACGTGGCCAACAAGACGTCTCTTGTCCCGAGGTCTCTCGGAAACAGTATGGAATGATTTCTAAGATGCAGTGTTACTCAAAAGACAATAGGCAAAAGTGTGCATCCACTATGCTCCTTGTTATGGAAAAGGAAAATTCTACATTTGGTTAATTTCTTACTAAACGAATTACAGGAAAGGTATAGTAAAAACTAATGAGAACGCTTACCCCATGGGGGCTGCGTTAGGAGATGGGAGAGAGAGTGATGGCACATTTCTCTGTGTATACTTTTTTATTCACAGTTTGACTTTGGAATCATGTAAAATTCTTTCACGTTGAGAAAAATAAGGTTAAGTTAAAAAGAATTTGTAAAAAAATCTACTCTTCTCAGACCACAAAAATCGACTAAGGACTATCAGGGCACTGCACGCACACATCACTTTTTTGCCGGAAGGAAGCAGACACAGTAAACAGCTGGGAAGTTAGAAGAGCTTCACAAGAAACTTGTGAGGAGAACACACTCCTCTTCACACCCTCCCAATGCCCTCAGATGTTAGGACACTATTTCCATCCCATTCTCCCTCTGATCTCAAAATGTTATTTCTGGTGTTTTTGCTGAGATCTTCAGTAACCTCACTGGAGCCTCCTTGGTCATTACTTTTGTTCACAGTTATTTGCTAATCACCTTTTTACCATTTTTCATTAAGCTAGTCAAACAAAACCTAGTTTGAAAAGTATCAACCTCCATTTGTTCCTTTAGAAAACATTCTCTTCAGAAAATGTTATTGTGGGGGCACCTGGGTGGCTCAGTCGGTTAAGCAACCAACTCTTGATCTCAGCACACGTCATCATCTCACAGTTCCTGAAATTGAGTCCCGTGTTGGGCTCCGTGCTGACAGTGTGGGGCCGCTTGGGATTCTCTCTCTCTCTCTTTCTGCCCTCCCTTGCTTGTGCACATTCATTCTCTCTCTCTCTCTCTCTCTCTCTCTCTCTCTCTCTCTCTCTCTCAAAATAAATAAAAATAATCTTTACCAAACAGAACATTTTGTGGCCACATTTCCTGAAGCAGAAGAGATAAACACTTTTGAAGCTGAGCTATTTACCATTAAAACATAGTTTCGTTTACCGCTACTTGAAGCTAGTTTAAGCTTTTGACATTTGCAAACATCCAGGTAACTTCTTCATTATTTTTGGTAGCTGGACTTTTACAACAGCTTTCTTGTATAAGAAATGTTATATAATAATACACACAGATAATACTTCCCTACGTTAGAATGGGGTATTATTCCTTTTTACAGCTGGATAATTGGAAGAACACAGAATGACATATTTCATGAGTCAGCTGAACACACTGAATGAGGACTAAGAAGTTCTGGGAATTTTCATCATCGAGTCTTTCCTTCACTAAATGCTTGTTACCTGAATCCCAGGTGTCAAAGTCAGCTTGCACACCAATCCAAGAGCTTCATGGTAGGACTGAAGATCAGGTACCGTAGGCCGGAGGTGGAAAGGAAGATCCCTGCTAGAAACCACCCAGGATTGAGAGCCGGTTCCGCCAAGTGAATGTCTACCAACAAAGGCTCTCAGAAGTGACTTTGTGAGCAAATGGATGGGTGGTATGGGGAGAGGCAGAAGGAAGGCATTTGTGTTAGGGTCCACTAGGAAAACACACCCGCATCAAGGGGTAAGGGTGGATTCATCCCACTGAGGAAAGATGAATCAGAACATAGCTGGGTTCTCAAGCTGACTGCCACTTATCAGCCATGGTGCCAGTCAGTCTGCACCTCAGCTGTCTTATTTCTAAAACAAGATCGTCTGTCTTCCCTACTGAATTTATAAGATGGCTTTATGAAGTCAGTGAGATTGAATGCATCAAAATGCCTGACCAGATCAGCGTATAGTCCACTGAATCTCACACCCAGCCAGGAATTCCATCTCTAAATGGGTGCCCTGAAACAAGCTTTCCTACTTCTCTGCAACACATGACTCACTTTACTATGATCATCTATCATCCAAGGAGAAGCAGTGCTTTCAAACCCGTCGAGAACAAAGAATCTAAGTATGTAGTATCTGACATTTGCACAGTATTTAGTTTTCCAAAATCTCTCTAAAGCAAACAAGCCCCACTCTAAAACAAGATTTAAGTATATAAACTAGGGGGAGAAAACCACCGTCCACTCAAAACGTAGGCCTACTCATTCTACAAAGGTACTATCATGGCTTCTTAGGGATTGACCATCTACTGAAAAAGAAACTATATTTGTTAGGAGAGGTCACGTCAGCTGCTCTCTGCTACCGAATGGGCATCTTCAATAGCCAGGGGTCTCTACCAGATTCTGGGCAAACGGTAGGCCCTCCATGCACTCATAAATACTCCTCCCATGTGTATAATGAAAGTAATAAGCATAGCCATCTAGATTTCTCCAAGATATCATAAATAATAGCAACACACAATGTACAAACTATTCACAAAGCAGAATATGCAGGATTGTGAGAAGACATCTACCGTAAGGAGCAAGTGAAGGGTATTCATGGCTCCGAGTCCTCTGCGGGTGTGCCCCGCTACCGGGTCGCAGGCGCCAGTCAGCAGCATGTCCCCCGTGAGACGGTCGAGAACGCAGGGAGGGCCTTAGCTCCCAGCCGGCCCGGGGTGGTGGGAGTTGGGGTATCCGGGCGGCTTGAGGTCGCAGAGCCAGTACCTAGAGCACTTACACCTCAGCCCTCTCTGCGTTCTGCCACCACCCCCCCCCGCCCCCCGCCTGGAAGCGCGCACGTGCCTGGCACGCCCTCTTTGGCACGCGCCCGCGGGCACCGGGATCCAAGCACAGGCGGGGGACACAGCTAAAGCCTGGAGCCTGCTTTGGGTTCTGTGTCTCCCTCTCTCTCTCTCTGCCCCTCCCCCACTCATGCCCTGTCTCTGTCTCTCTCAAAAATAAATAAACATTAAGAAAAATTAAAAACAAAAAAGGTGAAACTTTGCGATGCTTTCCTCCTAGCCTGGTATCTCTCCTGTGTGTCCTCTACATGGTTCTAGATGATGGCTGGTTGCTTCCAGGAATTGGTAATAGGGTAAGGGCTGGCCGGCCAGGCTGTTTCCCCAAGGAAAGACCATGAGAGCGCACAAATTTCTGAAAAAGTAACAAGGTGAAGACGACTCTAGTACAACAACTCTCAAGGAGGATGCGACTTGCAGTTGCAAGAAATTCTCTGATCTGTTGTTTGGGACAGGACTAGACATGCCCCAGGCCTACTCAGCTGCCCCTGATGAGGGAAGATCCCAGAACCTGGGCTTTTGGGTTGTCACAGGAAGCAAATACACGAGCGACTGGGCTCGACCTGGAGTCCCCCGTGCAAAGCTCATCTCTCCTCGCATGGAGTCTGCCTGAATGATGGACATGCATTTCATTTATTCCACCAATATGTGTCTACACCTTCTTTCAGTTGAGTATTCTTGTGTCCTTGGGGATCATAGCAGTGAACAAAACAGACATAGTAGCTTACCCTCTCGATTGAAGTATAAACTTCAATCCAGTGAGGGGGGAGTAATGGATAATTAGAATAAAGAACCAAACGGATGTCAAGTTGTAACTGGCCAGGAAGAAAACTAAATTGCATGACACATTTAGGAGGTATGGCAGGTGTCACTGGGAATAGGAGAGGCAGGCCAGGCCTCTATGGCAAATTGTCAGCAGCAGAGACTTAAAGGGAGGCAGGACAACTGAATGGCACTATTAAGTGAAGGCCCTAAGTTACCAGCAGCCAGGGCCCTGGGCACTTTCAAATAGGATCAGTGCAGTGAGGCCCTGTGCTCCCCTCTACCTGTGGTAGAACTTGAATTCAAAGACAAAATAGGACCCGCAATCTGTGGCAATTATTTGCTCAGGAAACCAACCTGTTATCTACAATGGCCAGGCTACTATCTCGAAGTCAGACTGGCAGAAGCTTGTATACATTGTGTCCCCGCTTTCAATTTAGAATCAACTGGAGAAAGCCACTTATAGTCCCCTAATCCGTCCCATAGTATGGCCCACCTCTAGTTACCTCACCTACAGTTTCTCCATGACAACAGCCTCCACTTAAGTCGGGGCATCCTAGAAGCCTTCCCTTTTTTTCTGCCTTGAAGCTTTCCTATTCCTCTGCCTGACTTGGAGTCTCTGCCAAATACGAGAGATCGCGGCAGACTCCCTTGCTGTCCCAGGCACCGAGTCCATAGCTTTTGCCTGTTCTCATGTGCTTAGTCTTTGTTGATTTCCCTGGAAGACTGGAGGAGTCATTCCTTACAGAAATAAGAGTGGAATTACTCTTAGCCTTGCCACACCTTCCATATTTCCAGCTGTCTAATTTCCACTTTTAAGCAAACAGACGGCAACACGAGAATCTAAGGTCTATGCCGGGGTGACCACCTAAAGGTCCTTACTTGTCGACTTTGTAAGGAGGCTAGTCTGTTACTGAGGTGAGGATGTTGGAGGAAAGGAAAGGGGAGGGGCTGACTCAGAAAACCACTCAGAACCCCAGAGTGGGTGTGGAGATTATTATGATCTAAAGACATAGGAGATTCAACAGAAGAATCTTCTCAGAGCTTCTCTGATGTGACTCAAAGCAGCAACTGCTGGGAAAGGCCATAAATTTTCTGAGTGCGTCCACTCATGGGAAGAAGATTGAGAATAAATCTATCATAAATCCCCTCTCTGGGAACGTTTCATGGCCATGAAATAGTATGAAAAGACCACTCACACCCACAGAAACAAAACTCTTCCTACCTCAACCAAAACACCAGAAACAACAAGTGTCTGTGAGGATATAGAGAAAAAGGAACCCTCGTGCACTGTCGATGGGAATGCAAATGGGTGGAGTCACCGTGGAATAGAGTATGGAGGTCCTTCAAGAAATTAGAATAGAATTACCTTACAATGCAGGAATCACACCACTGGGTATTTACCCGAAAAATACAAAAGCACTAACTCAAAGGGATACATGCACCCCTACGTTTATTGCAGCGTTATTTACAAGAGCTAAGATACGGAAGCAGTCCAAGTATCCACAGACAGGTGAATGGATAAAGAAGAAGTGGTATATTTCTTTCCCCAGATTGGAGAAGTTCTCAGCTATTATTTGTTCAAGTACACCCTCAGCCCCTTTTTCTCTTGACTCTTCTGGAATTTCTATGATATGGACACTTTATCAAAGAACAAAGATTAGGTGAAGGCCCCTACTTGAAATATCTTCATTGTCTGGCATGGGGACCCTTTGAGCTTTGACACAAGAGCAGAAGCCAGAACAGAAATGTCTGGACCAGAGCGAATACCTTGAAAATCTTTCATTTTCCTGGACAGGCCATGGTGATATTGGTCTAATGTGCATATTATAAAAATACCCAAATGTAACGGTCAATATTCCATTTGTGCTAATCTATTAGGCAATAAAGTGTAACGTTGTTTAAGGTTTTCTACAGGTGATGTTTATTTAGCAAAAGGAAGATTTAAATAATGAGGACAGGCACGAAGGTGGCTCAAACAGTCGAGTGTCTGAGTGGAATACGGCTCAGGTCATGATCTCATGGTTCTTGAGATCAAGTCCCAAGTCAGGCTCTGCAATGAAAGCATGAAGCCCTGGTCAGGATTCTCCTTCTCCCTCTTTCCAAATAAATAAAGAGGAAACAACAAATACAGACGGAGAAAAAATATACATTCTTTGAAAATAATAGCCCCTAAGACATGGTGTCATCTTCACAGTCCTTTGGCTTTGAGTGCAGCAGGTGTCTGTGTTTGTGTCTACGAGTGGTGTGCAGGTTGGGCATCCATCCAGGACTATGGTCTTGTATTACGGAATGTGCCCACAGTGGACAGGCACAGTCCTGTCCCCTTCTGCATTCTCAGGGACCACACATCATCCTTTACTCTGCGTCTCCAGAAGCTGCATGACTGGGCCAATTCCAATATTTTGATTCTCATCATTGTACACAAGGGCACATGTGTACCGGAACTCTCTCTTTCTGTAGGCGTGTACACCTAGCACAACTTTGGGGACATAATTTCTGGCATTTTTCGGGGGCTGCCTCCAGTTTCCAACATCTACAGACTCTTTACTCGGTTGCGTTCATATGTGAAAATCAGGGACCCCCGGGACTGAGTGGATACCTGAAGAATAGGAGGACAAGCCAGCACTGAGGCCATCAGGGTACCTAGGAGTGACCCATGGGGCCGGGAAGAAACCACACTCCCTCATTCTGACCTCCTGCACAGCATCCCTCCCCATGCCCTAGAACACACTCATCCAGGCCCCATCCCATGACAAACCCCAGTGGCCTGTGTGCCTCCTGGTCCATAGCTGTGCTTCTCAGTAGAGCAGGCAGTCCCTGCTTTCAGGTCAGTGGAGGATGCAGGCTGGGCCACTGCTGTCTGCCTCCTGGCCCTCCTCCCAGGCTGGGTCGCTTACACTCAGGAAAGTACCTTAAGTGCAGCTCAGGTCAATGAGTTAAAGACCATGACCTGAATGGGTTCATCCTGAGGATTCAGTGGCAAAAGCAAGAACCACTTGCACCTCGGCAAGCAAGAGAGTCCTTTACAAAGCACATCAGGAGCTCAGGGAGACTGTAGGATGGAGGCTCAGTCAGGCTTTGATACCGAGTCAAGCCCCTCCACTCTTCAGGCTCCTCCAGCATTGGCGCCCGCCACCTGCCAGCCTCATCTTTGGGGAGCAGTGTCCCTGTCATGAGCAGCCACATAGCACCCACGGGTGACCACAAGACACACAGGAATACTGCAGGGCTCCCTGATCTCCCAGCAAAGAAAGTGCCATTCCAACCGACACATCCTCAGACGATTCCAGGCAGATCAGACACAACTCTGTAAAATCCAATGCTTTTGAGGTGCCTCTCAGGAAGTCTATGAAAAATGTAGGTCTCTTCCCAACTGCAGTATTCTGAGATGAATTCACTGAGCGGTAGAATCAGGCACTGGGTTCCAGGACAGAAAAGAGAGACAAGGTGGCCAGCTCCCAAGATGCACAGGGCGTGTTGTGGCAATGTGTTGGGAACCATATATTTATGTTACAGCTCCCTGGGTCTGGTTGAAAGAAAACATATATCCAAACAAACCTTCTTTATGGACTTGTTGGATTATATCAACCACTAAACATTTCAGAAAATTTGCACACTCTCACTCCATATACCTGCTTACTCTCATCTACTTTCGATCACATCATCCTATATTCCCAGATACTTTTTCACTTACTGGGAGTGCATGATATGCTCTAGAGAGACCGCAGTGACTCTACAACATTACCAGTAGACCTAATAAATGATTTCAGTCATGTTAAGATATGTATGTCGTTTTCCATAATGTGCTTCATTTCTGTACATGAATCACAAACTATCAGAGTGAAAAATTAAGAAAATAATTTAAAATAACTCCAAAAGAAGAAAATCCTTGACAATAAATCACTCTACAGGCACCTGGGTGTCACAGTCAGTGAAGCATCTGACTTTGGCTCAGGTCGTGACCTCATGATTTGTGTTCTGAGACTTCTGATGGGCTCTGTGCTGACAGCTCAGAGTCTGGAGCCTGCTTCAGATTCTGTGTCTCCCTTTCTCTCAGCTCTTCCTCACTCCTACACGTGCTCTCTCTCTCTCTTTCTGCGTGTGTATGTGTGTGTGTTTCCAAGTATCTCTCTGTGTCAA
Source organism: Felis catus (assembly GCF_018350175.1). Classification (NCBI taxonomy): domain Eukaryota; kingdom Metazoa; phylum Chordata; class Mammalia; order Carnivora; family Felidae; genus Felis; species Felis catus. Next base: position 168,300 of record NW_025408498.1, on the reverse strand, counting down.
GAATAAATAAACATAAAAATATTAAAAAAGAAAAGAATGAATTTAACCAAGAAGATGAAAGACCTCTTTACTGAAAACCAGAAATCAGTGGAGAAAGAATTTGAACAGACAGAAATAAGCAGAAAGACATTCTATGCTAGTGGATCCCAAGAATTAAGATTATCAAAATGTCCACACTACTTAGAGCCATCTACACATTCCCTAGGTGCAATCCTTTCAAACTTGAAGCACGTTCCCAAAAACAGAATAATCCTTCAAGGTGGACAGAACCACAAAAGGCTCTGAATACCAAAGTCATTGTGAGAAGGAAGAAAACAGCTGGAAGCACCATGCTTTCTGATTTGAAACTAGATATCAAAGCTACAATAACCCAAGCAGTACAGTATTGGGGTAAAAGCAGACACACAGGTCACTGGAACAGAACTGAAGGCCCAGGGAGAAACCCACACATATGTAACCAATTAATTCTCAACAAAAGAACCAAGAATATAACCTGAGGCAAAGGCAGTCTCCTCAATAGGTGGTGCCCAGAAACACCGGGCACAGAAAAACAATAGGCGCAGAAAAACAACGTGACACCTATTTAGCATCACACACAGAAACGAAGTTAAAATGTATTACAGACTTGAGATCTGAAACCAGAAAGTCCTGGATAAGACCTTGGGCAAGAGGTGTGGGAAATCGCACAACGATGTCCTGAGTTGGGAGATTATAGGGAACGCTTTGCAGAGCAGATCACTGGTCTCTGGCCTTCCTGCAAACAGTTGCAGCAGCTCACTTACCTAGTTGGTGTGTATCTGGGGGGCAGGCGAGACTTGGCCGATCTAGGGCCATGTGTATCTAGGGGTTGGGTTCTGCATGGTCTCACCAAGTCCATGGACCGTGTTGTCGCGTGGAATATTTTATCCTGTCTCGATGTGGTTCGCACCATGTCTTCAATACGTTCTTTCTAGCATGTGGCCCCCTGACGTGTTGCACATCGTTTGTAGGCTTAATGACTACGGGAGCCTGAGAGCAGCTCGCGGAGACGTCCCTTAAACTCCCTCACCTCTTGACTTGCGTGGAGTCTGAAGCAATCCTTTCTGCTGTCCTTGGCTTTGCTGCACAAAGCCAAATGCCAAATCCACGAGAATGTTTGGATCTCAGTCTTGACTTGAGTTTTAGGATTTGACACCAGAAGCCAAAGCTACAAAAGAAAACTAAACAAGTGGGACTACGTGAAACTAAAAAAAAAGTTCTGCACAGCAACAATATCTTTCACAGAATGGGAAGGCAACATAGTGAATGGGAGAAAATACTTGCAAACTACATATATGGTCAAGGGGTAAAACACAAAAGATATCAAGATCTACTACAGCGCAACAATGCAAAAGCAAAGAGCAATGATGGAACTGGCAGAGTCCTGAAGAGGCATTCTTCCAATGAAGACATACAGATGGCCACCACATACATGAAGAGAAGTTCCATGTCACTCCACATTAGGGAAATGAAAGTCCAAAGCCAAAGAGATATCACCTGAAACCTGTCTGAACGGTCTTATCAAAAAGACAAGAAAACACAAGCGTCGGGTACAATATGGAAGAAAGCGAATCATTGTGCCCTGTTGGTGGCATTGGAACTTGGTGCAGAGGCAGTTGCAAACAATATAAAGTTTCCTCACACAATTCAGAAGAGAACATCCATATCATCCAGCAACGTCCCTCAATTACCCCCCTAGGTACGACTCGGAACACATGAAATCACTAACTCCTAAAAATACCTTCACACCTGTTATTATGCCACAGTGTTTTATAATAGCCTGGAGGGCATTATGCCAAGTGAAAGAACTCACACAGAGAAAAACACATAGAGAATGCTCGCACGTATATGGGGAATCTGAAACAAAAACTAAGAAAACAAAAAACAAAAATCCTCAAAACAGAATGAAACAAGCCCATCAATAAATACATAATAATGATTGCAAAGGTGGGGGGGGGGAGCATAAAGGAGGGAAATAGGTTAATGGTCAAGAGACATCACTGAATAAAAAAAGACGTTGCCAACAGGGAAAGACAGAGTAAAGGTGACTCAATATCTCAAATTCTAGCTTCCTGTATTTCAGAGACCTTAGTTCAGTCCATTCCATTCACTAGACCTACGTGAATAGTAACGAATTATCAGGACTTGGCAATTTTTGCAACATGAGTACTTTACTTAAGATTTCGTATCCAAAAGGACAGAGTGCTTACATTACTAGGTAACTTAGATTTTCCATTATTTTTATGGTTTATGCTGTCACAAAAGACTCCTTAGATCTAAGTAGACACTTTCATTACTCTAAACGTATGTACCTAGCACTAAAACAATACAATAAAGGTAAGGTGCATTGTCCATCGCACAAAAGTGATTGTTTTTCTCCTTGTTGTAGGGAGCGTTTGGTGACGAAAAGGTTTCAGGTATCGAGTTCCTTATCAAATTCCATGCGATGGGTTATGCACAATATAGTAATCATGGTAATCAAGAAAATAATGATATTCAGGAGAATCATAATCTCCTGAAATGCTGACAGAGACAACTCACCTTCCGAGGACAAAACCGATGCCTAGGAGCCTCAGCTGCTCAAAGTGGCCTACACCACACCATCTTACTGAAAACATGAAGCACCAGTCAGCTTGATATGTAAGTTTGGGAAAGCCTCAGTTCTGAGACTTTTGCTTTCGGTGAGGTCACGGTGCTGCCTGCAGGAAGTTTTCATCTGTTGTAACAGCATTGGGACACACTATTGAAATGAGAATTTCCTATGCAACAAAACTGTGTCTCTGGAAAGGACTGGGACACTGTCGCGGTCCGGACAAATACAGGACACGGCATCGCAGACACTTACACAGATGCACAACCACAAACGCCAACAACCTGACAGAGGTGGAACCCATGCAATGAAAGAGCGTTTGCTCAAGACCTCATTTCCAAAGGAGGCTGAGAGACCAGCACCGTCTGCTCAGGTACACATGCACTGGCTTCTAGGGACCCGGTGGACTCTGAGTCACTCACTTCTCCCTCATGCTGCCTGGTGAATCCTGGAGGAGATGTGATTCCTAAGGTCTGAAACTCTTGAAACACAGAACGAATGCAACACAGGAGGCGCTCCACGGAAAACTGGAAGCACCACGCCCCACGGATAGGAACAACAAAACCCACCAGTCTGCCTTGGACAAGGAGCTTTTCCATCCACCTTCCACGCCACAGTGCGAAGAAGACGTTCCCACCCAACATTTCCCAAAAAGAACTTTGGACTCCATCCACAACACCCAGTCTCTTCAGCACACACGTCTATGTAGGAAAGAGTCTGCATCACCCTCTAAACACAGAAGCGCCACTTATTCCTGGCTCACTGGCTGTGAGTTCATTGATTGAATGCAAATTGCCTTCAGAAATGAAGAGCTCAACAGGGAGTTGCACTTGCCCTAATCCAGACCCCTATCCTGTAGTCCCATTGATTCCCATGATACAGGATCCCCTTTAGCCACAAGCGGGGTGAGATCTCCCCCTCCCCATCAGAGGGTGCAACTCTGCCACCAGGGGCGGGGCGGGGCTGGGCGGGGCAGGGCAGCAGGTGTGGAGGTGGGAGGCAGGAGGCCTGTGTTCACCTGCTCCTTCCACTCTCAATCCCTTCAACACCGTCCCCTGCTGGCCTCCAGCAACTCAGGCCCACCACCCTGACTCTCCGTGGAATGTTTCTCTGGAATCTCAGGTCCCTTGTGCTTCATTTTCACAGGCAGGAATGTTTCCTCCTGCTCATGGATGCGACTTCCCTGGCCCTGCCTTGATATTTTCCCACAACCGCAGGTCCACCCTTTCCTTCCATCGTTTGTTCGTTCTTTCGTTCGTTCCTTCCCACCTCCACCCTCCAACCACCAAGCCAGTCAGACCTCCATGGGCACTCAGGTCGCCCCCCCCCCCCGACCTGAGCCACGCCCCACCGCCGGAGCCTAACCCCCTAATGGATCTGGGCCCTCCTCCTCCAGGGAACCCGGGTCCAACCCAGAAAGCTCACTCCTGAGTCCTTCAGACCGCAGCCGCAAAGGAGCCCAAGAAGAACCCGGAGCAGGAGTGAGGGGGCGTGGTCATGGAAGGGGAAGACAGAGAGGGGCAGGGTGGAAGGCCACATGGGACCTTGTCACTAGGATCCCTAACTAGGCAGCACCGCAACTGAGGCAGGTCCTGGAGGGAGGCTGTGGGTCTCAGCTGCTCCACCTTTAGGCTTCTCCCAGATGGTCTTTGGGGGGCGCCGGGGGCATCGCATTGCGCTCTGTCCCTGCAAGGGCTGGCACTCCAGCAGAGCAACCAAAACCAAGGCGACCGGGGAGCGTGTCGCGCGCCCTGGCCTCTGGTCCAGGAGCAGCAGGAGCAGCAGGGCCACCACCCTCCTAGGCTGGAGGCTCATGGCTCCCAGTCTTAATCGCGTGGGGGGCGCGAGCACTACCGTTAGCGCTAGGGCTACCCTAGGGCAACCGCCAAGGTTACCAGGTCACAGGCGACAGGCAGCAGCATGTCCCCGGTCGGGGGAGGGGGGGTGCGGGGCGTCAGGCCCTGACTGGCCCAGACACTTGGGGGCCCGGGGCGGCAGACAGGCTGGGAGCCAGGACACAGAACACCACTACAGCCTCACCTGTGCCCCTCAACGGGCTCCGCCCCTGGCCCAAGCGCATGTGCACACTTGTGCTCGCCCTCCCGCACACCTGCTTGGTCCCGCAACCAGGCCGCTCCATCCCCCCATCCCCCCACCCCTGCCCCCCTCAGGGGGCACAGCTCCTGGGTGAAAGGGTCTGTACCACTGCACCTCGCTGCGCCCACCAGATGCTCTGACCGCCTACCCGCCAGCCTGACACCCAGGAGCCAGGCAGAGGGCTCCAGAGACCAGGTCAGTGGGACAGGGACTGGCAGGTGTCTCCTCCAAAGGTGGACTACTCCCTTTCTCCTCTCAAGAGACCCAGGAGGCTTCTGCAAAGCTGGTTTCCCAGGGAGGTGGCTCAACGTGAACCCAGTGATCCCACTTGCATCCTAGGCCTCTGTGTTTGTTCTTCACTCTGCCTCACGTTGCCGCCAACTGTGGACATCTATCTGCAGCTGTGCACCCTCCTCGCTCGTGACCCGTGACCGCAAGGGCAGCCCTAAGGGACAGGGAGACACACTGGGAACTCGAGACTCCTTCCACCTCCCTTCTCCTTGAAAGGCCGGTGCTTTTCAGCTCTGCATGCCCTTCCCATGGCCCTACCTGGACTGCACCACCAGCGGCCCACCCTCAAGTCCACCCTGCCACTGCTGACTGTGGCACGTCCTTCAACTCTGTGGAACCGCCTGTCCACCTCCACTACCTCCCAACCCCCATGTTTTCTTCACAGTGTGCCTCAGATCCCAACTCCTCCGTGCCATTTTTCTTTTCTTGGGTTTCAATTGCTTTTCAAAGTTTCTTTCTTTTGGTGAGTGAGAGAGAGAGAGAGAGAGAGAGAGAGAGAGGCCATCACCCATGCGATTTTGCAACAAGCATCGACTGAACGTGCAAGGTGTACCAGACCCTGCTCTGGACGGCGAAGTGTAAGTGAACACAGATATATGGAATTCTTTCCATTTAACTGGCTAACTGGGCTGCAGTTTCAATATTCACATTATACTTGCAGTCATGTGGTCATTTTATGAGCATTTTCGTACTTGAAAACAATCCATCGTAGGAGGCACTTCATTGACTTCTCAACCACCAGTCGTTTACTTCCTGTTGGCCTAGATCTTAATGGAATTTCTTTAAATGTTTTTGAATGGTTATTTATTTTTGAGACAGAGGGAGACAAAGCGTGAGTGGGGGAGGGGCAGAGAGTGAGGGACACACAGTATCGGAAACAGCCTGTCAGCACAGAGCCTGATGCGGGGCTCGAACCCACGAACCGTGAGATCATGTTCTGAGACGAAGGCGGACGCTCAACCCACGGAGCCACCCTGGCGCCCCGATACTCTCATACATCTTAATAGTATATGTGTGTAAGCTCACTAATTGCAATTTTTTACTTGTTGTTTTCCTAATTCTTCTATTTAAAAGTCAATGATCCTTCACTTCTTAAAGATATTCAGGGATAGCGATACAACGTCATATTCATTAATATGTAGAGATCGCACACACACACACACATAGATGTTTACTCTTCTTATTTCCTTCATACAATGTGTCCCGGAGGAAGAATATTTTCCTTCAGCTCAGGAATTACCTTCGTATGTTTTCTGGTGCATATCTAGGGATGCATTTTCTATGGTTTGTGGGACATAGGTTCTCACAGACCACTACTTAAAAATCCTTGCCTTTAAAGCAAGGAATGAGTGAAAAGGTGGATATTTTAGGCACTCTAGACCAGGCTGATAACATGCTCCCAGGTGCATTTCCTTGTTCTCTTTCCTCTTTATCGCCCCTTGTGCTGCTGGTTGTGCAAGTACCTGATATCCTCGGGAGGGAGAAGGGACAAAATGGAGGAACTCTGGGGTCCTCAATGACCACATGAAGGACTTTAGTCTCCAATCTAAACACACACCCAGCTCTGTCATGTGAGGAAATCTATGGGGACATGCTTTTTGAAATGTGGCGCGTTCTCTGGTAATTCAGCATAACCTAATACACGTACGAAATGTTAACCCGCAAGATCACTTAGAGATCAGTCTAGTTCCATGAAAATTGGCTGTTTCAGTCAGTAGGGCATGAGACTCTTGATCTTGGAGTGTGATTTCACACCCCAAATTACGACTAGAGTGGACTCAACAGATATACGAGAAAATAAGTATTGGAAAATGACCCAGGTAAATTAGGCTACAATGATTGAGCTGCTAATTGGTGGGTGGGATCCCTTTACCTCCTCAGTCAGCCCCGGGAATGAGCAGCTGAGCATTCACATAGTGCCAGTGCTCGTAAGGCAGCCACATCTTCCCTCTAGGAGTTCAAGGACTAGCCAGGAAGATGGAAAGAACAGGAAACAAAAATGGGAATGACATGAGCAAGGACTCCATAGAAAAATTCAAGGTGTGACAACTGGGTCCTGAGCTCCACCAGGGAAGGGTCTGACAAGGCTGTGCTGAGGAAACGTTACTATTTCCTGCCACAGTGCAAGAACGACTCAGCCCTGCACTAGTCCGAGGGTATGTAGCCTGACAGAAGGCACAGTGCGGCGGACACTCGGAGGCAGGGGTCGTTGTTTCACAGGGGACGTGTGAAAGGAGACCAGGGAGACCGGAAAGAGCTACGGAGGACAGCAGAGAGGGAGGGTGAGGAGGGCCAGGGCCTGGGGCAGGAGGGTGTTGTCACTACTCTGCTCTAGTGCCGTGGGACAATATTCCCCCACCCTTAGTGGCTTCCCCATAAACGTCCCCCCTCACAGGCCCAGGGGACCAGGAATTCAGCAGGACTCAGCTGAGGGCTCCTGCCAGAGCCTCTCAGGAGTTTGGGGCTGCTGCCATTACTCAGACAGAACCTGCTTCACTCAACCCCTGAGCCCACTTCAGGGTGGTGGCAGGATTCAGTCCCCATCGAGTGCCTTAGTTCTTCCCTGTCTGTTGTCTCTCAGGGCTAGGCTGTGTGTACCTGTCCGTGTCACGACTCGACATGAGGGTTGGTCCCTACTGTGAGGAGCTGAGAGACAACACAGAGAGTGACAGTGAGCACGTGGCCGTGCCATGCACATTTTATCACCTAAACTTGTTTGGTCTGGGGTCATGGTGCCATCTTCTTTGCAACAGATATCAAACACTACGTCCATACCACACTCCAGGAAGGAAATCCCACAAGGATGTGTTGACAGGATGAGGGCATCCCAGGGAGCCACTGAGGGAAGGAGAAAGTGAAGACCCTGCCAGGGTCAGTGCTTTGCCCAGAATCACAGACGGGTAGAAAGTCAGAACCAGGCATGACCCCAACTTCATGTCCTCAAAATGGGGTCCTGGATTTGACCCAGGATTTTGGAGGGGGTCTGGAAAAGGGTGTGTTACTGTCACTGGGTGCAGACATGGAGGTGGCGTGGGGGTGAGGCTGAAGAGGAGTGTCACAGAAGACATCCCAGCACGTTCTTCCCTGAGGAGGACCCCCAGGCCAGGGCAACCCACTGAGTGCCACCCTGTCCCCATTGTATGTACCCAGTGGAAAGGCAGGGAATGGCTCGTGGCACACTACTGACAAACTCTACGTAAAAGAGAGTTCTGTCCTCCTAGGCCCCAACTCCAATCCCTTCTGTAGGCATTGCTTTAGAAAGTAGAGAACCTAAGCTCCTAGGAAATGTTGGGCCATCCTTCCCTAGGTGGGATGTGACCTTCTGGGACCCCAGAAAACAAGCACTGGTAAACACACACACACACACACACACACACACACACACTCACGCACGTACGCACACCTGGATGGACTGTGGGCTGGGATCAGAGGAGCAGCAGAATCAGAGGAGGTGAGAAGTTGAAGTCAATGTGGTTGGATAAACTTCCAACAGGTGACACCGCTGCTCCAATTTCACAGGTATCATCCCACATATGCCTGAGGACATCCTGAAAACATCCTGAGGACATGCCAGAATGATTTCCATTGGGCGGAAAAGACACGGACCATCCCTGAGAAGCACAGTCGCGAATCTGGGACCAGAAAGAGGTAAGAAAGAAGAGTTCTGTCTCAACCCAGATAGGTCTCACAGCTGGGACCCTGCCTGCCCCAGACCTTCCCAGGGGACTGTGGAGAGGGGTGCATTGGTGGAACTGTGTACCGATGTGACATTTCATGGAGAATGGGGGTGAGCAGTCAGCAAAGAGAGGACTATTTGCAAAGGTGTTATCCCAGAGAGGGACTCAGGAGGTGGATCCTAGGCAGTGACATCACTTTGCTCACAATAGGCCCCAGGAAAGCTTGGAACTCCTGTAACCTGGCACCCATGTTCTAGGAAGGTCCCATACCAGGCTCACTTGCCTCCAGACACAGAGACTTTAGGATGTTCTCTTGTTGTTTTCCCAGGTACCGGGGCTCTGGATGCCAGAAACCCCAGTGCGCAGGATTACTCAGATGTTGGAGAGGTTTCCTTAACCCACGCTGGCGATGCCTCAGGATGTTTTCCAGGAGGTCACATAAGGTAACACAGAGCAGCCTAGAGCAGGCGAGGTCAGGTCAGGTCACAGCTCGGAGCCTTCCCTGGGCACCCCCATCCCCTCATGTTCAGTTTCGGGGAAAGGGGGACATGGGGGCCGGTCCTCCCCGGGACCGGAGCAGGTTCGATGGCAGTGGACCACCTGGTGGACCCATCATGGCCATGCACATGTCATGCTGGGAAGGAGGGAAAAGGGATCTCTGAGGTGCCTCTAACCTGTAACAGGTTGAATCCAAGGCCCTCAAGCCACCTTGCTTCTCCTCCGTGGGGGAGCTGAGTGCACACTGTGGTGTCATATCTGGAATGAATTCATATGGGTCTGAGGACAAGCGAAAGCAAGCAGACACGGCTTTGAGGACTCCTGCCTGCCTGCCTGCCTGCCTGCCTGCAGCCTGCTGGGCACTGTCTTGACAGAGCCACATGCCACAGATGGAGGAGAACCTGAATGAGAGCCCCTGCTCTACTTCCCTGAAGGAAAGGAGGAAGCCCCATGCCATCAGCACGAAGCCGCGCTGGCTCAGGGTGAGTGCAGGTACCAGGGAAACCCAACACCAAGGGGCCACAGGCCATGCAAAGAATCCCAGGGCCCAGAAAACACACTGCTGCTCCCCTGGTAGCTCTCACAGACTCCTGGTCCCAGATGAACCTGGAACCCCATCTGCTCCTCAAACATGCCAGCAGGGCCCAGCCCCTGCCACGGCCAGACGCAACGTCACTCTCCACTTATTTGGAGGAAGATCAGAAAGGAGGCGTGAGACCATTTCACGTCCCATTCTGTCTAGAATATATTGGCATTGTTGTACACGTTTCCCCGACGAACGTTCCCAGGTGGCCCGTTTCGCCCGACCATCCTTCCCCACCTTCTCCACGTCTGACACACGTTCATGAGGAGCAGGGAGATATTTTACCCAAAGGACATGGGGCTCATTGCATTATGTCTACTGCTCTGCACTTTGGTGGCCAAGCAACACGCCCCTGGGGCCCCTCCAGTCAGGAGCAAGGGCCTTAACACCTAGACAACATTCTGGAAATGAGACCACTCACCTCACCCATTCAGCCCTTCACAAATGTGGGACTGTGACAGGATTCCCTTCTCTTGCCATGTCACAGTGCTGCACTGAACATCCTACATGTTCTATTATCCTGATCCAACCTTTGCTAGGTAAAGTCCCTGTCTTGGGATCCCCAGAATGGACTTTGCGGTTAGAAATCACAGGGACACTGCTGTTAATGCAGGGAGCTGCTGTCCATACTCATCTAACAATCTGACTTGAGATCCTAATGTGTTCAGTCATTTCCCACCTCAAATTCTCGTGTGAATGCCAAGATCCTTTTCCCTCTCTGGGCAACCACGTCTCAGGCTTTCCACAAGTCAGTGGCGTCTGGGGGTTTGGAGATTATAGGGAACGCTTTGCAGAGCAGATCACTGCTCTCTGGCCTTCCCGCAAACAGTTGCAGCAGCTCACTTACCTAGTTGCTGTGTATCTGGGGGGCAGGAGAGACTTGGCTGATCTAGTGCATGTCTATCTAGGGGTTGGGTTCTGCATGGGCTCACCAAGTTCTTGGATCGTGTTGTCACATGGAATATTTTATCCTGTCTAGATGTGATTTGCACAAAATCTTCAATACGTTCTTTCTAGCATGTGACCCGCTGACGTGTTGTACATCGTTTGTAGGCTTAATGAACGTGGGAGCCTGAGAGCAGCTCGCGGAGACGTCCCTTAAACTCCCTCACACCTCTCTTGACTTGCGTGGAGTCTGAAGCAAGCCTTTCTGCTGTCCTTGGCTTTGCTGGACAAAGCCAAATGCCAAACCCACGACAATGTTTGGATCTCAGTCTGACTTGAGTTTAGGGATTTGACACCAGAAGACAAAGCTACAAAGGAAGACTAAACAAGTGGGACTACATGAAACTAAAAAAAACAAGTTCTGCACGGCAACAATATCTTTCACAGAATGGGAAGGCAACATAGTGAATGGGAGAAAATACTTGCAAACTACATACGTGGTCAAGTGTTAAAACACAAAAGATATCAAGAACTCCTACAGCGCCACAATGCAAAACCAAAGAGCAAGGACGGACCTGGCAGAGTCCTGAAGGGGCATTCTTCCAATGAAGACATACAGATGGACACCACATACATGAAGAGAAGTTCCATGTCACTCCACATTAGGGAAATGAAAGTCCAAAGCCAAAGAGATATCACCTGAAACCTGTCTGAACGGTCTTATCAAAAAGACAAGAAAACACAAGCATCCGGTACAATGTGGAAGAAAGCGAATCATTGGGCCCTGTTGGTGGCATTGGAACTTGGTGCAGAGGCAGTCGCAAACAATGTAAAGTTTCCTCACACAATTCAGAGGAGAACATCCATATCATCCAGCAACGTCCCTCAATTACCCCCCTAGGTACTACTCAGAACATATGAAATCACTAACTCTCAAAAATGACTTCATACCTGTTATCATGCCACAGTGTTTATAATAGCCTGGAGGGCATTATGCCAAGTGAAAGAACTCACACAGAGAAATACACATATAAACGCTCGCACATATATTGGAAATCTGAAACAAAAACTAAGAAAACAAAAAACAAAATCCTCAAAACAGAAAGAAACAAGCCCATCAATACATAAAGATGATTGCAAAGGTGGGGGGGGCAGGAAGGAGGGAAATAGGGTAAAGGTCAAAAGACATCACCGAATAAAATAAGACCATGTCAACAGGGAAAGGGAGAGTAAGGTGACTCAATATCTCAAATTCTAGATTCCTATTTTTCAGAGACCTTAGTTCACTCCATTCCATTCACTAGACCTACTAGAATAATAAGGAATTGTCAGGTCTTGACAGTTTTTGCAAGATGAGTTCTTTACTTAGATTTCATATCCAAAAGAACACAGTGTTTAGATTACTAGATAACTTAGATTTTCCATTATTTTTATGGTTTCTTGAAGTACCATGATGTCACAAAAAACTCCTTAGATCTAAGTGGACACTTTCATTACTCAAAACGTATGGACATACCACTAAAATAGTACAATAAAGGTAAGGTGCATTGTCCATCGCACAACAGTGATTGTTTTACTCCTTGTTGTAGTGAGCTTTGGTGACGAAAAGGTTAGGGGTATCGAGCTCCTTATCAAATTCCATGCCATGGATTATGCAGAATATAGTAATCATGGTAATCGAGAAAATAATGATCTTCACGATAATCATAATTTTCTGAATTACTGACAGACACAACTCACCCCCCGGGGACAAACCAGATGCTTAGGAGCCTGAGCTGCTCCAAGTGGCCTACACCACACCATCTTCCTGAAAACATAAAGCACCAGTCAGCTCGACATGGAAGTGTGGGAAAGCCTCTGCTCTTAGGACTCTGGTTTCAGTGTGGTGTAGGTGCTGCCTTCAGGATGTTTTCAGCCTTTGAGACAGGATTGGAACTCTCTAGCGAACTGAGATACTCCCATGCAACAAAACGCATTCCTTGCAAAGAACTGGGTCCCTGACGTGGTCCGGACTCCACACGGGCCACAGCACCACACTCACGCACACACACTCCCCACCCCCACCCCCGCCCCAACAACCGGGGAGAGGTACAACCCATGCAATGAAAGACCGTTTGCTCAAGACCTCATTTCCAAAGGAGGCTGAGAGAGGAGCACTGCCTGCTCCAGTACACACGCACTGGTTTCTAGGGACCCGGTGGGCTCCGAGTCACTTCTCTCTCGTGCTGCCTGGTGAGTCCCAGAGGAGATGTGATTGCCAAGGACTGAAACTCTTGAAACACGGAACGAATGCAAGACAGGAGGCGCTCCACGGAAACGGGAAGCACCACGCCCCACGGATAGGAACAACAAAACCCAAAGTCTGCCTTGGACAAGGAGCTTTTCCATCCACCTTCCTCGCCAGAGTGCGAAGAAAACGTTCCCACCCAACATGTCCCAAAGAGATGACTTTGGACTCCATCCACAACACCCAGTTCTCTTCAGCACACATCTCCAAGTAGGAAAGAGTCTGCACCACCCTCTAAAACACAGAAGCGCCACTTATTCCTGGCTCCCTGGCTCCGAGTTCATTGATTGAATGCAAATTGCCTCCAGAAATGAAGAGCTCAACAGGGAGTTGCACTTGCCCTAATCCAGACTCCTACCCCCTAGTCCCATTGACTCCCATGATAGAGGAACCTCTTTAGCCACAAGCAGGGTGGGATCTCTCCCGCATATCAGAGGGTGCACCTCTGCCACCACGGGCAGAGCTTGGTGGGGCAGGGCAGCGGGTGTGGAGGGGGGAGGCAGGAGGCCTGTGTTCACCTGCTGCTTCCACTCTCAATCCCTTCAACACTGTCCCTTGCTGGCCTCCATCAACTCAGGCCCACCACCCTGATTCTCCCTGGAATGTTTCTCTGGAATCTCAGGTCCCTTGTGCTTCATTTTCACAGGCAGGAATGTTTCCTCCTGCTCATGGCTGCGACTTCCCTGGCCCTGCCTTGACATTTTCCCACAATCGCAGGTCCACGCTTTCCTTCGTTCGTTCCTTCCTTCCTTCATTAGCACCTCCACCCTCCAGCCACCAACCCAGTCAGACCTCCAAGGGCAATCAGGACACCGCCCCCCTCGACCTGCGCCACTCCCCACTCCGGAGCCTAACCCCCTACATGATCTGGGGCCCTCCTCCTCCAGGGAACCGGGTTCCAACCCAGAAAGCTCACTCCTGAGTCCTCCAGACCGAAGTCGCAAAGGAGCCCAGGAAGAAGCCCGGAGCACAGGGCGGGGGGGTGGGGGGGGTGGGGGGGGTGGGAATGGAAGGGGAAGACAGAGAGGGGCAGGGGGGAAGACCACATGGGACCTTGTCACTAGGATCCCTACCTTGGCAGCACCGCGACTGAGGCAGGTCCTGGAGGGAGGCTGTGGGTCTCAGCTGCTCCACCTTTAGGCTTCTCCCAGATGGTCTTTCGGGGGCGCTGGGGGGGGTGGGGGTCGTGCATCGCATGGCGCTCTGCCCCTGCCAGTGCTGGCACTCCACCAGCGCAGCCAAAGACCCAGGCGCCTGGGGAGCGCGTCCCGCGCCCTGGCCTCTGGCTCCAGGAGCAGCAGGAGCAGCAGGGCCGCCACCCTCCAGGGCTGGAGGCTTATGGCTCCCAATCTTCTCCACTCGGGCCCGGCAGCACTATCGCCAGCGCTCCCGCGAGCACTACCGCGACCGTCATGGCTACCAGGTCGCAGGCGCCAGGCAGCAGCATGTCCCCGGTCGGGGGCTGAGGTGGGCGTCAGTCCCTGGCTGGCCCAGACACTTGGGGGCTTGGGGCGGCAGGCGTGCTGAGAGCCAGGACTCACAGCACCACTTCAGCAGCAGCTGTGTCTCTCACCGGGCTCCGCCCCTGGCCCACGCGCATGCGCGCACTGGTGCGCGCGCTCCCGCACACCTGCTTGGGCCCAGGATCCAAGCCGCCCCATCCCCCCACCCCCACGCCGCAGAGTGCACAGCGCTGGGTGCCAGGGTCTGCAACACCACATTTAGCAGGAAGCTGAAACAACGTGGGGGAGTGGGAACATGTTTTTCTGAGATATGTTTCAAGAAACACCACCTGAGGTAACCAGAGACCCTAAAGGTTCCAGGTCAATTTCAATATTAAGTCATTTTAAGAGCTAAAGTAATCAACAGAAAATACAATTCATTTGTTTGACTACTTTAAAAATTTTTTTCTTCAACGTTCATTTATTTTTCGGACAGAGAGAGACAGAGCATGAACAGGGGAGGGGCAGAGAGAGAGGGAGACACGGAATCGGAAGCAGGCTCCAGGCTCTGAGCTATCAGCCCAGAGCCTGACGCCGGGCTCGAACTCACGGACCGCGAGATCATGACCTGGCTGAAGTGGGACGCTCAACCGACTGCGCCACCCAGGCACCCCTGTTTGACTACTTTAAAATGCACTCTAGAGGTTACCACGCATCCCTGCATCCAGGAAGGAAAAGGGCACAATTTTGAAGGTAAGGGATGAGAGAGGCTGGTTTCAGGGTGAGGAGGTGGGCTTGGGCCCCACTTCAAGGTACTCCTCCCTAGGACTTCTTTCCCACGAGGGAGGTGAACACAGGTGTTGTTTTGTTCAGAACTGAGCGAAAGAGATGATCAGGAAGTGTGGCTGTGAATAAGGGATTCAAATGTGGGACAGGTTTGTGGGGACAGAGGAATTCAAAGTGTGTGCTCATAGGCAGGCTCCATTCAAACATGGGAAAGGGCATAATAAAAGCAATTCTCCAGTTTTCATGTTTGTGGGCCTTGTTCTGAGATTCCCAGGGAAGGTATACTTTAACAGCGATCAAGGTCAAAATAACCCTGCAAAACCTCAAAGCATGGGCTCTATTACTCCCATGAGGACATACTGTACATCTGATAGGTTTTTAAAAATGACAAAAAAGGTTCGTTCCAATCATAAAAATAAGAAAAAAAAAAAAACTCCCTGTTCCCATATGTCTAAATTCATATAGCCTTCCATATACTAAAATCTTAAGATTAAGTCTGTAACTTTCTGCAATGTCTTTCTTCATGAGTATTCCTTACCCTTTACACATATGTATGCATATTTATATACCCTTACACCAGGTGATCCTTCAGTGGAGCACAGGTGTTTTGAGAAAATTGTGTATCCCGAGCAGCTCTTCTAACTGGAGCTCAGATAAAACCCATTTTCTTTTCATTGTTTGCCCCAATTTGTTCATTTAGTGTCAACATTTCTTGGCATAGTGGGCAGGATATCACAGACACTTGCCTGAGAACACCTGGAGGTCTTTGGGAACTCAGTGCTTGGTACCAGCACAGGCTCTTTGTGCCCCTCTGACTTCTCACCATCTGAAAGTGTATCCATGAGTTCTGCTGACATCTGGAACTCCCCAGTTTCCGTTGGTGGGCTTGACTTTTATTCCAGGTGTTAAGTGTTACTGTTAATGTTCTCTAGGTGGGAATACCATAGAGGTGTTGGCCTGGATGGGTTGGTTGTTTGAATTTGACTTCATAGTGATTGCAATTTTCTGGCTAGAATTATGAGAGACTAAGGCATTCCTCTCCAATAAAAGAGGAGGACTTGTTCCTTCCAGCTGAATGTCACCTTTTGCTGGCTGAAAGCCTAGTGCAAATGTCTGAGGATATTCCTTGAGATGTGTATCAGTCCTAGAGGAGCTTCCTATTCCATAATGTAATTAGTGATTGGCTCATCCAGAGACGCACATGTCCAGATTGATCTTCCAGTGCTCTGAGCCCCCTCGATGGTTTGAGCCCTCTCTGGGAGAACCTGACACCCATGAGAGTCTATTGTGGCCATTTGTAAGAGACACTCACAGGCAGCACCCTCCCAACCCACTATACTTACCATTTTTGATTTTGCTCAAGCTTTATTCTAAAACTGAAACTAAATGAATGGGGAATTGTGCTTTCAAAGCCAACCGGCTTCTGGAAAAGCAGCCACCCCCCACAGGAATTCCACAGGATATAGATACAATGTATATGGAACCTCTCTTTGGAAGTACTTACTTAACTGGGAAAACTAACCAAGAATAACTTGGGTCACAGATGACTCAGACGTGCTCCTGTTGACATGTCGAAATGAGTTTTCTTCTACACAGAGTTAAGAGAAACCCAGCTCTAACACTAAGCAACCAGAGACTAGGAAGCCATGTAGTCCTGTCAGTGAAACCCCTGACTTCTTGAGAGGAGCCGATGCTCACAGAAGCAGACTGGGCTTCACTTGCTGTGCTGGTGGCTGCAGCATTTGGCATCTTTGGACAAAACTGGTCGTATTCTAGTCGGAAACTGGAAAATAGCTAATTCATATGTCCCTAAATTGACATGCTATCTTGCCATTTGATTTGCTTTAATAACGGGGAGATCATTGGAAGTTGGATCTTTAATGTTCACTCCACAAATATGAGTGAAACAAAGGCTAGATTTTGTTTGCATCTGGATTGTGTGTATGTGCCCATATGTGTTACAAGTGTGACCGATATTTTTTCTACCTCTGGATAGTATTCCAAAAAATAATTTATAGATGAGCTCTACTTAATTGGCTTAAAATCAAGCACTTGTGGAGGAAGACTGTGCTTTCTAAAACTCAGAAAAATAAAAACTAAAGAAAGTGTTTTTCAAGTTCACCCGATCTGGGATGAAATCACCTACATTCAGGCTTTGTTGTGACTCCATCATAAAGATACCTGGTGGGGAGGATCCCAATTTATGGTCCAGAAAGATAAGGACGGGTGAAAATCTACGACACCGGACACCCTTGCCAATCGTCAGAATAATGAGAAAAAGAAGAAGGAAGGCAGGCTGACACTGGAAACACTCCATCCATCTCCTCAAGCACGAGCACCAGCTGTCCAACCCATTTCCTGCTCCTCTGCCTCCACCAGAGGGCTCAAAACCAAGTAGAGAAAACGACACGTGTTGCAGGAGGAAGAGACAGGAGTCGGTGACAGCGGAATGCAAGTCCAAACTTTGAACCTGCTTCTGGCCTTGCTGGTGGCATCCCTACCAGCACACCTCTGCCCCTGCCTTCCCCTCTTCTAGTTCCTGCACGACCGGCAAGGCTTCCACTGTCACAGTGGACTCCATCCTCCGCATTTCTGCCACTATCAGATCTTGCTTCTCCTCCCCTCACTGTTGAGGAGCAAAAGTACCCCAGGCTGTTGGGTCGCAGCCTTATGAGCTTCAGAGTGGAGCATCTACCAAAGCAACATGAAAAGGCTCCAGGCCTGCTTTGGGGTTAAATTGCCCACTTGGGATTTCCCCATGGGAGCCCCAGGTAAAATTGCCAGTGTGGAACAAAGTGATTAACTTTCAGGGGGTGCAGGTGCCACATATTCCATACGAAACATTGTTCTTTCAAGGAAGAGAGATACGTCTTCCTGAGTTATCAGTGTCAAACGTGATATAGATAATCCACTTTTATTCGACCTGAATTTATTAGTTAAATTCATGTTGTAATTATTGCTCTCTGTCAGCAAGGATTCCTGAAAGTGCTGACTGATTTTGCCTATTTTATTAAGTATTCGCTGGTTTCATAAAGTTTTGTAAATTGAGTTAAAGTCACTAGATGTCTAAGCCTTTTCCAAAGAAGCTAAAACGCTAAACCATTCATTGCTAAACAGAGGTTTATCATTTGTTGGCTTCTTATTATAGAGATGTAAAGGTAAATATGGGTGTATTGGAAACATGTTTCATTCATTACAAAAGAGTTGTACTATGAAAGAACAGGTTCTAAAAATTACAAAATATTCATGAATTTGCTAACCTAAAGAATTCTCCTGTGGTAATTCACAACTGGTTGCTACTTAGTTTTCATCAGATAAATGGAATTGAAACTACTGAATATTGTAAGGAACAATCTTTTCTTTTTTCTTCTTGTTTATTTAGTTTTGAGAGAGAGAGAGAGCAAGCAGGAGTGGGGAAGAGAGAGTGAGTGAGAGAGAGAGAGAGAGAGAGAATCCCAAGCAGGCTCTGTACTGTCAGTGCAGAGCCTGACCTGGGGCCTGAACTCACAAATCATGAGGTCATGACCTGAGCCAAAACCAAGCGTTGGATGTTTATTGAACTGAGGCACCAGGGCACCCTGAAGGAAATAACCTTGTATGGAAGAAATTAGGAGACATGCATAAAAGGAATGAGAAGTGAGAATACATTTTTCTGGAAAGAAAAGAATGTAATTTTGCCAGGAAACAAGACAGATTATTTGGAAAGGGAAAAACTTAGGACCAAATCTCAATGAAAGAGAAAGTTGTAGAAGCATGTGAAGGCAAATTTTCGAAAAAAATTACGTATGGACAGGACTGGCCGACCTGACTTCAAGCTATATTACACAGCTGTAGGTCATCAAGACAGTATGGTCCTGGCATAAAAACAGGCACAAAGATCAGTGGAACAGAATACAAAACCCAGAAATGGATCCACAACTCTATGGTCTTCTAATCTTCAACAAAGCAGGGAAGAATGGCCAATGGGAAAAGGACCGTCCCTTCAACAAATGGTGTTGGGAAAACTGGACAGCAACATGCAGAAGAAGGAAACTGGACTACT
Source organism: Felis catus (assembly GCF_018350175.1). NCBI lineage: Eukaryota > Metazoa > Chordata > Mammalia > Carnivora > Felidae > Felis > Felis catus. The sequence continues at coordinate 149,104 of NW_025408498.1, read as the reverse complement.
TCCTTACAGCGTACACAAAAAGAAATCCAGACTGGATGCAAGACCTAAATGTGAGACAGGAAACCATCAAAATCCTAGAGGAGAACACGGGCAGCAAAATCTTTGACTTTGGCCATAGCAACTTCTTACCACACACATCACCATAAGCAAGGGAAACAAAACCAAAGATGAACTATTGGGAATTCCTCGAGATAAAACATAAAACACCACCACCAACAACAACAACAACAACAACAACAATAACAGACAAAAACAAAACAAAAACTTCTTTTCAGTGAAGGAAACCATCAACAAAAGTAAAAGTCAGCCTATGGAATGGGAGAAGACATTTGCAAATGACATATCCAATAAAGGTTATTATCCAGAATACATAGAGAAGTTACACAACTCGATGGCCCCAAAACAAAGAATCCAGTTAACAAATGGGTAGAAGAGGCATGCTGGGTAGCACAGTTCTGTGTCCAACTCTTGATTTCAGCTCAGGGCATGATCTCATGGTTTTGTGGGATCGAGCCCCTCATCTGGTTCTGTGCCGACATCATGGAGCTTGCTTAAGATTCTCTCTTTCCCTCTTTCTCTGTCTCTCCTCTATGTGCGCACGCGCACGCGCTCACACACACACACACACACACACACACACGCACACACTCTGTCTCTCTGTCTGTCTCACAATAAATTAATAAATCTTTTACAAATGAAATAGGAAGAAGATATGAATAGACATTTTTGCAAAGAAGACAGCCAGATGGCTCAAAGACACATGAAAAGATGTTCAACATCACTCATCACCAGGGAAATACCAGTGAAAACCATGATGAGATCCCACCTCACCCTTGTCAGAATGGTTAACATTAACAACCCAAGACACAATAGGTGTTGGTAAGGATTCAGGGAAAGGGGAAGCGTCTTGTATTGATGGTGGGAATGCAAACTGGTGCAACCACTCTGGAAAACTGTATGGAGGTGCCTGAAAAAGTTGAAAATAGAACGACCCTATGATCCGGCAATTACACTCCTAGTTAGTTACCCAAGCAAGCAGCAGAGGCCCAGCCTGCATCCTCCCCTCACCTGAAAACAGGGAATGGCTGCTCTACTTAGAAGCGGAGCTATGGAACAGGAGGTGCACAAGGGTCTGGGGTGTGTCACGGGATGGGGCCTGGATGAGTGTGTTCCAGGACATGGGGCAGGGGTGCTGTGCAGGAGGTCAGAATGAGGGAGTGTGGGCTCTTCCCTGCCCCATGGGTCACTCCCAGGTACCCCAATGACCTCAGTGCTGACTTGTCCTCTGAATTCCTCAGGTATCCACTCAGTCCCAGGGGTTGCTCCCTTCCAAAAGAAGGCCCTAACGTCATAAACAGTCTGTAGATATTGGAAACTGCAGGCTACACCTGAAAAATGTGTACAAATTATGCCTCCTGCTCCTGGACGTCCAGAGGGTGGTTCTGTACGTTGTCCACCTGTGATTTGGCAGTCCCGCCTACGAGTGACCTGGTCACTGAAGAGGGACCGTCAAGATTCTGTTTGACGGGAACCCCTTAGCCAATGATGTGGTCGTCTCTGTCCTTCTTGGGGAAGCCAGCCAGACTCTTCGCTGTGTCCCGCTGCCTACCTCCCACTGGAATTCAAGTCCGTGCGTGAGTGGAGGGGTGGTGTCGGGGTGAGTCAGTGCCTTCACTGCATACCCTAGCGCTCCACGAAAATCTGCGCACATACGGGACAAGAGGACTCTGTCTCTTACCTGGGCTTGCTGGGACCCTCCTGATGCCCTCAACGTGACGACCTGTGCCTCTGTGCTGCCTCATGCACTCAGTGCACATGTGGGTGTCCTCCCGCTGACACCGTTCTCCCATCGTGTGGGTGATATGTGCTCCTTGAGCCCTCACTGTGTCTCCTGTACCCTTGCTAAGCACGCACCGTGATTGTTCCCCAAGGTGGTGAGCGTGATGCTCCCCAAAACCGTTATTCTGGGTCCCCTGATGGGGGTCCAGGCAAGGCTGTGAGTGGGAAGGGATGGGGTTGGACTCTGTAAGGGGCTGACGCGGTCCTCTGGCGCCCTCTGCTGCCTCCCTGTGCCCACAGCCCATCGTCGACCAGACAGGACAGAACCCCTTTCCTTGTTTCCAAGAGAAAGCCCTCAGAACTTTGCCCTCTCACAGGACTCTCAGACGTGTGGGATGCTGGGTCCTGCAGCCCCTCCCACGCACAGTCTCAGCACTGCCCTCTTGGAGAAGGAAGGCCCTCCAGCCTGAGCTCAGCCTACTCACAGTTTCTCCTGCTCCCGGGGTCCGCCATCCTCCTCAGCCTCCGAATGGAAGCATCCGTATCTGGAGGAGGCCAGAAGGACATCATATGAGCTGTCCTGTGGATGCTACGTCTTGTCCTATCCAGAGTCCCTGACTGCTGACTAGAATGGAGCTCTGGAGGGGAGGGTACTGTCCGCTCTGCGCATTGGATCCCAGTCAGCTCCTACAGAAGTGCCTGCACCTAGTGGGGCTTCGTGCGTGTTTGAAGAATGATAGGGCCCCAGTCAGCTCCATCACACATATTGGTGTGGGTCTGGGCGTCCTGCTCATCCTGGGCATCGTTGACTGGTTTGAGCCAGGACTCAGACACACAGATAGAGCCTCCAATCTCCTTTTCCAATGGGAAAACAGCCCAAGTCAACACCTGGCGACAGTGAGGGATGAGGCAGAAAGTTGATCATGGGCAAGAGGACAAAGATGACCCAGCAGAGACGCAGCCCTGCCAGCAGAGCTTTCCACAGGCCAGGGTGACTTTCCCTGCAGTGCCCCCACTGAGGACCTGGAGTGTTTCCACCCGGATCGGAGGAACAAAGTGAGAGGCCAGGACGTTTGGTGACTTTCCTGAGACTCAGAGCTTTCAGGGGCTGAATCACACTGGGCTGTGAAGGGCAGGGTGCTCACCTCATAAACAGTATTTCCAGGACCTGCTGGGTGGTAGCAAAAGCTCTGTACGTGCTCAAGAATGTGAAGAGGTAGGAGGGGTCTCCACCCAGGAAAGCAGGTACCAGGTGCTCCACTCGCTGTTCCAGTAGCATCCAGCCTCCTTCGGTGGTCCCTTCCTCACGGTTCTCATTGTCGGGCATGGGTGAGATGTTCATACCCTGAGGTAGAACACAGGAGGGACACAGAGTCAGACACAGCACCATGGACATCAGGAGGCTTGGGGTCCAGAATGCAGACCAAACCCCCAAGCCGTCCGTGACTTGTGGCAAGAGTGAGACCTGGGTGCCCAGAGTCCAAAGAAGGATGTTGGCATTCACACGAGAATTTGAGGTGGGAAATGGCTGAACACGTTAGGATCTTCGATCAGACATCCCCACAGGCGAGGGAATTAAAAGCAAGAATGAACTATTGGGACCTCATGAAGATAAAAAGCTTCTGCACAGCAAAGGAAACAACCAACAAAACTCAAAGGCAACCAATGGATTGGGAAAAGATATTTGCAAATGACATTACGGACAAAGGGCTAGTATCCAAAATGTCTAAAGAGCTCACCAAACTCCACACCTGAAGAACAAACAATCCACTGAAGAAGTGGGCAGAAAACATGAATAGACACTTCTCTAAAGCAGACATCCGGATGGCCAACAGGCACATGAAAAGATGCTCAACGTCGCTCCCCATCAGGGAAATACAAATCAAAACCACACTCAGCTATCACGTCACGCCAGTCAGAGTGGCCAAAATGAGCAAATCAGGAGACTATAGATGCCGGAGAGGATGTGGAGAAACGGGAACCCTCTTGCACTGTTGGTGGGAATGCAAACTGCTGCAGCCGCTCTGGAAAACAGTGTGGAGGTTCCAAACAATTAAAAACAGACCTACCCTATGACCCAGCAGTAGCACTGCTAGGAATTTACCCAAGGGATACAGGAGTGCTGATGCAGAGGGGCACTTGTGCCCCAATGTTTATAGCAGCACTCTCAACAATAGCCAAATTATGGAAAGAGCCTAAATGTCCATCAACTGAGAAGTGGATAAAGAAATTGTGGCTTATATACACAATGGAGTACTACGTGGCAATGAGAAAGAATGAAATATGGCCTTTTGTAGCAATGTGGATGGAACTGGAGAGTGTTATGCTAAGTGAAATAAGCCATACATGGAAAGACAGATACCATATGTGTCCACTCTTTTGTGGATCCTGAGAAACTTAACAGGAACACGTGGAGGGGGGGAAGAAAAAAAAAGAGCTTAGAGTGGGAGAGAGCCAAAGCATAAGAGACTCCTAAAAACTGAGAACAAACTGAGAGCTGATGGGGGGTGGGAGGGAGGGGAGCGTGGGTGATGGGTACTGAGGAGGGCACGTGTGGGGATGAACACTGGGTGTTGTATGGAAACCAATTTGGCAATAAATTTCATATATATTTTTTGAAAAAAACCATCAAGGAAAAAGAATCTCAGGTCAGATTGTTAAATGAGTATGCACGGCACCTCCCCACATGAACAGCCTTGTCCCTGTGATTTCTTTTTTTTTTCAATTTTTTTTAAAAATTTTTTTTTCAACGTGTATTTATTTTTGGGACAGAGAGAGACAGAGCATGAACGAGGGAGGGGCAGAGAGAGAGGGAGACACAGAATCGGAAACAGACTCCAGGCTCTGAGCCATCAGCCCAGAGCCTGACGCGGGGCTCAAACTCACGGACCGCAAGATTGTGACCTGGCTGAAGTCGGACGCTCAACCGACTGCGCCACCCAGGCGCCCCATTGTCCCTGTGATTTCTAACAGCACAGTCCATTCTGGGGATCCGAAGAGAGGGACAGTACCTGGCAGAGGTTGGATCAGGATAATAGGACATGTAGGATGTTCAGTGCAGCACTGTGACATGGCAAGAGAAGGGAATCCTGTCACAATCCCACATTTGTGAAGGGTTGAATGGGTGAGGTGAGTGGTCACATTTCCAGAATGTTGTCTAGGTGGTAAGGCCCTTGCTCCTGATCTGGAGGGGCCCCAGGAGCCTGTTGCTTGGCCACCAAAGTGCAGAGCATTAGGCATAATGCAATGAGCCCCATGTCCTTTAGGTAAAAATCTCCCTGCTCCTCACGAACGTGTGTCAGACGTGGAGAAGGTGTGGAAGGATGGTCGGGCGAACCGGGACACCTGGGAACGTTCGTCGGGGAAACGTGTACAACAATGGCAATATATTCTAGACAGAATGGGACGTGAAATGGTCTCACACCTCTTTTCTGATCTTCCTCCAAATAAGTGGAGAGGGACGTTGTGTCTGACCGTTGCAGGGGCTGGGCCCTGAGGGCATGTTTGGGGAGCAGATGGGGTTCCAGGTTCATCTGGGACCAGGAGTCTGTGAGAGCTACCAGGGGAGCAGCAGTGTGTTTTCTGGGCCCTGGGTGTTGGGTTTCCCTGGTACCTGCACTCACCCTGAGCCAGCGCGGCTTCGTGCTGATGGCATGGGGCTTCCTCCTTTCCTTCAGGGAAGTAGAGCAGGGGCTCTCATTCAGCTTCTCCTCCATCTCTGGCATGTGGCTCTGTCAAGACAGTGCCCAGCAGGCTGCAGGCAGGCAGGCAGGCAGGCAGGTGTCCTCAAAGCCGTGTCTGCTTGCTTTCGCTTGTCCTCAGGCCCATATGAATTCATTCCAGATATGACACCACAGTGTGCACTCACCTCCCCCACGGAGGAGAAGCAAGGTGGCTTGAGGGCCTTGGATTCAACCTGTTACAGGTTAGAGGCACCTCAGAGATCCCTTTTCCCTCCTTCCCAGCATGACATGTGCATGGCCATGATGGGTCCACCAGGTGGTCCACTGCCATCGAACCTGCTCCGGTCCCGGGGAGGACCGGCCCCCATGTCCCCCTTTCCCCGAAACTGAACATGAGGGGATGGGGGTGCCCAGGGAAGGCTCCGAGCTGTGACCTGACCTGACCTGGCCTGCTCTAGGCTGCTCTGTGTTACCTTATGTGACCTCCTGGAAAACATCCTGAGGCATCGCCAGCGTGGGTTAAGGAAACCTCTCCAACATCTGAGTAATCCTGCGCACTGGGGTTTCTGGCATCCAGAGCCCCGGTACCTGGGAAAACAACAAGAGAACATCCTAAAGTCTCTGGGTCTGTAGGCAAGTGAGCCTGGTATGGGACCTTCCTAGAACATGGGTGCCAGGTTACAGGAGTTCCAAGCTTTCCTGGGGCCTATTGTAAGCAAAGTGATGTCACTGCCTAGGATCCACCTCCTGAGTCCCCCTCTGGGATAACACCTTTGCAAATAGTCCTCTCTTTGCTGACTGCTCACCCCCATTCTCCATGAAATGTCACATCGGTACACAGTTCCACCAATGCACCCCTCTCCACAGTCCCCTGGGAAGGTCTGGGGCAGGCAGGGTCCCAGCTGTGAGACCTATCTGGGTTGAGACAGAACTCTTCTTTCTTACCTCTTTCTGGTCCCAGATTCGCGACTGTGCTTCTCAGGGATGGTCCGTGTCTTTTCCGCCCAATGGAGATCATTCTAGCATGTCCTCAGGATGTCCTCAGGATGTCCTCAGGCATATGTGGGATGATACCTGTGAAATTGGAGCAGCGGTGTCACCTGTTGGAAGTTTATCCAACCACATTGACTTCAACTTCTCACCTCCTCTGATTCTGCTGCTCCTCTGATCCCAGCCCACAGTCCTCCCGGGTGTGCGTAGGTGCGTGAGTGTGTGTGTGTATGTGTGTTTACCAGTGCTTGTTTTCTGGGGTCCCAGAAGGTCACATCCCCACCTAGGGAAGGATGGCCCAACATTTCCTAGGAGCTTAGGTTCTCTACTTTCTAAAGCAATGCCTACAGAAGGGATTGGAGTTGGGGCCTAGGAGGACAGAACTCTCTTTTACGTAGACTTTGTCAGTAGTGTGCCACGAGCCATTCCCTGCCTTTCCACTGGGTACATACAATGGGGACAGGGTGGCACTCAGTGGGTTGCCCTGGCCTGGGGGTCCTCCTCAGGGAAGAACGTGCTGGGATGTCTTCTGTGACGCTCCTCTTCAGCCTCACCCCCACGCCACCTCCATGTCTGCACCCAGTGACAGTAACACACCCTTTTCCAGACCCCCTCCAAAATCCTGGGTCAAATCCAGGACCCCATTTTGAGGACATGAAGTTGGGGTCATGCCTGGTTCTGACTTTCTACCCGTCTGTGATTCTGGGCAAAGCACTGACCCTGGCAGGGTCTTCACTTTCTCCTCCCCTCAGTGGCTCCCTGGGATGCCCTCATCCTGTCAACACATCCTTGTGGGATTTCCTTCCTGGAGTGTGGTATGGACGTAGTGTTTGATTTCTGTTGCAAAGAAGATGGCACCATGACCCCAGACCAAACAAGTTTAGGTGATAAAATGTGCATGGCACGGCCACGTGCTCACTGTCACTCTCTGTGTTGTCTCTCAGCTCTTCACAGTGGGGACCAACCCCCGTGTAGAGTCGTGACATGGACAAGTACCCACAGCCTAGCCCTGAGAGAAAACAACAGACAGGGAAGAACTAAGGCACTCGATGTGGACTGAATCCTGCCACCACCCTGAAGTGGGCTCAGGGGTTGAGTGAAGCAGGTTCTGTCTGAGTGATGACAGCAGCCCCAACCTCCTGAGAGGCTCTGGCATGAGCGCTCAGCTGAGCCCTGCTGAATTCCTGGTCCCCTGGGCCTGTGAGGTGGGAAGTTTATGGGGAAGCCACTAAGGGTGGGGGCATATTGTCCCACGGCACTAGAGCAGAGTAGTGACAACGTCCTCCTGCCCCAGGCCCTGGCCCTCCTCACCCTCCCTCTCTGCTGTCCTCCGTAGCTCTTTCCGGTCTCCCTGGTCTCCTTTCACACGTCCCCTCTGAAAAAATGACCTCTGCCTCCGAGTGTGTGCCCCACTGTGCCTTCTGCCGGGATACATTCTATCGGACTTGAGCAGGGCTGACTCGTTCTTGCACTGCGGCAGGAAATATTAACGTTTCCTCAGCACAGCCTTGTCAGACCCTTCCCTGGTGGAGCTCAGGACCCAATTGTCGCACCTTGAATTTTTCTATGGAGTCCTTGCTCATGTCATTCCCATTTTTGTTTCCTGTTCTTTCCATCTTCCTGGCTAGTCCTTGAACTCCTAGAGGGAAGATGTGGCTGCCTTACCAGCACTGGCACTATGTGAATTCTCAGCTGCTCATTCCCAGTGGCTGACTGAAGAGGTAAGGGGATCCATCCCACCATTTAGCAGATCAGTCATCGTAGCCTAATTTACCTGGGTCATTTTCCAATACTTATTTTCTCGTATATCTGTTGAGTCCACTCTAGTCGTAATTTGGGGCGTGAAATCACACTCCAAGATCAAGAGTCTCATGCCCTACTGACTGAAACAGCCAATTTTCATGGAACTAGACTGATCTCTAAGTGATCTTGCGGGTTAACATTTCGTACGTGTATTAGGTTATGCTGTCTTACCAGAGAACGCACCACATTTCAAAAAGCATGTCCCCATAGATTTCCTCACATGACAGAGCTGGGTGTGTGTTTCGATTGGAGACTAAAGTCCTTCATGTATTCATTGAGGACCCCAGAGTTCCTCCATTTTGTCCCTTCTCCCTCCCGAGGATATCAGGTAATGGCACAACCAGCAGCACAAGGGGCGATAAAGGGGAAAAAGAACAAGGAAAATGCACCTGGGAGCATGTTATCAGCCTGGTCTAGAGTGCCTAAAATATCCACCTTTTCACTCATTCCTTGCTTTAAAGGCAAGGATTTTTAAGTAGTGGTCTGTGAGAACCTATGTCCCACAAACCATAGAAAATGCATCCCTAGATATGCACCAGAAAACATACAAAGGTAATTCCTGAGCTGAAGGAAAATATTCTTCTTCCGGGACACATTGTATGAAGGAAATAAGAAGAGAAAACATCTATGTGTGTGTTTGTGTGCGATCTCTACATATTAATGAATATGACGTTGTATCGCTATCCCTGAATATCTTTAAGAAGTGAAGGATCATTGACTTTTAAATAGAAGAATTAGGAAGACAACAAGTAAAAAATTGCAATTAGTAAGCTTACACACATATACTATTAAGATGTATGAGAGTATCGGGGCGCCAGGGTGGCTCCGTGGGTTGAGCGTCCGCCTTCGTCTCAGAACATGATCTCACGGTTCGTGGGTTCGAGCCCCGCATCGGGCTCTGTGCTGACAGGCTGTTTCCGATACTGTGTGTCCCTCTCTCTCTGCCCCTCCCCCACTCACGCTTTGTCTCCCTCTGTCTCAAAAATAAATAACCATTCAAAAACATTTAAAGAAATTCCATTAAGATCTAGGCCAATAGGAAGTAAACGACTGGTGGTTGAGAAGTCAATGAAGTGCCTCCTACGATGGATTGTTTTCAAGTACGAAAACGCTCATAAACCACATGACTGCAAGTCTAGTGTGAATATTGAAACTGCAGCCCAGTTAGCCAGACAAATGGAAAGAATTCCAAATATCTGTGTTCACTTACACTTCGCCGTCCAGAGCAGGGTCTGGTACTCCTTGCACGTTCAGTCGATGCTTGCTGCACAATCGCATGGGTGATGGCCTCTCTTTCTCTCACCAAAAGAAAGAAGCGTTGAAAAGCAATTGAAACCCAAGAAAAGAAAAATGGCACAGAGGAGTTGGGATCTGAGGCACACTGTGAAGAAAACATGGGGGTTGGGAGGTAGTGGAGGTGGACAGGCGGTTCCACAGAGTTGAAGGACATGCCACAGTCAGCGGTGGCAGGGTGGACTTGAGGGTGGGACCGCTGGTGGTGCAGTCCAGGTAGGGCCATGGGAAGGGCATGCAGAGCTGAAAAGCACCGGCCTTTCAAGGAGAAGGGAGTTGGAAGGAGTCTCGAGTTCCCAGTGTGTCTCCCTGTCCCTTAGGGCTGCCCTTGCGGTCATGGGTCACGAGCGAGGAGGGTGCACAGCTGCAGATAGATGTCCCCGGTTGGCGGCAACGTGAGGCAGAGTGAAGAACACACACAGAGGCCTAGGATGAAAGAGGGAGCACTGGGTTCACGTTGAGCCACCTCCCTGGGAATCCAGCTTTGCAGAAGCCTCCTGGGTTTCTTGAGGGGAGAAAGGGAGTTGTCCACCTTTGGAGGAGACACCTGCCAGTCCCTGTCCCACTGACCTGGTCTCTGGAGCCCTCTGCCTGGCTCCTGGGTGTCAGGCTGGCGGGTAGGCAGTCAGAGCATCTGGTGGGCGCAGCGAGGTGCAGTGGTGCAGACCCTGTCGCCCAGGAGCTGTGCCCCCTGAGGGGGGGCGAGGGTGGGGGGATGGGGGGATGGGGCGGCCTGGTCGCGGGACCAAGCAGGTGTGCGGGAGGGCGCGCACAAGTGTGCGCATGCGCTTGGGCCAGGGGCGGAGCCCGTTGAGGGGCACAGGTGAGGCTGTAGTGGTGTTCTGTGTCCTGGCTCCCAGCCTGTCTGCCGCCCCGGGCCCCCAAGTGTCTGGGCCAGTCAGGGGCTGACGCCCCACACCCCCCCTCCCCCGACCGGGGACATGCTGCTGCCTGTCGCCTGTGACCCGGTAACCTTGGCGGTTGCCCTAGGGGTAGCCCTAGCGCTAAGGGTAGTGCTCGCGCCCCCCACGCGATTAAGACTGGGAGCCATGAGCCTTCAGCCTAGAAGGGTGGTGGCCCTGCTGCTCCTGCTGCTCCTGGACCAGACGCTTGGGCGCGCAACGCGCTCCCGGGTCGCCTCGGTTTTGGTTGCTCTGCTGGAGTGCCAGCCCTTGCAGGGGCAGAGCGCGATGCGATGCCCCCCGGCGCCCCCGAAAGACCATCTGGGAGAAGCCTAAAGGTGGAGCAGCTGAGACCCACAGCCTCCCTCCAGGACCTGCCTCAGTCGCGATGCTGCCAAGGTAGGGATCCTAGTGACAAGGTCCCATGTGGCCTTCCACCCTGCCCCTCTCTGTCTTCCCCTTCCATGACCACGCCCCCTCACTCGTGCTCCGGGTTCTTCTTGGGCTCCTTTGCAGCTGCGGTCTGGAGGACTCAGGAGTGAGCTTTCTGGGTTGGACCCGGGTTCCCTGGAGGAGGAGGGCCCAGATCCATTAGGGGGTTAGGCTCCGGCGGTGGGGCGTGGCTCAGGTCGGGGGGGGGGCAACCTGAGTGCCCATGGAGGTCTGACTGGCTTGGTGGTTGGTGGGTGGAGGTGGGAAGGAACGAACGAAAGAACGAACAAAGGATGGAAGGAAAGCGTGGACCTGCGGTTGTGGGAAAATATCAAGGCAGGGCCAGGGAAGTCGCATCCATGAGCAGGAGGAAACATTCCTGCCTGTGAAAATGAAGCACAAGGGACCTGAGATTCCAGAGAAGCATTCCAGGGAGAGTCAGGGTGGTGGGCCTGAGTTGCTGGAGGCCAGCAGGGGACGGTGTTGAAGGGATTGAGAGTGGAAGCAGCAGGTGAACACAGGCCTCCTGCCTCCCCCCCTCCACACCTGCTCTCCTGCCCTGCCCAGCCCCGCCGCGCCCCGCCCCGCCCCTGGTGGCAGAGTTGCACCCTCTGATGGGGAGGGGGAGATCTCACCCCACTTGTGGCTAAAGGGGATCCTCTATCATGGGAATCAATGGGACTACAGGATAGGGGTCTGGATTAGGGCAAGTGCAACTCCCTGTTGAGCTCTTCATTTCTGAAGGCAATTTGCATTCAATCAATATACTCACAGCCAGTAAGCCAGGAATAAGTGGCGCTTCTGTTTTTTAGAGGGTGGTGCAGACTCTTTCCTCCTTGGAGATGTGTGCTGAAGAGAACTGGGTGTTGTGGATGGCGTCCAAAGTCATCTCTTTGGGACATGTTGGGTGGGAACGTCTTCTTCGCACTCTGGCGAGGAAGGTGGATGGAAAAGCTTCCTGTCAAAGGCAGACTTGTGGGTTTTGTTGTTCCTATCCGTGGGGCTTGGTGCTTCCCATGTTCCGTGCAGCGCCTCCTGTGTTGCATTTGTTCTGTGTTTCGAGAGTTTCAGACCTTAGGAATCACATCTCCTCCAGGATTCACCAGGCAGCATGAGGGAGAAATGACTCTGAGCCGACCGGGTCTCTAGAAACCAGTGCATTTGTACCTGAGCAGACCGTGCTGGTCTCTCAGCCTCCTTTGGAAACGAGGTCTTGAGCAAACGCTCTTTCATTGCATGGGTTCCACCTCTGTCAGGTTGTTGGCGTTTGTGTTTGTGCATCTGTGTAAGTGTCTGCGATGCCGTGTCCTGTATTTAGTCCGGACCGCGACAGTGTCCCAGTCCTTTCCAGAGACACAGTTTTGTTGCATAGGAAATTCTCATTTCAATAGTGTGTCCCAATGCTGTTACAATAGATGAAAACTTCCTGCAGGCAGCACCGTGACCTCACCGAAAGCAAAAGTCTAAGAACTGAGGCTTTCCCAAACTTACATATCAAGCTGACTGGTGCTTCATGTTTTCAGTAAGATGGTGTGGTGTAGGCCACTTTGAGCAGCTGAGGCTCCTAGGCATCGGTTTTGTCCTCGGGAGGTGAGTTGTCTCTGTCAGCATTTCAGGAGATTATGATTCTCTTGACTATCATTATTTTCTTGATTACCATGATTACTATATTGTGCATAACCCATCGCATGGAATTTGATAAGGAACTCGATACCTGAAACCTTTTGGTCACCAAACGCTCCCTACAACAAGGAGAAAAACAATCACTTTTGTGCGATGGACAATGCACCTTACCTTTATTGTACTGTTTTAGTGCTAGGTACATATGTTTAGAGTAATGAAAGTGTCCACTTAGATCTAAGGAGTTTTTTGTGACAGCATAAACCATAAAAATAATGGAAAATCTAAGTTACCTTGTAATGTAAGCACTCTGTCCTTTTGGATACAAAATCTTAAGTAAAGTACTCATCTTGCAAAAACTGCCAAGTCCTGATAATTCCTTATTATTCTAGTAGGTCTAGTGAATGGAATGGACTGAACTAAGGTCTGTGACATACAGGAAGCTAGAATTTGAGATATTGAGTCACCTTTACTCTCTCTTTCCTTGTTGACATGGTCTTTTTTTATAATCTAAGTTTTTTTTTTAATTTTTTTTTCAACGTTTTTATTTATTTTTGGGACAGAGAGAGACAGAGCATGAACGGGGGAGGGGCAGAGAGAGAGGGAGACACAGAATCGGAAACAGGCTCCAGGCTCTGAGCCATCAGCCCAGAGCCCGACGCGGGGCTCGAACTCACGGACCGCGAGATCGTGACCTGGCTGAAGTCGGACGCTTAACCGACTGCACCACCCAGGCGCCCCTCTTTTTGTAATTTAAATGTTAGTTAGGAGGTGCCTAAATTGCTCAGTTGGATAAGCATCCGACTTCAGCTCAGGTCATGATCTCACAGTTTGTGGGTTCGAGCCCCAAATTGGGCTCTGTGCTGACAGCTCAGAGCCTGGATCCTGCTTCTGATTCTGTGTATCTCTCTCTCTCTCTCTCTCTCTTTCTCTCTCTCTCTGTGCCCCTCTCCCACTCATATTCTGTCTCTCTCTCTCTCTCTCTCAAAAATAAATACACATTTAAAATTTTTTCTTAAATAAAAAAAAGTTAGTTAACATGTTTTCAGAAGTAGAATTCAGTGATTCATTACTTACATATAACACCCAGTGTTCATCACAAGTGCCCTCCTTAATAACCATCACTCATCTAGCTCATCTCTCACCCACCTCTGTCCATCAATCTGCAGTTTGTTCTCTATCATTGTCTCCCTTTCTTCTCCTCCCCACCTTCCCATATGTTAAATTCCATGTATGAGTGAAATCATATGATACTTGTCTTTCTCAGATGACTCATTTCGCTTAGCATAATACATTCTAGTTTCATCCACGTGTTGCAAATGGCAAGACTCCATGCTTTTTGATGGCTGAGTAATATTCTCATCAAGATAACAAGCATTTGCACAGTGAAGGAAACAATCAACAAAACTCAAAGCAGCCTGCAGAATGGGAGAAAATATTTGCAAGCGACATATCTGATAAAGGGTTAGGATCCAAAATCTAGACACGACTTATCAAACTCAACACCCAAAATTCAAACAGCCCAGTTATGAAATGGGCAGAAGATATGAATAGACACTTTTCCAAAGAAGACTTCCAGATGGCAAACAGACACATGGAAAGATGCTCAACATCACTCATCATTAGGAAATGCAAAGCAAAACCATGATGAGATTCCACCTCACACCTGTTAGAATGGCTAAAATTAACAACAGAAAAGACATCAGTTGTTGGTGAGGATATGGAGAAAGGGGAACACTCTTGCGCTGCAGGTTGGAATGCAAACTCGTGCAGCCACTTAGGTATGGTTTATTTAAGGAAAATGTTAGAGAGTATTCCTTCTATGGTTACTTGTTGTTCTCATTTCTGTGTACTATTTAGGGCACTGTCATCAGGTGAAGATTATTCTTTATGATGACTAGAGTAAAAAAGGTTGACAACCAATATAAATGGATATTTAAAGATATGGACTTGAATTTACCCTGTTAAAATGAAAACAATACAATAACAAAAACAAACAAAAACAAAAACAGTTTACTCAACCAAATGACCTAATTCACATTGAGATTCCACTCTGAAAATAATGTTCATATGTAGAAAAATAACCTAGGCTGTGATTGCCTTCGAATGCCAGGATTTTTATTTTCTTCCTTATCCTTATTTTGTCTTTCTAAATAGCACATCAAGCTACTGGAAAATGTAACATGGTTTGTAAGCTGCTTAGAGTTTGGATTCAGGATCCACAAGATAGTGTGTGCCAAGGTTAGGCAAGGACCTTAGGCAAGGACCATCTCCTCCTGCAGTTCCATCCTGGTCATGGAAATGTTGTGGTGAAATGCTGGCTTCCAGGCTGAGATATTCCCTGTTGTCCACCTGGACAAATCTATTCTTTTCTCAGACCTCGATGGCAGGGCCACTTAGGGTCATAGTCCAGGCTAGGATTAGGAAAAGGACCCAGGAGGCACTGGGAGTTGAACTACCAGCAGCACAGTGGTCTCCAAGGTGGGCTGGGTTGAGGGCGCATGGTCTGATACGAGTCAGGCTTAAGATTTGAATTCCAGAGCCACAGGATTGTGTGGACCAGGGTTAGACAAAGTCTTGGGATCCCCTCCAGCAGCTCTATTCCAGCCATGGAAATGTCATGGCAATATTCTGGCTTCCACACTGAGATATTCCCCGTTGGCCACTGGGACAACATCTATTCTTTTCCCAAACTTCCATGTGGGCCCCCGTAGGACCAGAGCACTGCCAAATGTTCAGGTTAGGTCCCAGGAGGCACCAGGGCCTAAAAGCTCAGTAGTGCAGTGGTCTCCCCAGAACACTGAGTTGAAGGCACATGGTAGGGTGCGGGTCAGGCTTAATCTTTGGGTTCCAGGGCAGGTCTTATCCATGGCAAAGCTTAGATTTGCCTTCATGATGCCCTGTGAACAGTTCCTTCCCTGCTTTGGAAATTGCATAGCGATTTTCCAAATCCCATGTTGAATATTCTTGCACTGTTTGTGGGCCCCAAAACTGTTCTGCTCTTAGACCAAGGAATTGTACCCCCATCATGAAAGAGCATTGGCTAGTGTTATGGTTAGGTCCTGGAAGTTTTCAGGTACAGAACCATACTAGTCCAGTGATCTCCCAGAAGGGCATATTTGAGTGTGACTATTAGTGTGCTGGACAGGCACAGGATTTGGGTGCAGTGGATGGCCCCATTATGTGTTCCATGCTTAGCACTTTGCCCCACTTTCAGGCTTTAGAAAACCCATGGTCAACTCCAGTGTTACTCGCTGAGTATTTCAACACCCATCATGTGGTCCAAATCTGTTCTTTTGGTAAAAGGCGGGCCCTCTTAGAAGCAGAGCCATGGCTAAGGTTAAGGATGGCTCCCTGGAAGTGCCAGAGACACAAACAACAACAATGTGGTCATCTGCCTTGAAGGCTGAGTTGAGGGTGCATGGTTGGGTACATGTCAACTTTTGGGTTTAAATACAGGAGCCAGAAGATTTGTGGGCCAAAGTTATGTAAGGTCTCGGCATCATCTCGTGCAGATCCACCCCTCCTTTGGAAATGTCACGGTGAAATTCTGACTTTCACCCTGAGATATTCCCCATTGGTCATTGAACCTAAATCTGTTCTTTTTGCACATGTCCATGTTGGGCTCCCTTATGGCCAGAGCCTTGGCTGGGATTATCATAAGGTCCCTGGAGGCTCCAAGGGCTGAAACCCCAACAGCACAGGGTTCTTCTCCCTGGGGACTGTGGTGAGGGCGCATGTCAGGGTGTGAGTCAGGTTTTGCCTTTGTGTTCAAGGACCAGCCCAAGGTATGTGCCAAGCTTAGCTTTGGCCTCAGGATCCCCCTTGGGAATCTCCATCCTTGTTTTGCAAATGGTCTGATGAGTTTACAAGTTCCATGCTGAATAATCTTGCACTGGTTATGGGCACCAAATCTATTTTCTATTCTCAGACCTACAGATTGGTCCCCCATAGGGAAAGAGCCTTGGCTAGGGTCAGGGTTAGGTCCAGGAAACTTCAGGAACAGAACCTACACCAATACAGGGATTTCCCAGGAGGGGTGAGTAAGTGCACCTGTTAGGGTGCGTAACAATAATAGGCTTTGGGTGCAGTGAACAGCCAATTGTGTGTTCCAGGCTTAGATTTAGGCACTGGATCCTCTTTGAAGCTCCATTCAGGGCCTGGAAATCCCAAGGTCAAATTCAGCATACCTCACTCAATATTTCAGCACCCATCATGAGTCCCAAGTCTGTTCTTTTTTCAGACCTAGGACGTGATCCCTCTCAGAAGCAGAGACATGGCTAGGGTTAGGGTTGGCTCACAGGAAGTGCTAGGGGCACAACCACCAACAGTGCCTTGAATTTGCTGGAGGGCTGAGTTGAGTGCTCAAGGGAGGCTGTGGGTCAGGCTTAGTCTTCGGGTTCAAGGGCCAGCCTATGATGTGGGCCAAGCTCAGGTTGGGCTTCAGGATCCCCCTTGTGCAGCTCCATCCTTACTTTGGATATGACATGGTGATTTCACAACATCCATGCTGAATAATCTGCATCTGTTATGGGCCCCATATCCATTCCTTTCAGACCTGCAAATTTGGCCCCCATAAGTAAAGATCCTTGGCTAGGGTCAGGGTTAGGTCCCAGGAGGTTTCAGGGACAGAACTGATACCAGTGCACAGATCTCCCTGGAAGGCTGAATTGACCATGCCTGATAGAGTGTGGGAGAGGCATGAGGATTGGGTGCATTGGACAGCCAATTTTGAATGCCAGGCTCAGCATTTTTTGTAAACATAACCCAATTCTTGTCCTTAATGAAGAACTCTTGCTTTAGGTATATCAAGTTTAATGACATTGTTTATTATCCATCAAGATCTTCTCAGGGTCTATACAAATTCAGTCTTTCAGAGTACTATCTCTGGCTTGGAGATGTCCAATGTGGATCAGCCCTTGTGACTGTGGGGTAGGTTGAGCCAAATGAACCCTGACCTTCTGGTTTCAGGACTACTTCGACATGTAGAGCCATAGGGCCTTGGCAGTGGTCCACCCGAGACCAGTTTGTTTGGAGGCTGGGCCAGACAGTATTAGAAGGGAGCTGGCATCCTTGCTGCACCTAGGGGACATGAAGAAACACATCTCCATGCCACATTGGTTTCACTCCCATTGTGGAAATATTGAATGCCCTTTGGTCATGGCTGTAGCCATTCCATCACCCTTACTGTGTCTCTGACTCTGCCTTCATTCATGCTTAGGAGCCATGGAGCTGGCACACACTCAGTGGGCTCCTAGGGATGGATGTTGTGTTCTCACTGTCCCGTGCTCAGTGACAGCCATCAGCATCGTATATACCAAATGAGAATAGCCCTCCTATTCCTGAGCTTAGTGCTTGGCTGTTTTTAGCAAGGGGTGGGGGGAGTGTAGACAGCTTGACCCATTGCTCTGCCTGATTGAGGTTTCTTCCCCCTGAAAGGCAGACAGTTCACACAAGAGCAGTAGCTGGTGAGCTGGTGAGCTCCAGAAGCTGGTGAGCCCAGAAACTTCCCTTGACAGGAAGTGGGCACCAATGCCTCTCTCCACACTTTGGAGCCACATCTGGGGCACCTCCCAGCTAAAACACTGTCAGAGCTCACTCCAGTCAATGATGGAGAAAGCAAGAAAGGCAGACCAAGTCCCAGGGCTCTCTAGGTCCTTCTGAAGGCAGAAGTCAGGCCTGGTGCCAACACAGCTCCCAAATGGAGATTCTAGGGAGCATATTTCCCTAAGACCTCTGGTGTTTCTTCTTCTTCCCACAGCCATGTTACCAGAGCTCTTGCTGGGCACTCACTTTTCCATAGAATTCCCCTTCCAATCTTTGAAGAGTTCTGGTTTTCCTTATTCAACTTCACACATCTTTGCTCCTTCTCTAAAAACAAGGTTCTTCCCACAATCCGTTCAGAGTCAATGTCTCCAGGTCCTATCCTCTGCCTTCCACCTGGGAGTCTGGTCCAGTCCTTGTGACTGGTGGAGAGATTTTGCCACAGGGCTCCTATTCAAAAGCCTTGTGACTGGCTTTCAGAAGGATACAGCCATTCAGGGCATTTTTAGCGGCCAAGCAAAGGATGTTTCATATGTAGGCTGGGCCAGAGGTCTGGCCAGGGAGCTGGTATCTTTCTGGGCTGAGAGCAAATGAAACAAGACATCTTCTTTCCAAGTGTATCCCCATTCCCACTGGAAGTGTTGAGCTTTGGCTCTCCTTGCATTTCCTTTTCCTTTCTGTATTTTGATAATTTTTTCTCCCTTAGGAGCCACGGGGCCATCACTCACTCAGCTGGCACTACTGGGTAGGCTACAAACTCCCACTATGCTCCTGTGCTAAGTGAGAGCTATCAGGCTTTGTTCTACCAAAGGAAAGAAAACCTTTACTCCCTTGGTGCTTGGTGGTTGGCCTGCTGTGCTATGTAAGGTAAAGGGGAGCCAGCTTGCCTGACTGACCTGGACGATTGAGTTTTCTTCATTCTGAGAAGCAGAAAGTTAGCACATGGGCAACATGAATGGGAGGGGGTCAGCACTAGAAGAGCCCTTGCCAGGATGGAGGGAACCAAATCCTTGTTCCAGAATCCTGAGCAAGAGCCAGCAGAACCCAACAGCTACAGCTCAAACACTGCTGCCTCGCTCAACTGATTGAAAAAGGGGGAGGGATACCCAAAGCCATAATTCACTGGTTCCTATGGAAAAAAATGCAGGCTTCTTGCTGACAGGGCTCCCAGATGTAGTCCTTCAGAGGCTTCTTTTGTCCTAAGCCCACAGGCATTTCTTATTCCGGATATAACTTGGTTGAGAGGAGACTGCACTGGGTACTTCATTCTCAACATTCTCCAAATCTCATGCGTGATGAAGAACTCTCGCAGTCTGTGTCTCCATCTCCACCACTTAACCCTTTTTGTGAAGAAACATTCTGCATATAATTTATTCAGAGCCAGTTTCTCAGAGCAATGTCCTCTTGTTTCAGCTTGGGAATTTGGTGGTATCTTTGTGATGTTGATATAGGTATTGCTCTGGGTCCTTCTTAATTTCATTTTATAATTACGTGGCCACCCCAAACCTAAGGTGTGTAAAGATGCCCACGGAGAATCCTTGAGGGTAGTTTAAGCCAGCCAGTGTTTAGGGGAGGATCCTGCATCCTGGGTGGGACAAGAGGAAGGGATGTTAGAGATATCTCCTTCCTCAATTAGACCTGTGCCCATTTGAATGGAGAACTTTGGCCTTGTAGTCATTCCTCTCCCATTGCTGCTTTTCTAACTTGCTCTCTGTTCACACAGAAAGACAATGTGGCTGTCTATACCCAGCCATGTTCCAAGGATTGGAAGTCAGTTTCAGTCAGTTCCTGAGCCAGTGGAGGACTCTCAGAGTCTGATGTCTCAGAGAACAACTGACCCTCATGTCCTCAAACTCTTCTTGCTTAGCGGGCTATTATAGGAATAGTGAATAACTGCTCTTCTTTTGAATCAAGGGATTCCCTGGAATCCTTTCAGAGCCAGTGTCTCAGAGTCATATCTTTTCCTATTAAGCAGGGAGTCTGGAACAATTTTGGTGAGTGTGCAATAGGTTTGGTCACAGGGACTTTGGGAGTTGTGTTTCAGAATTTGTAGACATCGCCAGGCCTAGAGCATTTGCAGGTGCCCACTGGAAAATGCTTGTGTGTAGGCTAAGCCAGAGGTTTTAGGAAGGGAACCATCCTACTATCTGCATCAAGACTTAATTAAGAAAGATATCTCCTTTGCAGATGGATGCTATTCTCTTTGGAGATGAAGAACTTTGTCACTGCTTGTACTCATACACATCCCATTGCTGATTTTCTAGCTAGGTCTCAGTTCATGTTCCAGGACCATAGGGCTGTTATTAACACAGCCATGACTATATGAATGGTGCCAGGTTCCCAGTCAGTTTCTGTAAATTGAAGGTTCTCTGGGTCTAATATCTAAGAGGAAACCTGGCCCTTCTGTCCCTGAGCACATGGTGTTGCTTAGCTGGCTAGTGTATGCACAAGCATCACTATCCAGTTGCCCTCCCTCCCCTCACTAATATAGATCCATTCATTTTGAAGAACAGGCAGTTTTCATGTGGGCATGATGCTCCAAGATCTGATCACCACATAAAGTCCCCTTGGATGGAATCCTGTACCATGTACTGCTTCCAAACACTTACCCATCGGCTGGGAGTACATCCCTGCTACAGCTGTATCACCACTGCCCCTATGTCCTGATGGCAAGGATAGAGCACATAAGTAGAACCAGGTCTTTCCCTCTGATTCTGAAAAAACAAGATCGGAAGGCTTCTTGATGACAGGGCTTTCAGGTGGAACTTATACATGGCACTGTTGGCCAAATCCTGCTGGCGTTTCTCTTTCCTGAGTCAGTCAGTGAACTGGGGAAGACTGTGCTAGTCACATAACTTCCTATATTATCTCATTCTTATCTCTGATGCAGACTTCTTGGATTCCCTCTATGTGTTTTCACCCCTTTGCTCTATTTTAGTGCTGAGCCCATGCTGGGGTCCATTCCATGTGATTGTCTTACTGTCATATCCTGGGCTCTCCACTGGGGTTCTGGTCCATTTATTGTGAGTGTGGCATATGTTGTCCCAAAGGGCCCCAGGGTCTTTACAGGATAGACTTCCCTATATGCTTGTTCATCTCTGCATGAGTCTCAAACTCAGGTTTCTGGCCAAGTAGGCCTATGTTTTTCTTTTTGTTTTGCCATGAACAGATCCTCAGAGCCTCTTGGGTTTTGAAACATCTTGAAAAGACAAGAATAACTATAAAATGGGAAGGTGTTACAGTGTCTGAATGATGCTCAGGTCAGTATCTATTTATTTTAAACCAGTGCAACCTTAGTAATATGGGAATAGACAAAGCAACCCTGTTCTAGTTCGTTCCTCTGCATTTCTCCAGGCATACTGCACACTGGCCAGCATCTTGACTAAGTATCTCCTCACATAGTTTATTCCTGGTCCTCTTACACATCACAACATGCATATCCATTTCATGTGAGGGTAAACATGTGAAAGCACTTTAATCCTCCAAATGTGGGCTGGGAGAGGTGAACTGGTAAGGAGGCAAACACTAAGTATTGCTCTAATGGGTTCCACCCTATCTGCCAAGCCCTGCCTTCTGCCACTGTCCTTGAGGCTGTTGTGGAACTAGTCCTGCCAGCCAGAACTATCACTGTTGTTACTGTTGAGTATGTTGAAGGAGGACAGTACTGCATAGGCCAATGCCATGGCTGCCACACCATGACCACAGGATGGCTTTGCTGGGCCACTGAGGCTGCTATGGAACTGCCTGATGCACAGGGTTGTTCATGCCTTGGCACCTGACGCAGAAACCTCATTGTGGTGGTGACCTGCACCCACCACTGATGCCTGTGGTCCTGCTGAGCCCTCTGTGCCCCCAGATGGAAGGTAAATCCAAGTCTGAATAAGTGCAAGTGCTGCCATTAGCAGTGGCTGGGCTGCCTTGCTTGCTTGCCAGTGGAAGTGGGCTGCCCACTTCCAACATGCACAGGCTTGGGTGAAAATCTATGCCTGGGCGCCAGTTGAGTTAGTGACAGCTCCAACACTCCTAAGTCTAAACAGGTACATAGTTAGACATAGAACCATGGAAAGCAAGTGTCCATTATGAGGGCCAATATTTCCAATGGGAATGGGAACAATCTGGAAAGGGGATGTGTAACTTCATGTCCCCTCAGCCAAGAAAGGAGGCCAGCTCCCTTCCCAGTCCTCTGGCCTAGTCGAAGTGCAAAGGTTCCAACCTGGGCTCTTCCATTTCCCTAGGCATCTGAATGCCTGAATGGTTTTGACACCAACTTCCCAGGGGCCCTGTTACCAAACCTATTCCACAGTCACAAGGATGGGACTAGGATCCCCAACTGAACACCAATTTGCCAGGCTACGTTTACTCAGACTTGTGCAGGGATGACTCGTTCTTGCACTGCTGCAGGATATATTAACGTTTCCTCAGCACAGCCTTGTCAGACCCTCCCCTGGTGGAGCTCAGGACCCAGTTGTCACACCTGGATTTTTTTTCTATGGAGTCAGTGCTCATGTCATTCCCATTTTTGTTTCCTGTTCTTTCCATCTTCTTGGCTAGACCTTGAACTCCTAGAGGGAAGACGTGGCTGCCTTACCAGCACTGGCACTATGTGAATGCTCAGATGCTCATTCCCAGTGGCTGACTGAAGAGGTAAGGGGATCCATCCCACCATTTAGCAGCTCAGTCATCGTAGCCTAATTTACCTGGGTCATTTTTCAATACTTATTTTATCGTATATTTGTTCACTCCAGTATAGTCATAATTTTGGGTGTGAAATCACACTCCAAGATCAAGAGTCTCATGCCCTACTGACTGAAAGAACCAATTTTAATGGAACTAGACTGATTTCTAAGTTATCTTGCAGGTTAACATTTTGTACATATATTAGGTTATGCTGAATTACAAGAGAACGTGCCACATTTCAAAAGCATGTCCCCATAGATTTCCTCACATGACGGTGCTGGGTGTGTGTTTAGATTGGAGACTAAAGTCCTTCATGTGGTCATTGAGGAACCCAGAGTTCCTCCATTTTACCCTTCTCCCTCCCGAGGATATCAGGTACTTGCACAACCAGCAGCACAAGGGGCGATAAAGAGGAAAGAGAACAAGGAAATGCACCTGGGAGCATGTTATCAGCCTGGTCTAGAGTGCCTAAAATATCCACCTTTTCACTCATTCCTTGTTTTATTTATTTTTTTTTAAATTTTTTTTTCAACGTTTTTATTTATTTTTGGGACAGAGAGAGACAGAGCATGAACGGGGGAGGGGCAGAGAGAGAGGGAGACACAGAATCGGAAACAGGCTCCAGGCTCCGAGCCATCAGCCCAGAGCCCGACACGGGGCTCGAACTCACGGGCCGCGAGATCGTGACCTGGCTGAAGTCGGACGCTTAACGACTGCGCCACCCAGGCGTCCCATGAATATGACGTTTTATCACTATCTCTGAATATCTTTAAGAAGTGAAGGATCATTGACTTTTAAATAGAAGAATTAGTAAAACAATAGGTTAAAAATCATAATTTGTGAGCTTACAGACATATAGTATTAAGATATATGACAGTATCGGGGCGCCAGGGTGGCTCAGTGGGTTGAGCGTCCGCCTTCATCTCAGATCATGATCTCACGGTTCGTGAGTTCGAGCCCCGCATCGGGCTCTGTGCTGACAGCCTGTTTCCGATTCTGTGTCTCCCTCTCTCTCTGCCCCTCCCCCACTCACGCTTTGTCTCCCTCTGTCTCAAAAATACATAACCATTAAAAAACATTTAAAGAAATTACATTAAGATCTATGCCAGTAGGAATTAAACGACTGGTGGTTGAGAAATCAATGAAGTGCCTCTTAAGGTTGATTGTTTTCAAGTACGAAAACTCTCATAAACCACATGACTGCAAGTATAGTGTAAATATTGAAACTGCAGACCAGTTAGCCAGTTAAATGGAAAGAATTCTACATATCTGTGTTCACTTACACTTCAGCACCCCACTCTTTCTTTCTGGTGAGGTCATGATCTCTCGGTAGTGAGAATGCTGAGAGAGGAAGTTGGAAGGAGCCCCCTTGTGTCTGGGTGCTGGTGACATGGAGGGAGCTATTGTGGGCCTCCATGTTTTCCTAGGTGTCCACGGTCCAGGAATATTACAGCCCTCCCTAATTCCCCTGCACAAACCGGGCTAGGAGAAGAAGTTCTGGCTGCCGCAACTTCCTGTGAGATGTGGCCTGAGATCTCGACAGAGTTGACCTAAGATCTCATGAGATTTGCCCCTCAAACTCATGACATCTGTCAACAGGACAGAGTTGGCCGTTTGCTCTGAGATTAGAAGAAACACAGAGTGCCCTCAAGGTTCCACAGCCTGGGAGAATCAACGAGGGCTTATTGTGTGTCCGGGGGAGCCAGGTGCTGTGCACTTTCCTTTCCCCCCGCACCTCCTCACCTCCTGTTTCAATCCCCTCTAGCTTCACAGAAAGCAAGGGCCACCAGGCCAAGTCTTCCCTATTTTAGTGGTGGTTGTTACCCCGGCTGCTCTTGGAACGCTGGATGAGTTGGAAAGGATGAGCCAGGGACCTCATATCGTTTGGGTGGTGGCCTTGGGTTGTTTGTGGGACCCTGGGTGTTGGTAGCAGTCCACAAAGCAGGAGTGTCCCAACCCTGCCTATTTACACTGCACAAAGGTGACTACACTAAGGAGTTGTCGTGCCTGCCCCCTTCTGGCTATATTTGGCCTGACATCTCGTGAGATTTGGCCTGGGGATCTCACAAGATTTGTCAACCGAGCAGAGGTGGCTGCATCTTTTAGAGTCACGACAGACACAGACTGCGCTAAGTGTCCATGGCCTAGGACAGCGCTCAGGGATACTTTTTCTGTGTTCACATGAGTCCATTTCTGGGCACTGTGCTTCACCCCACTCCTCCTCCTCTGCTGTGTCTTGTGCCTCTAGTTTACTGGGAGTAATGGGTCAATCTGGTCCAGCAGCCCCTGTTTCTGTGGCCAGGTGTTTCACCCACCACATCTAGGGTGCTGAGACAGACAGGAAATACGAACACGACCCCTCGTGTCTTGATGATGGTGACATGGCAGGGTCTACTGTGGGACCACAGGTTTTCCAAGGTGTCCCCAACCCAGGCAGAGCACAAGTCGACTTCTTTATCCTGCACAAAAGAGGTTAGGCTACCTAGTTCCCGCTCCTGCCAAGTTCCCAGGAGGTTGGAAAAGATCTTGCCAAATTTGGCCATGGATCTCATGAGATCTGCCCCGAGATCACGGGAGACTTGTCAACAGGGACAAGGTGGCTGTGTTCTCTGGCGGCAAGAGAGACACAGAATGCCCTCAAGTTCCTGCACCCTGGGAGGTGCAATGGCAGGCTGCCTGTGTGTTCAGAAGAGGCGGCTCCTGTGCACTTTGTTTCTCTCTGCACCTCCTGACCTCCTGTTTGCATCACCTCTCACTTAGCATGAACAATATGCAGTCCAGCTGTTACAGCACATACTCGGCACCCAGGAAGAGCCAAGCCACACTCATTCAGGCAATGAGAAAACACTGTTTATGGGGCAACGTTGCCGGCCCAGTGGAGTTCCCTCCAAAGGCTGAGCCCCCGCACCTCGGCCTTTGCCTCCTTTTCCGGCGGTGATGTCAGGGGCTTGAGAGACAAAAGAAAAATGGGAGGGGGTACTTATCAGTGGTGTGCTCTACGGGTAGTTGGTGGAGGCAGGAGGCAAAAAAGATCACAGAAGCTATTAGAAAGCATGGGGAGTATCCAGCCTCAGTCATCAGGCTGGCCCCTTTTATCTTTTTTTTTTTTCCCAAGGTTTTCTTCTCACAGTCATTCTTTCCTATTTCAGTAGTCCGTGTTACCGCCACTGCTCCTAGAATGCTGAGAGGCTTGGGGAGTACTGGTGAGACACCTCGGGACACTTTGGTGGTGGTGCCTGGAGACATTTGTGGAAGTCCAGGAGTTCCTAGGTGTCCCCAATCCATGAATGTCCCTGTCCTGCACAAACCAGACTAGGTGAGTGAGTTCCCACTCCTGCTGAGTTCCTGTGAGATTTGTCCCAAGATCTCCTGAGAGGTGCAGTTAGATCTCGCATGATCTGGCCTTATATCTCACGAGAATTGTCCCTAGATCACGGGATACTTGTGACCAGGGGACTGTGGCTTCGTTTTACAGACTCAGGATAGACACAGACTATGCTCAAATGTCCAATGTCTGGGACAGCTCTCAGGTAGCCTCTTAGTGTGATCACAGAAGCCACTTTCTGTGCACGTTGTTTCTCCCTTCCCCTCCTGCCGTCAGGTTTCTCTGTCCTGTAGTTCGGTGTGACAAATGGGCCTCCGGTCCATTTGTTCTTACTTCATTGGTCCGTGTTTAGCTGTAGTGTACCTTAAGGCTGGGAGTGGCAGAAAGTACGAGCGAGGCCATTCATGTGAATTGCTTCTGGTGTCTGTTGGCTTTTGTACACCCCTGGATGTCGCAGCGGTCCCCATGCAGAAATGGCCCAGCCCTGGCGGTGTGCCTTGCAGGTACAGCCAAGACCAGGAAGTTCCTCCTGCTGCCAATTTCCTGTGAGATGTGACTCAAGATCTGGTGAGCTTTGGACACACGTGTTCTGAGATATGACCTTAGATCTCAGGAGATTTTCCCTTCATCAAGCACTAGTGGTCACCAGGGAAGAGTGCCTGTGAATTCAGGGGCAGGACGACACAGACTGCCCTGAAATGTCCAAAGCCTGGGAAAGTTCTCAGGGACTCGGTTCGTGTGCTCATGGCCAGTTCCTATGTGCGTTGTCTCTCCATACTCCTCCTGCATTCTGGTTTGTGTCCCCTGTATTTGTGTGTGGAAAATGGGCTGTCTGGTTCATCCCTTCCTATGTCTTGGTCTGCATCTCACCCTCCTGCACCTAGGACACTGAAAGGCTGGGGGTATGAGCCAGGCACCTGATGTGGAAGTGCTGGTGGCATCTTTGAGCTTTGGCGCAACCACCGTTGTTCTTAGTGGTCCTCAATCCAGGAATGTCCCAGACCTGCCAGCATACTCTGTGTGCATTAGGCAAGGCTAGGAGTTCCTGTTTCTGCTGACTTCCTGGAGATTTGGCCAAATTTCTTGCAAGAGTTGACCTTAGTTCCCTCGCGATTTCCCCCTAGATCATGGGAGATTTGTCAACAGGGAATCGTGACTCCTTTTGAGGAGGGCAGGACATATGATCCTCTCAATCGATGAAGAAGGAATTAACAAAAGACAGCATTCTTTCTCAAATCGAAACCCTCAATAAATTAGGAGCTGAAGAAACATCACTCAACATCCCAAAGACCATGTGTGAAAGACCCACAGCGAATATCATCCTCAATGGGGAAAAACTGATAGCCTTTTCTGGGCTTGAGTTGATTTTCTTGCAGAGTCCAGAAGGAATATCTCCAGTGCTTGCTCCCTGAGTCTCACAACTCATGTTAAAACCTGGAGTAAACGTCTCTGATTGGGACTGGCTGGCATCTTAGCTCTTAGGGAAACTAAGAAACCTGGTATGTGAACATTCAGGTTTCAAAATGTGGGAAATTCCTCATACATGCAAAGGGATTTCAGACACTGAATGGACAGGATATGACAAAAGATCCTCCAATGCCCAACACCATGGAGACAGCCTTGTGGAGAACATTCTAAACCCAGTGCCAATCGCTCCCCGACCCTCTCCCAAACACACACCCGTGCACAATACAACTCAGACATTGATACTGCCCAGAGCATAGGGTCAGGGCATAGAATCCTTAGTGTGGATGGTTGATTCAACCTTCAGTATTATTTAAATTATTTACAATGAAACTTGAAAACTTTTAAAGTTCACATTTCTCGGAATAGAGCAATTATTCTAAAGCCATGGTACCGAACAGGCATTAGAGCGTGTTTTCAATCATCTGTATCCGTCAATCACCACTCTAGGAGCCTCCTACTATTGTAACAGATTCCCACAAACTCACTTGCTTAAAACCACACCAACTAATTGTTACGCTCTGGACACGAAAAGTCCACAGTGAGTCTCCCGGCACTAAAGTCAACATGGCAGCAGGACTGAATTTCTTTCTCTGGACTCCATGGAAGAATCTGTTTGTTGTCCCTTCCAGCCTTTAGAGGATGCCCACCTTTTTCTCTTGGAGCCCGTGACATCTCCAAAGCCGGCCATGTCTGATCAGTTACTCTCACATCACATGATCTTGACACTGACTCTCCCTCTTTCACTGACATGGACCCTTGTGATTACATTGGCCCCTCCAGGCTAATCTCCCGAGCTCAAATTCCTTCATCTTATCACAGCTACAAAGTCTCTATCACCGTGTAAAGTAACGTATTCCCAAACTCATGGGGTGAGCATGTGGACATTTGTGGGAAGCTCTAGTCTACCATAGCTACTACCCCCATCAGTGAACACATCTCTAAAGCATGTCAATCAGTGCAATCTCCTCATTCCTTAAATCAGCACATTACCACCCGTCAGTCTACTGCTTTTGAGAGCCAACCTGTCAGCAGCTGACACCAACTCATGTATGTCCCCGACATCCACCGTTTCCAGAACTCCACACTTCCCAAAAATTCTACATAAGATCAGCAGTGTGGCCACTTCAGAGAGACCGTGAGTGACTGACAGGGCTTGCCCTTCCTGAAGGAAGCAATACATTCAGCTCTGTGCTTGCTGCTGCAGAAATTATGAGCAGAGCTTGTCATTTTTCAAACTATTTCAGTATGCCATGTATACATTTCCCAGAACATAACTGAATGAAAGGGAAAAGGGAAAGAAAGACCGTGCACGTGCCAGTGTTGAGGCATTTGAATTGGGGAGAGAGAAGGAGGAACCCTGTGGTGGGAGGAATCTGAGGATCCAGTGCCTTGAAGGTTCTCAGGGATAAGAGCTGTGTGCTGCAAGCAGATTTCATGGGGGGACAGGGCTGGAGGAGTGTGTGTGGATTGACTGTGTCCTGTTAAAAAGTCACACATTGGGGCGCCTGGGTGGCTCAGTCGGTTGAGCGGCCGACTTTGGCTCAGGTCATGATCTCATGGTCCGTGAGTTCGAGCCCCGCGTCGGGCTCTGTGCTGACAGCTCAGAGCCTGGAGCCCGTTTCAGATTCTGTGTCTCCCTCTCTCTCTGCCCCTCCCCTGTTCATGCTCTCTCTGTCTCAAAAATAAATAAACATTAAAAAAAAATTAAAAAAAAAAGTCACACATTGAACTCTAATGCCTAATGTAACTCTAATGTGACTGACTTTGCAGAAAGGCCTTTACAGAAGATATAAGGTTAAATGAAGTTAGGGCCATGGGGCCCTTGATCCAATAGGTTTAATGTCCCCAAAACAGTGAGCTTGAGCTCCCCACCTCCCACCCGTGCACAAGCACCCAGAAAAGGACACGTGAGACCACAGGGCAAAGAGGGCCCTGTGTGAGGATGGGAACAGAGCTCTCACTGACACCTGAATTGGTGAGAACTTCCCATTCTGATGTTAGATTTCCAGCCTCCAGAATTGTGACAAACAGATGTCTGGTAAACCCAGACATGGTGTTCTGTGGTATTCTGTGAAGGTAGCCTAAGCTGATTAAGGCGGGTGACACTCGGGCATCGGCCTCAGCAGCTTATCCTACCTGGGCATTTCCAGAAT
Organism: Felis catus; assembly: GCF_018350175.1. Classification (NCBI taxonomy): domain Eukaryota; kingdom Metazoa; phylum Chordata; class Mammalia; order Carnivora; family Felidae; genus Felis; species Felis catus. The sequence goes on along the minus strand of NW_025408498.1, from coordinate 119,436 downwards.
CTAACTCAGTTTTGTCTATGTTCCGGAACTGGCACTCACAATCCACTTCCCCCCTGTGAAGGATGATCTGTGAATTTACTTTTTTTCAGTTAGCTCCATGCCCAGTGTGGGGCTTGAACTCACTGACCCCAAGATCAAGATTCCCATGCTCTACCAATGGAGCCAGCCAGGTGTGACTGACCTGTGACTTGTCACATGGTTGATGATTTCATAGCACAATTTCTTACATGTAGGAATGACCTAGACCGAAGATCTTCTTGGATTTTCTTGTCATCCACTTTGACCTCAAATATCAACCTAGAATGACCTGGGAAATCTAGGTCCAGATTCTGCAGGGTGACTCCTTGACCCCACATGGCATGCTCTTCCTTTTCTCTTGGGAAATTTCTGTGCTTCTGACTCTCCAGAACCACAAGACACGTATTTGACTGCTGTGGAGAGAGCTGGGCTTAGTCTTGGGGAGACACAGTTGAAAAGGAAAGAATCCCCAGAATCAGGGTATGTTGTGGTGTATGGAATTATAGAGGATGTTCCTGTGGGAGGAACAGAAGCTGAGCATGAGAGCCCCTCTCCCACTCCGCTTTTCGGCGGGCCCAAACCTTCCTTTTGTGGGAGCAGCAGATGAGACACTTCCAGCAATAGTCAAAAACCATCATAATAATTTATAGAAGCAAGGATTCCGTGCAGCCTCTAGATTTGAAGGCCTGGAGGCTCTTACATAGATGGCAAGCCAGCACAGCAGAAGAGGACCTCAAAGTCCGAGAAGTGTGAGTTCACCAAGCGGATAAGGAGCCCTTTGCAGATAGGTGGAGTGTGCTTAGTGGAGGTAATCTCGCAAACGAAAACTAAGGTGGGAAGAACATGCACAGGCCAACGGCACCGCGGCCTGAGGGAGAAGACAGTCTGTGCCAGCACAGGTGTATCTGCACATGGCCACCAGCTCCATTTGGGCAGGCACAGGTACTCTGCTCATCTAGGTTTGCCTGGCTCCACCTTGAAATTGTCTTTCACACAGGCCAACACAGGAAAGGCTGTGTCAGCGTGAGGGGAAGATGAGGGAAAACTTTGCACCAGCAAGAGAAGCACTCATTTTTCTCCCTGTTTGATCAGATCCTGGGGAGCTCAGCATTCATGGCCACCTGCCCCCCGACCCTTCCCCCACAGGCCTGGGCACGACAGGCTTTAGGCCACTGTTGGGGGAAGGGTGACCAAAAGTCAGGAAGCCCTGGGCATTCAGGATGACACCTGCCTGCAAAATCTCCACGCACTGAACATCTGGGTTCCTGCTTCTACACTGTGGGTTCCGAGAGCAGGACCACGGTGCCCCTCGTAGCCTCTTGGGGGAGGTGCACAAGGATCCCAGGATTGAGGCAAGGGCAGGTCCAAAGGATACCATCCCACCTTCCCCTTTAGGCCCAGCTGAGAGTTGACAGCAGGAGGTGAACAGGGTTCCAGGCACACCTCATTCTTCCCTTGAGTTCCTCCACGACTGCACCTTGGATGAGATTTGTGCAATCCAAATCAGCCTTTGGAGGGAACAAAGCCATGTCTTGAAAACAAAGCCAAACAACTATTCTGAAGACACTAGAAGCATCTGGGCAATTTTATGGTCATCAGCAGAGCACTTCTGGGGTCTGATTTGCCTATGTCTTGATTGCGCCTCTAGGTACTGTCTTACTTTTCCATATATATACATATACATATACGTATGTATATGTATATATATTTACATAATTAATTGCTCTAGTAACAAACCCTCTAGCTTCATTGCCCTCTTTTAGCTTCTCTCGGTCTTTTTTCTTGCTACCATTCTCCTTTCAGCATGGATTGGGTCATTATTATGGCTGAACTGCCAGAATCTTTGTCCCTTTCATAGGCTTCATGGGGTAGTGCATCTTCGTGAGATCTGCGAGATCATTTTGCTGTCCATTGGTGTGGTATTTGTGGTGTACTCTCCTATGATCCTGTTGCCAAAGATTGATTCTAGAGCTGCTTTCTGTTAAGTGGGCTGGGTTGTTGGTACACTACTAAGAAAGAATGAGTTCAGCGGTAAGTATATTTTGTCATGAAGCCTTTGGCTTACCTCCTATGTCTTCCCATTATGTCTTACTTGAACATTCAGGACACTCTGTTCTATAGGCGTGATCTGACTGGCTCTATCAGAACCCTCCTGTGGACCTTGTCATATGCAGATAAGATAAGCCAAGAGAGTCACATTGAGTTTTCAGTGGCATTAAAATCTTTTGACAAGGGCTCCTGGTAACCCACAAATCCTCACAACAGTTGTGGAGATGTGTAATGTAATGTATATATTTTTCAAACTGTAAATGGGGTACCTAGGTGGTTCAGTCCGTTGAGTGTTTGACCTTGGCTCAGGTGGTGATCTTGCGGTTTGTGTGTTGGAGCAACCGAGTTGGGTACTGTGCTGGGCCTGGAGCATGCTTCAGATTCTGTGTCTCCCTCTCTCTCTGCCCCTCCCCTGTTCGTGCTCTGTCCATCTGTCTGTCTCTCTCAAAAATAAAACGTTAAAAAAAAAACCCTGAAATTGAGGTCAATGTATTTATTGTAATTCTATTTCACATTAGCATTCTTTATCTCATCTAGTTAAACTTGTCAACATCTGTTTGGGTGGTGTCTCAGTCCGCTCAGCCTGCTCTAACAAAATCGAACACAGAAATTTCTTTCTTATGGCTCTGAGGGCCAGGAAGTCTAAGATCAAGGCCCCAGCATGGTTGAGTCCTATGAGGGCCATCTTCTTGATTCATAGCCAAACACCTTAGGGCTGTGTCCTCACTTGGTAGAAGGAGCAAGGGGTCTCTGTGGCGTCTCTTTTACAAGAGCACTAATCCCATTCATGAGGACCTTATGGTCTAATCAACTTCCAGAGGCCCACCCGCTAATACCATCACATCAGGCATCAGGATTCCAACATATGGATTTTGAGGGGAAATGAACATATGGATGTTAGCAGATGATGACATGACCATGTGTTGTAGAATCTCCACTTTGTGTGCCTTGGCTGGGAGTCTTTGAGGAAATTACTGAAGCTCTCATTGACTCAGTTGATTCACTTGTAAAAGGAGAAGTGCCTTAGTGTTGTGGGAGGCCATGGGAAAGTCCCCCACTTGAACCTTAACTCTTTGTGTTGGCTGGATCAACAGATTGTGAGCTTGGCTCTAAGCAGGCCCTCTGGCGTGTTGATTTCTTAACAGATGCACAGTGGCTCTGAGGGGATGAAGACTTGGCAGTCTAGTCAGCGACTAACCTGGATGCGGCAGGTTCCTGAAAGTACCACATGATCTCTGCTTGTTTCCCTCCTCTCTTCCTTTGCCATTTGAACACCCACCATACATGAAGAGGCTCAGGTGATTGATGTCTGAGAACAGGATGCTGACTGTTCCCTCAGGTAAGAGTTAAGTGCCAGACCTGGGCAAACCATTTTGAGTACCTCCTAGCTCATGTATTTTAATTGCCTCTTTGTGGAGTGTAAACCTCTTAGACCTTAACCTAGAGGATCTTGGTGCAGAAAAGCTTAGCAGATGGAGGGGAAAATGGAAACAGAGTTGGATATAGATGTTAGCCTCAGGGGAAAGAATGTGGTTTGAGTTGGGAAATGAGGAGGTGGGTAAAGGGAAGGTGCATATATGTATCAGGTGGCCCTCCTGCCATCTCACTCCCTCTATCTCCATAGTAAAGAAACATGAACAAATATTAACAGAAAGTTCCCCAGGGCAGGTGCTGGCCCCGGTCACAGCCATTCATTCGCTTTGTAATTAACTCGATGGTGTTACTTTAGCATTATTGAGTATTTGAGTATTATTATTTGAGGAGCACTGGGTTCATGTACAGCCACCTCCCTGGGAAACCAGCTTTGCAAAAGCTTCCTGGGTCTCTTGAGGGGTGACAGGGAGGTGTCCACCTTGGGAGGAGACACCTGCCAGTCCCTGTCCCACTGGCCTGGTCTCTGGAGCCCTCTGCCTGGCTCCCGGCTGTCAGGCTGGCGGGCAGTCGGTCAGAGCATCTGGTGGGCCCAGGGAGGTGCGGTGGTGCAGACGGTGGCGCCCAGGAGCTGTGCCCCCTGCGGGGGGGTAGGGGTGGGAGTGGGGGTGGGGGGATGGGGCGGCCTGGATCCTGGGCCCAAGCAGATGTGCGGGAGCGCGCGCACGAGTGCGCGCATGCGCGTGGGCCAGGGCCAGAGCCCGGTGAGGGACACAGCTGAGGCTGCGGCGGTGCTGTGAGTTGGCTCCCAGCCCGCCTGCCGCCCCAAGCCCCCAAGTGTCTGGGCCAGCCAGGGACTGACGCCCACCTCAGCCCACGACCGGGGACATGCTGCTGCCTGGCGCCTGCGACTCGGTAGCCATGGCATTGGCGGTAGGGGTAGCGGTAGTGCTCACGGGGCGCTCGCGGGAGCGTGGGCGGAGCCCGCGTGGAGAAGACTGGGAGCCATGAGCCTCCAGCCTCGGAGGGTGGCGGCCCAGCTGCTCCTGCTGCTCCTGGAGCCAGAGATCAGGGCGCGGGACGCGCTTCTCAGGCGCCTCGGTCTTTGGCCGCACTGGTGGAGTGCCAGCACTGGCTGGAGCAGAGCACGATGCGATACCCCCTGGCGCCCCGGAAAGACCATCTGGGAGAAGCCTAAAGGTGGAGCAGCTGAGACCCACAGCCTCCCTCCAGGACCTGCCTCAGTCGCGGTGCTGCCAAGGTAGGGACCCTAGTGACAAGGTCGCACGTGGCCTTCCCCCCTGCCCCCTCTGTCTTCCCCTTCCATGAGCACCCCCCCACCTCCCTGGTGCTCCGGGTTTCTTCTTGGGCTCTTTTGCGGCTGCGGTCTGGAGGCCTCAGGAGTGGGGTTTCTGGGTTGGACCCCGGTTCCCTGGAGGAGGAGGGCCCCAGATCGAGTAGGGGGTTAGGCTCAGGCGGTGGGGAGTGGCTCAGGTTGAGAGGAGAGGGGCGCCCTGAGTGCCCATGGAGGTCTGACTGGGTTGGTGGTTGGCGGGTGGAGGTGGGATCCTACGAAGGAAAGAACGAACTAATGAAGGAAGGAAGGAAAGTGTGGACCTGCGGTTGTGGGAAAGTGTCAAGACAGGGCCAGGGAAGTGGCAGCAATGAGCAGGAGGAATCATTCCTGCCTGGGAAAATGAAGTACAAGGGACCTGAGATTCCAGAGAAACATTCCAGGGAGAGTCAGGGTGGTGGGACTGAGTTGCTGGAGGCCAGCAGGATATGGTGTTGAAGGGATTGAGAGTGGAAGCAGCAGGTGAAAACAGGCCTCCTGCCTCCCCCCTCCACACCTGCTCTCCTGCCCTGCGAAGCCCCACCGCGCCCGGCCCTGCCCCGCCCCTGGTGGCAGAGTTGCACCCTCTGATGGGGAGGGGGAGATCTCACCCCGCTTGTGGCGAGAGGGGGTCCTCTATCATCGTGGGAGTCAATGGGACTAGGGGGTAGGAGTCTGGATTAGGGCAAGTGCAACTCCCTGTTGAGCTCTTCCTTTCTGAAGGCAATGTGCATTCCATCAGTGAACTGGGAGCCAGGGAGGCAGGAATAAGTGGCGCTTCTGTGTTTTAGAGGGTGGTGCAGACTCTTTCCTCCTTGGAGATGTGTGCTGAAGAGAACTGGGTGTTGTGGATGGCGTCCAAAGTCATCTCTTTGGGACATGTTGGGTGGGAACGTCTTCTTCGCACTCTGGCGAGGAAGGTGGATGGAAAAGCTCCTTGTCCAAGGCAGACTTGTGGGTTTTGTTGTTCCTATCCGTGGGGCGTGGTGCTTCCCGTGTCCGTGGAGCGCCTCCTGTCTTGCATTCGTTCCGTGTTTCAAGAGTTTCAGTCCTTGGCAATCACATCTCCTCCGGGACTCCCCAGGCAGCACGAGGGAGCAGTGACTCGGAGCCCACCGGGTCCCTAGAAACCAGTGCGTGTGTACTGGAGCAGGCAGTGCTCCTCTCTCAGCCTCCTTTGGAAATGAGGTCTTGAGCAAACGGTCTTTCATTGCATGGGTTGTACCTCTCCCCGGTTGTTGGGGGGGGGGGGAGTGTGTGTGCGTGAGTGTGGTGCTGTGGCCCGTGTGGAGTCCGGACCGCGTCAGGGACCCAGTTGTTTGCAAGGAATGCGTTTTGTTGCATGGGAATATCTCAGTTCACTAGAGAGTTCCAATCCTGTCTCAAAGGCTGAAACCATCCTGAAGGCAGCACCTTGACCTCACGGAAAGCAAAGGCCTAAGAGCAGAGGCTTTCCCACACTTCCCTATCGAGCTGACTGGTGCTTTATGTTTTCAGGAAGATGGTGTGGTGTAGGCCACTTGGAGCAGCTCAGGCTCCTAAGCGTCTGTTTGGTCCCCGAGGGGTGAGTTGTGTCTCTCCAGAATGAAGGAGATTATGGTGACCTTGAGTATCATTACCTTCATGATTACCGTGATTATTCTGCCTGAGTCATCGCATGGATATTGATCCATGAGCTCGCCATGTGAGAGGTTTCCTTGGTAAAGTAGTCGCCGTGCGTGTCCTCGAAACTTGGTTGTGGTCCGAACACCTTTGATGCTTTGCAAGTCCTAAAGCGGCTCCACGGGTGTGCAGTCCCTGTTGCCATATAGGTGAGGAGGCAGAGTCTGTTGACCTGAAGCCCGTCAAAGTATCCAGGGAGATGTGCGAGGGCCTCTCCCTGAGGCACTGGGTTCCTAGCCGGCACCACCCAGAATCAGGCAGGGAGGTTTTCATGCTGCCAGCTGGAAGTCCTGAGGAGGGAGGGGGAGCCGGACACCGTCGGGGGAAGGAAGGGATCCCTCCCCTGCCTCACCAGCCCCAGCACTTGCCTAGGTGCTGGCCACGAGGGAGGGGACTGCCTATGCGTGTTTGTTTTCTCCTTGGTCTTATCCCACCTTGGTAGGGCGCTTAGCCTGTTCCAGGCACTGTTCTGACCACTTGAGAGATCTATGCTGACGACACAGAGTACCTCGGCAAGGACTCTGGTCCCCGTTCGTATTTCCAAGGGAAGATGTGAAATAATGTGTGCCGGGGGTCACTGCTGTGAAGGGGGAAGACTCGAGGCATGAAGCCAGGCAGTCGGGCGCCACATGAGCGTGCTGCACCGCTGGCTTTCCCACTGCTGCCTGTGGAGAGGCAGGGAAAGCGTTTGCACCTAGCGTGCGTGTCCTGCGAGCAGAGGTGGGCTTGGAGACGTGCGTGTGCCCTCAAACGGGGAATCCAGCAAAATAGTCTCTGGGGCCTGAGTCACGCCCTCTGCGGGGAACCCTGTCATTTCACATCCAGCCTGAGACACTTTGCAGAGTGACACGCGGGGCTCTTGGTGAGGGTGGCGGCACAGCGCGGAGCATGGGTCAGCAAGACCTTCCTAGGACCCCGTCTTCTTCATACTCTGGCGAGGAAGGTGGACTCGAAAGCTCCTCGTTCCAGGCCGACTTTGGGTTTTGTTCTTCATATCCGTGAGGTGTGGCGCTTCATGTGTCCATGGAACGCCTCCTGTGTTGCATTCGTTTTGTGTTTCAAGAGTTTCAGTCCTTAGGAGTCACATCTCCTCCAGTATTCACCAGGCAGCCTGAGGGAGAAATGACTCTGAGCCCGCCGGGTCTCTAGAAACCAGTGCATGTGTACCTGAGCAGACGGTGCTGGTCTCTCAGCCTCCTTTGGAAATGAGGTCTTGAGCAAACGCTCTTTCATTGCATGAGTTCCACCTCTGTCAGGTTGTTGGCGTTTGTGTTCGTGCATGTGTGTAATTGTCTGCGGTACCATGTGTATATTTAGTCCGGACCACGGCAGGGTCCCAGTTCTTTCCAAAGAAACAGTTTTGTTGCATAGGAAATTCTCATTTCAATAGTGTGTCCCAATGCTGTTACACCGGATGAAAACTTCCTGCAGGCAGCACCGTGACCTCACCGAAAGCAAAAGTCTGAGAACTGAGGCTTTCCCAAACTTACATATCAAGCTGACTAGTACTTTATGTTTTCAGTAAGATGGTGTGGTGTCGGCCACTTTGAGCAGCTGAGGCTCCTAAGCATCTGTTTTGTCCCCGGGGGGTGAGTTGTCTCTGTCAGCAATTCTGGAGATTATGATTGTCTTGAAGATCATTATTTTCTTGATTACCATGATTACTATATTCTGCATAACCCATCGCATGGAATTTGATAAGGAGCTCGATTCCCGGAACCTTTTTGTCACCAAACGCTCGCTACAACAAGGAAAAAACAATCACTTTTGTGTGATGGACAATGCACCTTAACTTCATTGTACTCTTTTAGTGGTATGTACATATGTTGAGGGTAATGAAAGCGTCCACTTAGATCTAAGGAGTTTTAGTGACATCATGGTACTTCAAGTAACCATAAATGTAATGGAAAATCTAAGTTACCTAGTAATCTAAGCAATCTGTCCTGTTGGATACGAAATCCTAATTAAAGAACTCAAGTCCTGGTAAAGAACTGCCAAGTCCTTGTAATTGGTTACTATTCACGTAGGTCTAGTGAATGGAATGGACTGAAGTAATGTCTCTGAAATAGAGGAAGGTAGAATTTGAGATACTGAGTCACCTTTACTCTCCCTTTCCCTGTTGACATGGTCTTTTTTTATTCGATGATGTGTCTTGACCTTTACCTATTTCCCTCCTTCCTGCACCCCCCCCCCCCCGTTGCAATCATCTTTATGTATGGATGGGCTTGTTTCATTATGTTTTGAGGATTTTTGTTTTTTGTTTCCTTAGTTTTTGAGTCAGATTCCCCATATATGTGCAAGCATTCTGTATGTGTTTTTCTCTGTGTGAGTTTTTTCACTTGGCAAAATGCCCTCCAGGCTATTATAAACACTGTGGCATAATAACAGGTGTGAAGGTATTTTCGGGAGTTAGTGATTTCATGTTCAGAGTAGTACCTAGGGGGGTAATTGAGGGAAGTTGCTAGATGATATGGATGTTCTCCTCTGAATTGTGTGAGGAAACTTTACATTGTTTGCGACTGCCTCTGCACCAAGTTCCAATGCCACCAACAGGGCCCAATGATTCCCTTTCTTCCACATTGTACCCGATGCTTGTGTTTTCTTGTCTTTTTGATAAGACCATTCAGACAGGTTTCAGGTGATATCTCTTTGGCTTTGGACTTTCATTTCCCTAATGTGGAGTGACATGGAACTTCTCTTCATGTATGTGGTGGCCATCTGTATGTCTTCATTGGAAGAATGCCTCTTCAGGACTCTGCCAGTTCTATCATTGCTCTTTGGTTTTGCATTGTCGCTCTGTAGGAGTTCTTGATATCTTTTGTGTTTTAACCCTTGACCATGTATATAGCTTGCAAGTATTTTCTCCCATTAACAATGTTGCCTTTCCATTCTGTGGAAGATATTGTTGCTGTGCAGAACTTGTTTTTTTTTGTAGTTTCATGTAGTCCCACTTGTTTAGTTTTCCTTTGTAGCTTTGGCTTCTGGTGTCAAATCCCAAAACTCAAGTCAAGACTGTGATCCAAACATTCTCATGGGTTTGGCATTTGGCTCTGTCCAGCAAAGCCAAGGACAGCAGAAAGGATTGCTTCACACTCCATGCAAGTCAAGAGAGATGAGAGGGAGTTTAAGGGACGTCTCTGCGAGCTGCTCTCAGGCTCCCGTAGTCATTAAGCCTACAAACGATGTGCAACACACCAGCGGGCCACATGCTAGAAAGAACGTATTGAAGACATGGTGCGAACCATATCTAGACAGGATAAAATATTCCACGTGACAACACGGTCCAAGGACTTGGTGAGCCCATGCAGAACCCAACCCCTAGATACACACGCACTAGATCAGCCAAGTCTCGCCTGCCCCCCAGATACACACCAACTAGGTAAGTGAGCTGCTGCTGGCTGTTTGCAGGAAGGCCAGAGAGCAGTGATCTGCTCTGCCAAGCGTGCCCTATAATCTCCCAACTCAGGAGATCGTTGTGCGATTTCCCACACCTTCTGTCCAAGTTCTTATCCAGGTATTTATGGTTTCAGGTCTCAAGTCTGTAGTACATTTCAACTTCGTTTCTGTGTGTGATGCTAAATAGGTGTCAGGTTGTTTTTCCGCGCCTGTTGTTTTTCTGTGCTCAGTGATTCTGGGCACCACCATTGAGGAAGACTGCCTTTGCCTCAGGTTATATTCTTGGTTCTTTTGTTGTGAATTAATTGGTTACATATGTGTGGGTTTCTTCCTGGGACTTCAGTTCTGTTCCAATGACCTGTGTGTCTGCTTTTACCCCAAGACTGTACTACTTGGGTTATTGTAGCTTTGAGATCTAGTTTCAAATCAAAAAGCATGATGCTTCCAGATGTGGTCCTCGTTCTCTTAATGACTTTGGTATTCAGAGCCTTTTGTGCTTCTGTCCACCTTGAAGGATTATTCTATTTTTGGGAAAGTGCTTCAACTTTGTAAAGGATTGCACCTAGGGAATGTGTAGGTGGCTTTAAGTAGTGTGGACATTTTGAGAATCTTAATTCTTGGGATCCACTAGCATAGAATGTCTTTCTGCTTATTTCTGTCTGTTCAAATTCTTTCTCCACTGATTTCTGGTTTTCAGTAAAGAGATCTTTCATCTTCTTGGTTAAATTCATTCTTTTCTTTTTAAGTTTTTTATGTTTATTTATTCTTGACACAGAGAGATACATGGAAACACACACACATACACACACAGAAAGAGAGAGAGAGAGCACGTGTATGAGTGGAGAAGAGCTGAGAGAAAGGGAGACACAGAATCTGAAGCAGGCTCCAGACTTTGAGCTGTCAGCACAGAGCCCAACAGAAGTCTCACAACACAAATCATGAGGTCACGACCTGAGCGAAAGTCAGATGCTTCACTGACTGTGACACCCAGGTGCCTGTAGGGTGATTTATTGTCAAGAATTTTCTTCTTTTGGAGTGATTTTAAAATTATTTTCTTAATTTCTCGCTCTGATAGTTTGTGATTCATGTACAGAAATGAAGCACATTATGTACAACGGCATACATATGTTAACAGGACTGAAATCATTTATAAGGTCTACTAGTAATGTTGTAGAGTCACTGTGGTGTCTCTAGAGCATATCATGCACTCCCAGTAAGTGAAAAAGTATCTGGGAATATAGGGTGATGTGATCGAATTTAGATGAGAGTAAGCAGATATATGGAGTGAGAGTGTGCAAATTTTCTGAAATGTTTCCTGGTTGATATAATCCACCAAGTCCATAAAGAAGGTTTGTTTGGATATATGTTTTCTTTCAACCAGACCCAGAGAGCTGTAACATAAATATATGGTTCCCAACACATTGCCACAACACGCCCTGTGCATCTTGGGAGCTGGCCACCTTGTCTCTCTTTTCTGTCCTGGAACCCAGTGCCTGACTCCACCGCTCAGTGAATTCATCTCAGAATACTGCAGTTGGGACGAGACCTACATTTTTCATAGACTTCCTGAAAGGCACCTCAAAAACATTGGATTTTACAGAGTTGGGTCTGATCTGCCTGGAATCCTCTGAGGATGTGTCAGTTGGAATGGCACTTTCTTTGCTGGGAGATCAGGGAGCCCTGCAGTATTCCTGTGTGTCTTGTGGTCACCCGTGGGTGCTGTGTGGCTGCTCATGACAGGGACACTGCTCCCCAAAGATGAGGCTGGCAGGTGCCGGGCGCCACTGATGGAGGAGCCTGAAGGGTGGAAGGGCTTGACTCGGTATCAAAGCCTGACTGAGTCTCCATCCTGCAGTCTCCCTGAGCTGCTGATATGCTGTGTAAAGCACTCTCTTGCTTGCCGAGGTTCAAGTGGTTTGGCTGTTGCCACTGAATCCTCAGGATGAACCCATTCAGGTCATGGTCTTTAACTCATTGACCTGACCTGCACTTAAGGTACTTTCCTGAGAGTAAGCGACCCAGCCTGGGAGGAGAGCCAGCAAGCAGACAGCAGTGGCCCGGCCTGCATCCTCCACTGGCCTGAAAGCAGGGACTGGCTGCTCTTCTGAGAGGCAGAGCTATGGACCTGGAAGTGCACAGGCCACTGGGGTTTGTCATCGGATGGGGCCTGGATGGGTGTGTTCTAGGACATGGGGCAGGGATGCTGTGCAGGAGGTCAGAATGAGGGAGTGTGGTTTCTTCCCTGCCCCGTGGGTCACTTCTAGGTACCCTGATGGCCTCAGTGCTGGCTTGTCCTCCTATTCTTCAGGTATCCACTCAGTCCCGGGGGTCCCTGATTTTCACATAAGACCGCAACGGAGTAAAGAGTCTGTAGATATTGGAAACTGGAGGCAGTGCCCGAAAAATGCCTATAAATTACGTCCCCAAAGTTGTGCTAGGTGTACACGCCTAAAGAAAGAGAGAGTTCCCGTACAGATGTGCCCTTTTGTACAATGATGAGAGTCAAAATATTGGAATTGGCCCAGTCATTCAGCTTCTGGAGACGCAGAGTACAGGATGATGTGTGGCCCCTGAGAATGCAGAAGGGGACAGGACTGTGCCTGTCCACTGTGGGGACATACCATAGTACAAGACCATAGTCCTGGATGGATGCCCAACCTGCTCACCACTCGTAGACACAAACACAGACACCTGCTGCACTCAAAGCCAAAGGACTGTGAAGATGACACCATGTCTTACAGGCTATTATTTCTTCAAAGAATGTATATTTTTTCTCTGTCTGTATTTGTTGTTTCCTCTTTATTTATTTGGAAAGAGCGAGAAGTGGAATCCTGACCAGGGCTTCAAGCTGTCATTGCAGAGCCTGACTTGGGACTTGATCTCAAGAACCATGAGATCATGAACTGAGCCAAATCGACTCAGAAACTCGCCCATTGAGCCACCTTGGTGCCTGTCCTCATTATTTAAATATTCCTTTTACTAAATAAACATCACCTGTAGAAAACCTTTAACAACGTTATACTTTATCGCCTAATAGATTAGTATAAATGGAATATTGACTGTTACATTTGGGTATTTTTATAATATGCACATTAGACCAATATCACCATGGCCTGTCCAGGAAAATGAAAGATTTTCAAGGAATTCTCTCTGGTCCAGACATTTGTCTTCTGGCTTCTGCTCTTGTGTCAAACCCCAGAGGGTCCCCATGCCAGACAATGAAGATATTTCAAGTAGGGGCCTTCACCTAATCTTTGTTCTTTGTTCTTTGATAAAATGTCCGTATCATAGAAATTCCAGAAGAGTCAGAGAAAAAGGGGCTGAGGGTGTACTTGAACAAATAATAGCTGAGAACTTCTCCAATCTGGGGAAAGAAACATGCATTGAAATCCAAGAGCTACAGAGAACTCCCTTCAGACATAACTTGAATCGATCTTCTGCACGACATATCATAGTGAAAGTGGAAAAAGAAGGATAAAGAGAATCCTGCAAGCAGCTAGGGATAAATGGGCCCTAACATACAAAGGTCGACACAGAAGGGTAGTAGCAGACCTATCTATTGAAACTTGGCAGTCCAGAAAGGAATGGCAGAAAGTCTTCAATGTGATGAACAGGAAAAATATGCAGCCGAGAATCCTTTATCCAGCAAGCCTGTCATTCAGAATAGAAGGAGAGATAAAGGTCTTCGCAAACATACAAAAACTGAAAAATTCATCACCACTAAACCATCCCTACGAGAGATCCTAAGGGGGATTCTGTGAGGGAAATGTTGCAAGGACCACAAAATACCAGAGACACCACTACAAGCATGAAAACATCAGATGTCACAATGACTCTAAACCCATGTCTTTCAGCAGTAACACTGAATGTAAATGGACTAAATGCTCCAACCAAAAGACATAGGGTATCAGAATCTATAAAAGAAACAAGACCCATCTATTTGCTGTCTACAAGAGACTCACTTTAGACCTAAGGACACCTTCAGATTGAACGTGAGGGGATGGAGAACTATCTATCATGCTACTGGAAGTCAAAAGAAAGCTGGAGTAGCCATACTTTTATCAGACCAACTAGTCTTTACATTAAAGGCTGTAACAAGAGATGAGGAAGGACATTATATAATAATTACAGGGTCTATCCATCAAGACGTTCTAACAATTAAAAATGTCTATGCGGTGAATATGGAAGCCCCCAAATATATAAAACAATTAATCACGAACATAAGCAACCTCATTGATAAGACTGTGGTCATTGCAGGGGCTTTCATACTCCACTGACAACATTGGATAGATCATGTAGACACAGATCATTAAAGAAACAAGGGCCCTGAATGATACATTGGATCAGATGGACTTGACAGATCTATTTAGAACTCTGCATCCCAAAGCAACAGAATATACTTTCTTCTCGACCGCACATGGAACATTCTCCAAGATAGATCACACACTGGGTCACAAAACAGCCCTTCATAAGTATAAAAGAACTGAGATCATACCATGCACACTTTCAGACCACAATGCTATGAAACTTGAAATCAACCACAGGAAAAAGTCTGGAAAACCTTCAAAAGCATGGAGTTGAAAGAACACCCTACTGAAGAATGAATGGGTTAACCAGGCAATTAGAGAAGAAATTAAAAAATATATGGAAACAAATGAAGATGAAAATACAACAATCCAAACTCTATGGGGTGCAGCGAAGGCAGTCCTGAGAGGAAAACACACTGCAATCCAGGCCTATCTCAAGAAACAAGGAAAATCCCAAATACAAACTCTAACAGCACACTTAAAGGAAATAGAAGCAGAACAGCAAAGGCACTCCAAACCCAGCAGAAGAAGAGAAATAATAAAGATCAGAGCAGATATAAAAAATAGGAAAAAAAGAAAAACAACTGTAGAGCAGATCAATGAAACCAAGAGTTGTTTTTTTGTTTTTTTTTTCTTTTTTTTGAAAAAAAAAATAAACAAAATTGATAAACTTCCAGCCAGGCTTCTGAAAAAGAAAAGGGAGATGACCCAAATAAATAAAATAATGAATGAAAATGGCATTATTACAACCAATCCCTCATAAATACAAGCAATTTATCAGGGAAACCTATGAAACATTATATGGGAACAAACTGGACAACCTGGAAGAAACGGACAAATTCCTAAGCACCCACACACTTTCAAAACTCAAACAGGAAGAAACAGAAAACATGAACAGACCCATACCCAGCGAAGAAATTTAATCAGTTAAAAAATATCTCCCGGGGCGCCTGGGTGGCGCAGTCGTTTAAGCGTCCGACTTCAGCCAGGTCATGATCTCGCGGTCCGTGAGTTCGAGCCCCGCGTCGGGCTCTGGGCTGATGGCTTGGAGCCTGGAGCCTGTTTCCGATTCTGTGTCTCCCTCTCTCTCTGCCCCTCCCCCGTTCATGCTCTGTCTCTCTCCGTCCCAAAAGTAAAAATAAAAATGTTGGAAAAAAAAAATATCTCCCAACAAGTAAGAGTCCAGGACCAGATGGCTTCCCAGGGGAATTCAACCAGGCATTTTTTTTCATGTGACATTTATTGTCAAATTGGTTTCCATATGACACCCAGTGCTCATCCCAACAGGTACCGTCCTCAGTACCCATCACCCACCCTCCCCACCCTCCCACCCCCATCAACCCTCAATTTCTTCCCAGTTTTTAAGAGTCTCTTATGGTTTGGCTCCCTCCCTTTTTGTTTTTTTCTTTCCCCTCCCCCATGGTCTTCTATTCAGTTTCTCAGGCATACACATTTTCAATAAAATAGTTGACTGAATCCAAGACTGCACTACAAAACTAAACTGAGATCAATTAGTATTTATCCCAGAAATGCAAAGATGTTTTATTTTTTTAATTTATTTTTTTAATTTATTTTTTAATATGAAATTTATTGTCAAATTGGTTTCCATACAACACCCAGTGCTCATCCCAACAGGTGCCCTCCTCAATACCCATCAGCAGGCATGGAAAGCAGAGATAATATCTATCGTTCTCAAGCTGTTCCAGAAAATAGAAAGGGAAGGAAAACTTGCAGACCCATTCTATGAAGCCAGCATTACTTTCATTCCCAAAACGGGCAGAGACCTAGCAAAAAAAAGAGAACTACAGGCCAATATCCCTGATGAATATGGATGCAGAAATTCTCAACAAGATACTAGCAAATCGAATTCAACAGCATGGAAAAAGAATTATTCACCATGATCAAGTGGGATTCATTCCTGGGCTGCCGGGCTCGTTCGATGTTCCCAAGTCAATCAGTGTGATACATCACATTAATAAAAGAAAAGATAAGAACCATATGATCCTGTCAGTCGATGCGGAAAAAGCATTTGATGAAATTCAGCATCTTTTCTTAATCAAAACCGTCAAGAAAGCTGGGATAGAAGGAACATACTTAAACATCACAAAAGCCATTTATGAAAAGCCCACAGCTAATATCATCCTCAGTGGGGAAAAACTGAGAGCTTTCCACCTGAGATCAGGAACACGACAGGGATGTCCACTGTCACCAGTGTTGTTTAACATAGTGTTGGAAGTTCTAGCATCAGCAGTCAGACAACAAAAGGAAATCAAAGGGATCCAAATTGGCAAAGATGAAGTGAAGCTTTCACTTTTTGCAGATGCCATGATATTATACATGGAAAACCCGATAGACTCCACCAAAAGTCTGCTAGAACTGATACATGAATTCAGCAAAGTCGCAGGATACAAAATTAATGTACAGAAATCAGTTGCATTCTCATACACTAATAGTGAAGCAACAGAAAAACAAATAAAGAAACTGATCTCATTCCCAACTGAGCCAAGAATCCTAAAATACCTAGGAATAAACCTAACGAAAGATGTAAAAGATCTGTATGCTGAAACTATAGAAAGCTTATGAAGGAAATTGAAGAAGATACAAAGAAATGGAAAAATACTCTGTGCCCATGGATTGGAAGAATTAATATTGTTAAAATGTCAATACTACCCAAAGCAATCGACACATTCAACGCAATCCCAATCAAAACGGCACCAGCATTCCTCTCAAAGCTAGAACAAGCAATCCTAAAATGTGTATGGAACCACAAAAGACCCCGAATAGCCAAAGTAATGTTGAAAAAGAAAACCAAAGCAGGAGGCATCACAATCCCAGACTTTAGCCTCGACTACAAAGCTGGCATCCTCAAGACAGCATGGTATTGGCCCCAAAACAGACACATAGACCAATGGAATAGAATAGAAACCCCAGGGTGAGACCTACAAAACTATGGCCAACTAATCTTTGACAAGGCAGGAAAGAATATCCAATGGAAAGAAGACAATCTCTTTAACAAATGGGGCTAGGAGAACTGGACAGCAACATGCAGAAGAATGAAACTCGACCAAATAGACCACTTTCTTACACCGTTCCCAAAAATAAACTCAAAATGGATGAAGGACCTGAATGTGAGACAGGAAACCATCAAAACCCTAGAGGAGAAAGCAGGAAAAAACCTCTCTGACCTCAACTGCAGCAGTTTCTTGCTTGACGCATCTCCAAAGGCAAGGGAATTCAAAGCAAAAACGAACTATTGGGACCTCATGAAGCTAAAAAGCTTCTGCACTGCCAAGGAAACAATCAACAAAACTAAAAGGCAACTGATGGAATGGGAAAAGATATTTGTAAATGACATATCGGATAAAGGGCTAGTATCCAAGATCTATAAAGAACTCACCAAATTCCACACCCCAAAAACAAATAATCCAGTGAAGAAAGGGGCAGAAGACATGAATAGACACTTTTCTAAAGAAGACATCCAGATGGCCAACAGGCACATGCAAAGATGCTCAACGTCGCTCCTCATCAGGGAGATACAAATCAAAACCACACTCAGATACCACCTTACGCCGGTCAGAGTGGCTAAAATGAACAAATCGGGAGACTATAGATGCTGGCAAGGATGTGGAGAAAGGGAACCCTCTTGCACCGTTGGTGGGAATGCAAACTGGGGCAGCCGCTCTGGAAAACAGTGTGGAGGTTCCTCAAACAATTAAAAATCGATCTACCCTACGACCCACAATACCACTGCTAGGAATTTACCCAAGGGATACAGGAGTGCTGATGCATAGGGGCACTTGTACCCCCATGTTTATAGCGGCACTTTCAACAATAGCCAAATTATGGAAAGAGCCCAAATGTCCATCAACTGACGAATGGATGGAGAAGTTGTAGCTTATATATACAATGGAATACTACTTGGCAATGAGAAAGAAGGAAATCTGGCCTTTTGTAGCAACGTGGATGGAGCTGCAGAGTGTTATGCCAAGTGAAATAAGTCAGGCAGAGAAAGACAGATACCATATGTTTTCACTCCTATATGGTCCTGAGAAATTCCACACAAGACCTGGGGGGAGCAGAAGGGGGAAAACAAGTTACAGAGAGGGAAGGAGGCAAACCATCATTGAGACTCTTAAAAACTGAGAATAAACTGAGGGTTGATGGGGGGTGGGAGGGAGGGGAGGGTGGGTGATGAGCATTGAGGAGGGCACCTGATGGGATGAGCACTGGGTGTTGTGTGGAAACCAATTTGACAATACACTTCATATTAAAAAAAAAAAAAAGAATTAAGAAAAAGAAACAAAAGCTGGACTTGGCTGCAGCTCATAGTCTCCGGGTAGAATTCCTGAGGCTTACAGATTGTCATCCTCCTACAGGTCTCTCAAGGACTTTATTTAACGTTTTACCACTATAGCTTGGCCCCGGTTAGTGTCACTTTCCCTGATAGCCATAAACACTTCCCCAGATAGATGTTAGCAATTACCTCTCAAGCATATGGCCTACTGATACACATCGGAAGGGTTTCAAGACTGATGTTT
Organism: Felis catus; assembly: GCF_018350175.1. Taxonomy (NCBI): domain Eukaryota; kingdom Metazoa; phylum Chordata; class Mammalia; order Carnivora; family Felidae; genus Felis; species Felis catus. The sequence goes on along the minus strand of NW_025408498.1, from coordinate 100,762 downwards.
TAATAGCCAGTAGTAAACAACCTTATCTTAGCAGCAGCTAGCTCCTCATGGTCCTGAAAGTGCTACTTCTAAATTCCTTAGAGACTTGCATTACCCTTAGCCTCCACTAAGTAGAAAGTATGGCATCAGTCACTTCTCACAAACACAAGTGCAGCTCTTCCTACCCATGGGTTCTAGCTCCATCCTGTAATAAGCACATTTTTGCACCAAAAATGGCTCAAAATTCTTTCTTGACTGTTTGCTCTCAGCCCACATCACACCAGCAATGCTACATATGAGCTCCTGGTGCATTGATCTGTTCCTTTGTTTGTTTACCTTGATTTTTGTTTATTTCTGCTCTACTCTTCATTATTTCCTTCCTTCTAATGGTTTTGGGTTTTGTTGTTCTTTTTCTAGCTCCTTTAGATGTAAGGTTACATTGTTTATGAGGGAGTTTTTCTTGCTTTGTGAGGAAGTGTATTGCTATAAACTTCTATCTGAGAACACTTTTGTTGCATCCCAAAGATTTAGGACCTGTGTATTTTCATTTTCTGTCTCTCTCATATATATATATATATACATACATATATATATATATATATATATATATATATATATATATATATATATGTGTGTGTGTGTGTGTGTGTGTGTATAATCTATATCTATCTCTAAAATTTCCTCTCTTATTTCTTGGCTCACCTTTTAGCTCTTTCATCGCATGTTATTTAACCCCCATGTATTTTTGGTCATTCCAAATTTTTTCTTGTGGCTGATTTTTACTTTCATAGCATTGTGATCAGAAAAGGTACGTTGTATGACTTCAATCTTCTTGAATTTGTTAAAATTTGTTTTGTGACCTAAGATGTGATCTATTCCAGAGAATGTTCCATGGACGCTTGTGTGCAATGTACAATGTGTATTCCATTGTTTTAACATGGAATGGTCTGCATATACGCATTAGATACATTTGGTCCAATGTCTCATTCAAATGCACCCTTTTCTTGATGATTTTCCTTTTGGATGTTCTGTGCATTGATGTAAGTGTGCTGTTAAAGTCCCCTACTGTTATTGTGTTCTTGTCAATGCTTCCATTATGCTTTCAATAGCTGCTTTATGTATTGGGTGCTCTCATGTTGGGTGCCAAATTATTTGCAATCACATCTTGTTGGACTGTACCCTTTATGATTATATAGTGTCCTTCTTTGTCTCTTGTTACAGTCTTTGTTTTGTAATTTTTGTGGTTTGTATAGAGATATTTACTGTCCTTATGTATTTACTGTCCTTATGTATTTTTAATAAGGTAAACATAAATTAACTTCAAAATAATTTTACTCTGATTCTTTGAATGTACACGTTGAAGGGCCATTACGTATATTCACAGAATTATACAACCATGACCACTATGTTCTCCTAGAATATTTCCATCACAGACACATGTATACTACCCGTCAGCCATGGCTCAACCCTCACCCCGGTCTCTGCAACCACTGACCTCGGTTTCTGCTGCTTTAGCTCCTCTGGGGTTTTCAGGTGTGTGCAATCACACACCATGGCTTATTGTGTCTGGCTACATAACATGAGAGTGATTAATAATTGGTTAAATGTTCAATCAAACTAATATTTTTAGGACAGAGGAATATTCCCCAAAGAACAAAGATTATGTGAAGCCCCCTACTTGAAATATCTTCATTATCTGGGATAGGGATCCCATTTAGAAGTTTGACTCAAGAGCTAAAAGCCACAAGAGAAATGTCTGGAGCAGACTGGGTGGCTCAGTCGGTTGAACGGCCGACTTCAGCTCAGGTCATGATCTCGCAGTCCATGGGTTCGAGCCCCGCATCGGGCTCTGTGCTGACCGCTCAGAGCCTGGAGCCTGTTTCAGATTCTGTGTCTCCCTCTCTCTGACCCTCCCTCGTTCATGCTCTGTCTCTCTCTGTCCCAAAAATAAATAAGAACGTTAATAAAAAAATTTTTAAAAATAAATTAGTCTAAGGTGCATATTAAACAAACATCAAATTCAAATATGAAATCTTCTCATTTACTACTGATATAGGTTTTATACGGATGTTGTTTCTTAAATGAAATAAAAATCTGAATAATAAGGACAGGCGCCAAGGTGGCACAATCGGTTGAGTGTTTTGACTTGATTTTGTCTCAGGTCATGATCTCATGGTTCATGGGATCAAGCCCCAAGTCAGGCTCTACAATGACAGCACGAAGCCCTCCTCTGGATTTTCTCTCTCTCTCTCTCTCTGAAAATTAAGAATTAGAAAAAAAATAAATAAATACAAATACATATGAAGAAAATGATATACCCCTGTCAAGAAATATTTGCCATTAGACATGGGGTCCCTCCTTCCAGTCCTTTCGCTTTGAGTGCAGCAATTGTGTGTGTTTGTGTGTGTGTGTGCGTGTGTGTGTGTGTGTGTGTGTGTGTGTGTATCAGTTGTGTGACAGGTTGGGCAGGAAGGGTTTCATGAGTATGCTGTTTAGTACCTGATGTCCCTATAATGGACAGGCTCAAGTTCTGTCCCCTTCTGCATCCTCAGGGGCCACACATCATCATTCACTCTGTGTCTCTACAAGTTGAATAATTGGGCCAATTCCAATATTTTGACTCTCATACTTGTACTGAAGGGTACATGTGTACCATTAATCTCTATTTCTTTAGAATGGCACACCTAGCACAATTTTGGGGACATAATTTGTACATATTTTTCAGGTGTAGCCTGCAGTTTCCAATATCTACAGACTGTTTATGACGTTAGGGCCTTCTTTGGGAAGGGAGCAACCCCTGAGACTGAGTGGATACCTGAGGAATTCAGAGGACAAGCCAGAACTGAGGTCATCAGGGTACCTGGGAGTGACCCAGGGGGCAGGGAAGAGCCCACACTCCCACTCATTCTGACCTCCTGCACAGCACCCCTGCCCCATGTCCTGGAACACACTCATCCAGGCCCCATCCCGTGACACACCCCAGACCCTTGTGCACCTCCTGTTCCATAGCTCCGCTTCTAAGTAGAGCAGCCATTCTCTGCTTTCAGGACAGGGGAGGATGCAGGCTGGGCCTCTGCTGCTTGCTTGGGTAACTAACTAGGAGTGTAATTGCTGGATCATAGGGTCGTTCTATTTTCAACTTTTTCAGGCACCTCCATACAGTTTTCCAGAGTGGTTGCACCAGATTGCATTCCCACCATCAATACAAGACGCTTCCCCTTTCCCTGAATCCTCACCAACACCTATTGTGTCTTGGGTTGTTAATGTTAACCATTCTGACAAGGGTGAGGTGGGAACTCATCAGGGTTTTGATTGGTATTTCCCTGATGTTGAGGGATGTTGAGCATCATCTCATGTGTCTTTTAGCCATCTGGCTGTCTTCTTTGCAAAAATGTCTATTCATATCTTCTTCATATTTCATTTGTAAAAGATTTATTAATTTATTGTGAGACAGAGATACAGAGAGTGTGTGGGTGTGTGTGTGTGTGCGCGCGTGCACGCGCACACACATACAGGAGAGACAGAGAACGAGGGAGAGAGAGAATCCTAAGCAAGCTCCATGATGTTGGCACAGAACCAGATGAGGGGCTCAATCCCATAAGCCATGAGATCATGCCCTGAGCTGAAATCAAGAGTTGGACACAGAACTGTGCTACCCAGCATGCCTCTTCGACCCGTTTGTTAACTGGATTCTTTGTTTTGGGGCCATCGAGTTGTGTAACTTCTCTATGTATTCTGGATAATAACCTTTATTGGATATGTCATTTGCAAATGTCTTCTCCCATTCCATAGGCTGTCTTTTACTTTTGTTGATGGTTTCCTTCACTGAAAAGAAGTTTTTGTTTTGTTTTTGTCTGTTATTGTTGTTGTTGTTGTTGTTGGTGGTGGTGGTGTTTTATGTTTTATCTCGAGGAATTCCCAATAGTTCATCTTTGGTTTTGTTTCCCTTGCTTATGGTGATGTGTGTGGTAAGAAGTTGCTATGGCCAAAGTCAAAGATTTTGCTGCCCGTGTTCTCCTCTAGGATTTTGATGGTTTCCTGTGTCACATTTAGGTCTTGCATCCAGTCTGGATTTCTTTTTGTGTACGCTGTAAGGAAGTAGTCCAGTTTCCTTCTTCTGCATGTTGCTGTCCAGTTTTCCCAACACCATTTGTTGAAGGGACGGTCCTTTTCCCATTGGCCATTCTTCCCTGCTTTGTTGAAGTTTAGAAGACCATAGAGTTGTGGATCCATTTCTGGGTTTTGTGTTCTGTTCCACTGATCTTTGTGCCTGTTTTTATGCCAGGACCATACTGTCTTGATGACCTACAGCTGTGTAATATAGCTTGAAGTCAGGTCGGCCAGTCCTGTCCATACGTAATTTTTTTCGAAAATTTGCCTTCACATGCTTCTACAACTTTCTCTTTCATTGAGATTTGGTCCTAAGTTTTTCCCTTTCCAAATAATCTGTCTTGTTTCCTGGCAAAATTACATTCTTTTCTTTCCAGAAAAATGTATTCTCACTTCTCATTCCTTTTATGCATGTCTCCTAATTTCTTCCATACAAGATTATTTCCTTCAGGGTGCCCTGGTGCCTCAGTTCAATAAGCATCCAACGCTTGGTTTTGGCTCAGGTCATGACCTCATGATTTGTGAGTTCAGGCCCCAGGTCAGGCTCTGCACTGACAGTACAGAGCCTGCTTGGGATTCTCTCTCTCTCTCTCTCTCTCTCTCTCTCTCTCTCTCTCTCTCTTCCCCACTCCTGCTTGCTCGCTCTCTCTCTCAAAACTAAATAAACAAAAAGAAAAAAGAAAAGATTGTTCCTTACAATATTCAGTAGTTTCGATTCCATTTATCTGATGAAAACTAAGTAGTAACCAGTTGTGAATTACCACAGGAGAATTCTTTAGGTTAGCAAATTCATGAATATTTTGTAATTTTTAGAACCTGTTCTTTCATAGTACAACTCTTTCGTAATGAATGAAACATGTTTCCAATACACCCATATTTACCTTTACATCTCTATAATAAGAAGCCAACAAATGATAAACCTCTGTTTAGCAATGAATGGTTTAGCGTTTTAGCTTCTTTGGAAAAGACTTAGACATGTAGTGACTTTAACTCAATTTACAAAACATTATGAAACCAGCGAATACTTAATAAAATAGGCAAAATCAGTCAGCACTTTCAGGAATCCTTGCTGACAGAGAGCAATAATTACAACATGAATTTAACTAATAAATTCAGGTCGAATAAAAGTGGATTATCTATATCACGTTTGACACTGATAACTCAGGAAGACGTATCTCTCTTCCTTGAAAGAACAATGTTTCGTATGGAATATGTGGCACCTGCACCCCCTGAAAGTTAATCACTTTGTTCCACACTGGCAATTTTACCTGGGGCTCCCATGGGGAAATCCCAAGTGGGCAATTTAACCCCAAAGCAGGCCTGGAGCCTTTTCATGTTGCTTTGGTAGATGCTCCACTCTGAAGCTCATAAGGCTGCGACCCAACAGCCTGGGGTACTTTTGCTCCTCAACAGTGAGAAGCAAGATCTGATAGTGGCAGAAATGCGGAGGATGGAGTCCACTGTGACAGTGGAAGCCTTGCCGGTCGTGCAGGAACTAGAAGAGGGGAAGGCAGGGGCAGAGGTGTGCTGGTAGGGATGCCACCAGCAAGGCCAGAAGCAGGTTCAAAGTTTGGACTTGCATTCCGCTGTCACCGACTCCTGTCTCTTCCTCCTGCAACACATGTCGTTTTCTCTACTTGGTTTTGAGCCCTCTGGTGGAGGCAGAGGAGCAGGAAATGGGTTGGACAGCTGGTGCTCGTGCTTGAGGAGATGGATGGAGTGTTTCCAGTGTCAGCCTGCCTTCCTTCTTCTTTTTCTCATTATTCTGACGATTGGCAAGGGTGTCCGGTGTCGTAGATTTTCACCCGTCCTTATCTTTCTGGACCATAAATTGGGATCCTCCCCACCAGGTATCTTTATGATGGAGTCACAACAAAGCCTGAATGTAGGTGATTTCATCCCAGATCGGGTGAACTTGAAAAACACTTTGTTTAGTTTTTATTTTTCTGCGTTTTAGAAAGCAGTCTTCCTCCACAAGTGCTTGATTTTAAGCCAATTAAGTAGAGCTCATCTATAAATTATTTTTTGGAATACTATCCAGAGGTAGAAAAAATATCGGTCACACTTGTAACACATATGGGCACATACACACAATCCAGACGCAAACAAAATCTAGCCTTTGTTTCACTGATATTTGTGGAGTGAACATTAAAGATCCAACTTCCAATGATCTCCCCGTTATTAAAGCAAATCAAATGGCAAGATAGCATGTCAATTTAGGGACGTATGAATTAGCTATTTTCCAGTTTCCGACTAGAATACGACCAGTTTTGTCCAAAGATGCCAAATGCTGCAGCCACCAGCACAGCAAGTGAAGCCCAGTCTGCTTCTGTGAGCATCGGCTCCTCTCAAGAAGTCAGGGGTTTCACTGACAGGACTACATGGCTTCCTAGTCTCTGGTTGCTTAGTGTTAGAGCTGGGTTTCTCTTAACTCTGTGTAGAAGAAAACTCATTTCGACATGTCAACAGGAGCACGTCTGAGTCATCTGTGACCCAAGTTATTCTTGGTTAGTTTTCCCAGTTAAGTAAGTACTTCCAAAGAGAGGTTCCATATACATTGTATCTATGTCCTGTGGAATTCCTGTGGGGGGTGGTTGCTTTTCCAGAAGCCGGTTGGCTTTGAAAGCACAATTCCCCATTCATTTAGTTTCAGTTTTAGAATAAAGCTTGAGCAAAATCAAAAATGGTAAGTATAGTGGGTTGGGAGGGTGCTGCCTGTGAGTGTCTCTTACAAATGGCCACAATAGACTCTCACGGGTGTCAGGTTCTCCCAGAGAGGGCTCAAACCGTCGAGGGGGCTCAGAGCACTGGAAGATCGATCCGGACGTGTGCATCTCTGGATGAGCCAATCACTAATTACATTATGGAATAGGAAGTTCCTCTAGGACTGATACACACCTCAAGGAATATCCTCAGACATTTGCACTAGGCTTTCAGCCAGCAAAAGGTGACATTCAGCGGGAAGGAACAAGTCCTCCTCTTTTATTGGAGAGGAATGCCTTAGTCTCTCATAATTCTAGCCAGAAAATTGCAATCACTATGAAGTCAAATTCAAACAACCAACCCATCCAGGCCAACACCTCTATGGTATTCCCACCTAGAGAACATTAACAGTAACACTTAACACCTGGAATAAAAGTCAAGCCCACCAACGGAAACTGGGGAGTTCCAGATGTCAGCAGAACTCATGGATACACTTTCAGATGGTGAGAAGTCAGAGGGGCACAAAGAGCCTGTGCTGGTATCAAGCACTGAGTTCCCAAAGACCTCCAGGTGTTCTCAGGCAAGTGTCTGTGATATCCTGCCCACTATGCCAAGAAATGTCGACACTAAATGAATAAATTGGGGAAAACAATGAAAAGAAAATGGGTTTTATCTGAGCTCCAGTTAGAAGAGCTGCTCGGGATACACAATTTTCTCAAAAAACCTGTGCTCCACTGAAGGATCACCTGGTGTAAGGGTATATAAATATGCATACGTATGTGTAAAGGGTAAGGAATACTCATGAAGAAAGACATTGCAGAAAGTTACAGACTTAATCTGAAGATTTTAGTATATGGAAGGCTATATGAATTTAATCATATGGAAACAGGGAATTTTTTTCTTTTTCTTATTTTTATGATTGGAATGAACCTTTTTTGTCATTTTTAAAACCTATCAGATGTACAGTATGTCCTCGCGGGAGTAATAGAGCCCATGCTTTGAGGTTTTGCAGGGTTATTTTGACCTTGATCGCTGTTAAAGTATACCTTCCCTGGGAATCTCACAACGAGGCCCACAAACATGAAAACTGGAGAATTGCTTGTATTACACCTGTTCCCATGTGTGAACGGAGCCTGCCTATAAGCCCACACTTTGAATTCCTCTGTCCCCACAAACCTGTCCCACATTTGAATCCCTTATTCACAGCCGCACTTCCTGATCATCTCTTTCGCTCAGTTCTGGACAAAACAACACCTGTGTTCACCTCCCTCTTGGGAAAGAAGTCCCAGGGTGGAGTACCTTGAAGTGCGCCCAAGTCCACTTACTCACACTGAAACCAGTCTCTCTCATCCCTTACCATCAACATTGTGCCCTTTTCCTTCCTGGATGCAGGGGTGTGTGGAACATCTAAGGTGCATTTTAAGGTAGTCATACAAATGAATTATACTACTGTTGATTACTTTTGCTCTTAAAATGATTTAATTGTTGAACAACAATTTAATTTAATTGTTGTTCAACAAATTGTTGAAATTGGCCTGGAACCATCAGGGCCTCTGGATCCCTCAGGCGGTGTTTCCTGAAACATATCACAGAAAAACATGTTCCCGCTCCCCCACCTTGCTTGTTTCAGCTTCCTGCTAAATGTGGTGTTGCAGACCCTGGCGCCCTGATCAGTGTCCCCTGTGGGGGAGGGCCGAGGCGGGGGCTTGTATCGCAGACCCAAGCACATGTGCAGGAGCCCGGGCACGGGTGCCAGCAGGCTAGAAGGCCAGGGGCGGAGCCCAGTGAGGGACACAGCTGAGGCTGCAGCGGTGCTGTGAGTCCTGGCTCCCAGCCCGCCTGCCGCCCCAAGCAAGCCCCCAAGTGTCTGGGCCAGCCAGGGACTGACGCCCACCTCAGCCCCCGACCGGGGACATGCTGCTGCCTGGCTCCTGCGACCCGGTAGCCATGGCATTGGCGGTAGGGGTAGCGGTAGTGCTCGCGGGAGCGCTGGCGGGAGCGCAGGCGGGGCCCCGCGTGGAGAAGACTGGGAGCCAGGAGCCTCCAGCCTCCCTCCAGCCTCGGAGGGTGGCGGCCCTGCTGCTCCTGCTGCTTTTGGAGCCAGAGGCCTGGGAGCGGGACGCGCTTCCCGGGCGCCTCGGGGTTTGGCCGCGCTGGTGGAGTGCCAGCACTGGCTGGGGCAGAGCGCGATGCGATGCCCCCTCCCCCCCGGTGCCCCCCAAAGACCATCTGGGAGAAGCCAAAAGGTGGAGCAGCTGAGACCCACAGCCTCCCTCCAGGACCTGCCTCAGTCGCGGTGCTGCCAAGGTAGGGACCCTAGCGACAAGGTCGCACGTGGCCTTCCCCCCTGCCCCTCTCTGTCTTCCCCTTCCATGAGCACCTCCCCCCCTCCCTGGTGCTCTGGGCTTCTTCTTGGGCTCCTTTGCGGCTGCGGTCTGGAGGCCTCAGGAGTGGGCTTTCTGGGTTGGACCCCGGTTCCCTGGAGGAGGAGGGCCCCAGATCGAGTAGGGGATTAGGCCCAGGCGGTGGGGAGTGTCTCAGGTCGAGAGGGGGGGCACCCTGAGTGCCCATGGAGGTCTGACTGGGTTGGTGGTTGGCGGGTGGAGGTGGGATCCTACGAAGGAAGGAACTAACAACGAAGGAAGGAAGGAAAGCGTGGACCTGCGGTTGTGGGAAAGTGTCAAGGCAGGGCCAGGGAAGTCACAGCAATGAGCAGGAGGAATCATTCCTGCCTGTGAAAATGAAGTACAAGGGACCTGAGATTCCAGAGAAACATTCCAGGGAGAGTCGGGGTGGTGGGCCTGAGTTGCTGGAGGCCAGCAGGGGACGGTGTTGAAGGGATTGAGAGTGGAAGCAGCAGGTGAACACAGGCCTCCTGCCTCCCCCCCTCCACACCTGCTCTCCTGCCCTGCCCAGCCCCGCCGCGCCCCGCCGCGCCCCGCCCCGCCCCTGGTGGCAGAGTTGCACCCTCTGATGGGGAGGGGGAGATCTCACCCCGCTTGTGGCGAAAGGGGGTCCTCTATCATCGTGGGAGTCAATGGGACTAGGGGGTAGGAGTCTGGATTAGGGCAAGTGCAACTCCCTGTTGAGCTCTTCCTTTCTGAAGGCAACGTGCATTCCATCAATGAACTCGGAGCCAGGGAGGCAGGAATAAGTGGCGCTTCTGTGTTTTAGAGGGTGGTGCAGACTCTTTCCTCCTTGGAGATGTGTGCTGAAGAGAACTGGGTGTTGTGGATGGCGTCCAAAGTCATCTCTTTGGGACATGTTGGGTGGGAACGTCTTCTTCGCACTCTGGCGAGGAAGGTGGATGGAAAAGCTCCTTGTCCAAGGCAGACTTGTGGGTTTTGTTGTTCCTATCCGTGGGGCGTGGTGCTTCCCGTTTCCGTGGAGCGCCTCCTGTCTTGCATTCGTTCCGTGTTTCAAGAGTTTCAGTCCTTGGCAATCACATCTCCTCCGGGACTCCCCAGGCAGCACGAGGGAGAAGTGACTCGGAGCCCACCGGGTCCCTAGAAACCAGTGCGTGTGTACTGGAGCAGGCAGTGCTCCTCTCTCAGCCTCCTTTGGAAATGAGGTCTTGAGCAAATGGTCTTTCATTGCATGGGTTGTACCTCTCCCCGGTTGTTGGGGGGTGGGGGGGGAGTGTGTGTGCGTGAGTGTGGTGCTGTGGCCCGTGTGGAGTCCGGACCGCGTCAGGGACCCAGTTCTTTGCAAGGAATGCGTTTTGTTGCATGGGAATATCTCATTTCACTAGAGAGTTCCAATCCTGTCTCAAAGGCTGAAAACATCCTGAAGGCAGCATCTTGACCTCACTGAAAGCAAAGGCCTAAGAGCCGAGGCTTTCCCACACTTCCATGTCGAGCTGACTGGTGCTTTATGTTTTCAGGAAGATGGTGTGGTGTAGGCCACTTGGAGCATCTCAGGCTCCTAACTGTCTGTTTTGTCCCCGGGGGTGTGTTGTCTCTGTCAGTAATTCAGAAGATTATGATTATCTTGAAGATCATTATTTTATTGATTACTATGATTACTATATTCTGCATAATCCATGGCATGGAATTTGATAAGGAGCTCGATACCCCAAACCTTTTCGTCACCAAAGCTCACTACAACAAGGAGTAAAACAATCACTGTTGTGCGATGGACAATGCACCTTACCTTTATTGTACTATTTTAGTGGTATGTACATACGTTTAGAGTAATGAAAGTATCCACTTAGATCTAAGGAGTTTTTTGTGACATCATGGTACTTCAAGAAACCATAAAAATGATGGAAAATCTAAGTTACCTAGTAATCTAAGCACTGTGTACTTCTGGATACGAAATCCTAAGTAAAGAACTCATCATGCCAAAACTGTCAAGTCCTGATTATTCTAGTAGGTCTAGTGAATGGAATGGACTGAACTAAGGTCTGAAAAAGAGGAAACTAGAATTTGAGATATTGAGTCACCTTTACTCTCCCTTTCCCTGTTGACATGGTCTTTTTTTATTCGGTGATGTCTTTTGACCTTTACCCTATTTCCCTCCTTCCTGCCCCCCCACCTTTGCAATCATCTTTATGTATTGATGGGCTTGTTTCATTCTGTTTTGAGGATTTTTGTTTTTTGTTTTCTTAGTTTTTGTTTCAGATTTCCCATATATGTGCGAGCATTTATATGTGTTTTTCTCTGTGTGAGTTCTTTCACTTGGCATAATGCCCTCCAGGCTATTATAAACACTGTGGCATGATAACAGGTGTGAAGTCATTTTTGGGAGTTAGTGATTTCATGTGTTCTGAGTAGTACCTAGGGGGGTAATTGAGGGAAGTTGCTGGATGATATGGATGTTCTCCTCTGAATTGTGTGAGGAAACTTTACATTGTTTGCGACTGCCTCTGAACCAAGTTCCAATGCCACCAACAGGGCCCAATGATTCGCTTTCTTCCACATTGTACCCGACGCTTGTGTTTTCTTGTCTTTTTGATAAGACCGTTCAGACAGGTTTCAGGTGATATCTCTTTGGCTTTGGACTTTCATTTCCCTAATGTGGAGTGACATGGAACTTCTCTTCATGTATGTGGTGGCCACCTGTATGTCTTCATTGGAAGAATGCCCTTTCAGGACTCTGCCAGGTCCGTCATTTCTCTTTGCTTTTGCATTGTTGTGCTGTAGGAGATCTTGATATCTTTTGTGTTTTAACCCTTGACCATGTATGTAGTTTGCAAGTATTTTCTCCCATTCACTATGTTGCCTTCCCACTCTGTGGAAGATATTGTTGCTGTGCAGAACTTGTTTTTTTAGTTTCATGTAGTCCCACTTGTTTAGTTTTCCTTTGTAGCTTTGGCTTCTGGTGTCAAATCCCTAAACTCAAGTCAAGACTGAGATCCAAACATTGTCGTGGGTTTGGCATTTGGCTTTGTCCAGCAAAGCCAAGGACAGCAGAAAGGGTTGCTTCAGACTCCACGCAAGTCAAGAGAGGTGTGAGGGAGTTTAAGGGACGTCTCCACGAGCTCCTCTCAGGCTCCCACATTCATTAAGTCTACAAACGATGTACAACACGTCAGCGGGCCACATGCTAGAAAGAACGTATTGAAGATATTCTGCAAACCATATCTAGACAGGATAAAATATTCCATGCGACAACACGATCCAAGAACTTGGTGAGCCCATGCAGAACCCAACCCCTAGATACACATTCACTAGATCGGCCAAGTCTCACCTGCCCCCCAGATACACACCAACTAGGTAAGTGAGCTGCTGCTGGCTGTTTGCAGGAAGGCCAGAGAGCAGTGAGTGATCTGCTCTGCAAAGCGTTCCCTATAATCTCCCAACTCAGGACATCGTTGTGCGATTTCCCACACCTCCTGCCCAAGGTCTTATCCAGGACTTTCCGGTTTCAGGTCTCAAGTCTGTAATACATTTTAACTTCATTTTTGTGTGTGGGGTTAAATAGGTGTCAAGTTGTTTTTCCGCGCCTGTTGTTTTTCTGTGCCCAGTGTTTCTGGGCACCACCTGTTGAGGAGACTGCCTTTGCCTCAGGTTATATTCTTGGTTCTTTTGTTGTGAAATAATTGGTTACATATGTGTGGGTTTCTTCCTGGGCCTTCAGTTCTGGTCCAGTGACCTCTGTCTCTGCTTTTACCCCAATAGTGTACTGCTTGGGTTATTGTAGCTTTGATATATAGTTTCAAATCAGAAAACATGGTGCTTCCAGCTGTTTTCTTCCTTCTCACAATGACTTTGGTATTCGGAGCCTTTTGTGGTTCTGTCCACCTTGAAGGATTATTCTATTTTTGGGAACGTGCTTAAGCTTTGATAGGGATTGCACCTAGGGAATGTGTAGGTAGCTTTAAGTAGTGTGGACATTTTGATAATCTTAATTCTCGGGATCCACTAGCATAGAATGTCTTTCTGCTTATTTCTGTCTTTTCAAATTCTTTCTCCAGTGATTTCTTCTTTTCAGGAAAGAGGTCTCACTCTTTCATGGTTAAAGTCATTCTTTTCTTTTTTAAGTTTTCTATCTTTTTCTTGACAGAGAGAGATACATGGAAACACACACATACACACACACACACACACACACACACACACACACAAACAGAGAAAGAGAGACAGAGAAAGAGAGAGAGACAGAGAGAGCGCATATGAGTGGGGAAGAACTGAGAGAAAGGAGACACAGAATCTAAAGTAGGCTCCAGACTCTGAGTTGTCAGCACAGAGCCCCACACAGGGCTCAAAACAACATCATGAGAACACGACCTTAGCCAAAGTCAGATGCTTCACTGACTGTGCCACCCAGGTGTTTGTAGGCTAAATTTACTGTTAAGTTTTTTCTTCTCTTGCAGTGATTTTAAATTATTTTCTTAATTTCCCTCTCCGATACTTTATTATTCATGTATAGAATTGAAGGATGTTATGTACAAAGACATAGATATCTTAACATGACTGAATTCATTTATTAGGTCTACCAGTAAGTTTGTGGAGTTTCTGCGGTCTCTCTAGAGCATATCATGCACTCCCAATAAGTGAAAAAGTACCTGGGAACATAGGATGATGTGATCGAATTTAGATGAGGGTAAGAAGATATATGGAGTGAGAGTATGCAAGTTTTCTGAAATGTTTTTTGGTTGATATAATCCAACAAGTCCATACACAAGGTTTGTTTGGATATATGTTTTCTTTAAACCAGAACCAGAGAGCTGTGACATTGACATATGCTTCCCAACACATATCCACAATGCGCCCTGTGCATTTGGGAGGTAGCCCCTTGTCTCTCTTTTCTGTCCTGGAACCCAGTGCCTGACTCCACCACTCAGTGAATTCATCTCAGAATACTGCATTTGGGAAGAGACCTACGTTTGTCATAGACTTCCTGAGAGGCGCCTCAAAAACATTGGATTTTACAGAGTTGTGTCTGATCTGCCTGGAATCGTCTGAGGATGTGTCGGTTGGAATGGCACTTTCTTTGCTGGGAGATCAGGGAGCCCTGCAGTATTCCTGTGTGCCTTGTGGTGGGTCACCAGAGGGTGCTGTGTGGCTGCTCATGACAGGGACACTGCTCCCCAAAGATGGGGCTGGCAGGTGGCGGGTGTCACTGCTGGAGGAGCCTGAAGGGTGGAGGGGCTTGACTCGCTATCAGAAGCCTGACTGAGTCTCCATCCTGCAGTCTCCTTGAGTTCCTGATGTGCTGTGTAAAGGACTCTCTGGCTTGCCGAGGTCCAGGTGGTTCTTGCTGTTGCCACTCAGTCGTCAGGATGAACACATTCAGGTCATGGTCTTTAACTCATTCACCTGACCTGCACTTAAGGTGCTTTCCTGAGAGTAAGCAACCCAGCCTGGGAGGAGAGCCAGCAAGCAGACAGCAGTGGCCCAGCCTGTATCCTCCACTGGCCTGAAAGCAGGGACTGGCTGCTCTACTGAGAAGCAGAGCTATGGAACAGGAGGTGCGCAGGCAGTTGGGGTTTGTCATGGGATGGGGCCTGCATGGGTGTGTTCCAGGGCATGGGGCAGGTATGCTGTGCAGGAGGTCAGAATGAGGGAGTGTGGTTTCTTTCCTGCCCCATGGGTCACTCCTAGGTACCCTGATGGCCTCAGTGCTGGCTTGTCGTCCTGATTGTTCAGGGATCCACTCAGTCCCAGGGGTCCCTGCTTTCCACATAAGACCCCAACGGAATCAAGAGTCTGTAGATATTGGAACCTGGAGGCTACGCCCGAAAAATGCATATAAAGTATGTCCCCAAAGTTGTGCTAGGTGTACACACCTACAGAAAGGGAGAGTTTCGGTACACATGTACCTTTCTGTACAATGATGAGAGTCAAAATATTGCAATTGGCCCAGTCATTCAGCTTCTGGAGACGCAGAGTAAAGGATGATGTGTGGCCCTTGAGAATGCAGAAGGGGACAGGACTGTGCCTGTCCACTGTGGGGACATCCCATAGTACAAGACCATAGTCCTGGAGGGATGCCCAACCTGTCACACCACTCATGAACACAAACACAGACACCTGCTGCACTCAAAGCCAAAGGACTGTGAAGATGACACCGTATCTTCTGGGCCAATATTTCTTGAAAGAGTATACATTTTTTCTGCCTATGTACTTGTTGTTTCCTATTTATTTATTTATTTGGAGAGAGCGAGAAGAAGAATCCTGACCAGGGCTTCAAGCTGTCATTGTAGAGCCTGACTTGGGACTTGATCTCAAGTACCGTGCGATCATGACCCGAGCCAAATTGGACTCGGAAACTTGCCCATTGAGCCACGTTGGTGCCTGTCCTCATTATTAAATCTTCATTTTACTGAATACATGTCACCTGTAGGAAACCTTTCAGAACTTTATACTTTATTGCCTAATAGATTAGCATAAATGGAATATTGACGGTTTCATTTGGGTGTTTTTATAATATGCACGTTAGACCAATATCACCATGGCCAGTCGAGGAAAATGAAAGATTTTCAAGGTATTCGCTCTGGTCCAGACATTTCTCTTCTGGCTTCTGCTCTTGTGTCAAACCTCAGAGGGTCCCCATGGCAGATAATGAAGATATTTCAAGTGGGGGCTTCACCTAATCTTTGTTCTTTGAGGACTATTCCTCTGTCATAAAAAATATTAGTGCCATTGAATATTTAAGCAATTATTAATCAGTCTCCTGTCATGTAGCCAGACACAACAGGCCATGTTGTGTGTTTGCACACACATGGAAATCCCAGAGGACCTGAAGCAGCAGAAACCGAGATCGCTGGTTGCAGAGACTGGGGTGAGGGAATGAGCCGTGGGTGACTAGTAGTCCACGTGTCTCTGTGATGGAAATGTTCTAGGAGTACATAGTGGTCACGGGTGTAAAATCCTGCGAATGTACGTACTGACACTTGAAGTTGTAATTTCAAAGGATTAGAGTAAATTGTTTGGAACTTAGTTTATCTTTTATTTATAGAACACTAATATATAAGGACAGTAAATACCTCTATAAGAACTACAGAAATGACAAAGAACGCAATGACAGGGTCAGGGAATTCATCCTTTGGGGCTGCAGCGGACATGAGCCGCCGTTGGGGAGCAGAGGCTGGTTGCTCACCGGCAGGAGGTGGTTGTTCCAGCCCTTCCGTGACCCCGCCGGCTGGGGCTGGGGGCTGCTCATGCTCTGGGGCCACCAAAGGGGCAGGTGGCTCTTCCAGCTCCTGACTGTCAGCCAGAGCTGGGAGTACCTCCTGCCCTGTTGGGGACGCTGCAGTGAGGGTCTCCGATTCTCGTACGCGCTGAGCTCCAAGAGAACTAGTGGCTTCAGGCAGCCTGGGCTGCGTGGCTGCAGTGGGCACCACAGAGATAGCGGGGGCTCGCTCCTGAGGGACGTCTGAACGTGGCTCTGGAGCTGGTGCCATGGCTTCAAAAATAGAAAGTGTCATCACCGTGATTGCCATTCCATGGCAGGAAACCTCTCCCGCAGACATTGTCATCTGAGTCAAAGAACCCACCAGGAGGAAATCTCCCAGACGGCAGGCTAATGGAACAGTGATCTGAGACTAGTCCCTACGCCTGACCCACCTGCAGTCTCAGGAAACATGTTCTCTGTGGCATACCCCGTCCCTTCCTCATGCCCACATCTCCCACCCAGAGTCCTCCTCGCCCAGAGACTCTGGCTCATTGGGCTCACGGTGTTTCCGCCATGAGTAGAGAAGGCGGGCGCGGCGCTGCAGCTCGGAGCCCGGCATGTGGACCCCTACAAACGCCCGCAGCAGCTTCAAGCTGGTGAAATCTGGAGGCCGGAAAAAGTCCTCGGGGTAGTGATCCAGCCAGGTGCCCAGGATGGAGGAGATGGCCCTGGGGATACAAAAGTAGCCAGAACAATCACCATGGGGTGTTCCCCCCACTGATGTCTCAGGACAGGCCTGTGGGACCTGGCCTCTATGCCTCCTGCTCCTGGACGTCCAGAGGGTGGTTCTGTACGTGGTCCACCTGTGATTTGGCAGTCCCGCCTACGAGTGACCTGGTCACTGAAGAGGGACCGTCAAGATTCTGTTTGACGGGAACCCCTTAGCCAATGATGTGGTCGTCTCTGTCCTTCTTGGGGAAGCCAGCCAGACTCTTCGCTGTGTCCCGCTGCCTACCTCCCACTGGAATTCAAGTCCGTGCGTGAGTGGAGGGGTGGTGTCGGGGTGAGTCAGTGCCTTCACTGCATACCCTAGCGCTCCACAAAAATCTGCGCAAATACGGGACAAGAGGACTCTGTCTCTTACCTGGGCTTGCTGGGACCCTCCTGATGCCCTCAACGTGACGACCTGTGCCTCTGTGCTGCCTCATGCACTCAGTGCACGTGTGGGTGTCCTCCCGCTGACACCGTTCTCCCATCGTATGGGTGATATGTGCTCCTTGAGCCCTCACTGTGTCTCCTGTACCCTGGCTAAGCACGCACCGTGGATGTTCCCCAAGGTGGTGAGCGTGATGCTCCCCAAAACCGTTATTCTGGGTCCCCTGATGGGGGTCTAGGCAAGGCTGTGAGTGGGAAGGGATGGGGCTGGACTTTCTAAGGGGCTGATGCGGTCCTGTGGCGCCCTCTGCTGCCTCCCTGTGCCCACAGCCCATCCTCTACCAGACAGGACAGAACCCCTTTCCTTGCTTTCAAGAGAAAGCCCTCAGAACTTTGCCCTCTCACAGGACTCTCAGACGTGTGGGATGCTGGGTCCTGCAGCCCCTCCCACGCACAGTCTCAGCACTGCCCTCTTGGAGAAGGAAGGCCCTCCAGCCTGAGCTCAGCCTACTCACCGTTTCTCCTGCTCCCGGGGTCCGCCATCCTCCTCAGCCTCCGAATGGAAGCATCCGTATCTGGAGGAGGCCAGAAGGACATCATATGAGCTGTCCTGTGGATGCTACGTCTTGTCCTATCCAGAGTCCCTGACTGCTGACTAGAATGGAGCTCTGGAGGGGGGGTACCGTCCGCTCTGCGCATTGGATCCCAGTCAGCTCCTACAGAAGTGCCTGCACCTAGTGGGGCTTCGTGCGTGTTTGAAGAATGATAGGGCCCCAGTCAGCTCCATCACACATATTGGTGTGGGTCTGGGCGTCCTGCTCATCCTGGGCATCGTTGACTGGTTTGAGCCAGGACTCAGACACACAGATAGAGCCTCAGATCTCCTTTTCCAATGGGAAAACAGCCCAAGTCAACACCTGGCGACAGTGAGGGATGAGGCAGAAAGTTGATCATGGGCAAGAGGACAAAGATGACCCAGCAGAGACGCAGCCCTGCCAGCAGAGCTTTCCACAGGCCAGGGTGACTTTCCCTGCAGTGCCCCCACTGAGGACCTGGAGTGTTTCTACCCGGATCAGAGGAACAAAGTGAGACGCCAGGACGTTTGGTGACTTTCCTGAGACTCAGAACTTTCAGGGACTGAATCACACTGGGCTGTGAAGGGCAGTGTGCTCACCTCATAAACAGTATGTCTAGGACCTGCTCGGTGGTAGCAAAAGCTCTGTACGTGCTCAAGAATGTGAAGAGGTAGGAGGGGTCTCTACCCAGGAAAGCAGGTACCAGGTGCTCCACTCGCTGTTCCAGTAGCATCCAGCCTCCTTCGATGGTCCCTTCCTCATGGTTCTCATTGTCAGGCATGGGTGAGATGTTCATACCCTGAGGTAGAACACAGGAGGGACACAGAGTCAGACACAGCACCATGGACATCAGGAGGCTTGGGGTCCAGAATGCAGACCAAAACCCAAGCCGTCCGTGACTTGTGGCAACAGTGAGACCTGGGTGCCCAGAGTCTGAAGAAGGATGTTGGCATTCACACGAGAATTTGAGGTGGGAAATGGCTGAACACGTTAGGATCTCCGATCAGACATCCCCGCAGGCGAGGGAATTAAAAGCAAGAATGAACTATTGGGACCTCATGAAGATAAAAAGCTTCTGCACAGCAAAGGAAACAACCAACAAAACCCAAAGACGATCAATGGATTGGGAAAAGATATTTGCAAATGACATATCGGACAAAGGGCTAGTATCCAAAATGTATAAAGAGCTCACCAAACTCCACACCTGAAAAACAAACAATCCATTGAAGAAGCGGGCAGAAAACATGAATAGACACTTCTCTAAAGCAGACATCCGGATGGCCAACAGGCACATGAAAAGATGCTCAACGTCGCTCCCCATCAGGGAAATACAAATCAAAACCACACTCAGCTATCACGTCACGCCAGTCAGAGTGGCCAAAATGAGCAAATCAGGAGACTATAGATGCTGGAGAGGATGTGGAGAAACGGGAACCTTCTTGCACTGTTGGTGGGAATGCAAACTGCTGCAGCCGCTCTGGAAAACAGTGTGGAGGTTCCAAACAATTAAAAATAGACCTACCCTATGACCCAGGAGTAGCACTGCTAGGAATTTACCTAAGGGATACAGGAGTGCTGATGCAGAGGGACACTTGTGCCCCAATGTTTATAGCAGCACTCTCAACAATAGCCAAATTATGGAAAGAGCCTAAATGTCCATCAACTGAGAAGTGGATAAAGAAATTGTGGCTTATATACACAATGGAGTACTACGTGGCAATGAGAAAGAATGAAATATGGCCCTTTGTAGCAACGTGGATGGAACTGGAGAGTGTTATGCTAAGTGAAATAAGCCATACAAGGAAAGACAGATACCATATGTGTCCACTCTTTTGTGGATCCTGAGAAACTTAACAGGAACACATGGAGGAGGGGAAGAAAAAAAAAGAGCTTAGAGTGGGAGAGAGCCAAAGCATAAGAGACTCCTAAAAACTGAGAACTGAGAGTTGATGGTTGGTGGGAGGGAGGGGAGCGTGGGTGATGGGTACTGAGGAGGGCACGTGTTGGGATGAGCACTGGGTGTTGTATGGAAACCAATTTGGCAGTAAATTTCATATATTTTTTTTAAAAAAACCATCAAGGAAAAAGAATCTCAGGTCAGATTGTTAGATGAGTATGTACGGCACCTCCCCACATGAACAGCAGTGTCCCTGTGATTTCTAACAGCACAGTCCATTCTGGGGATCCGAAGAGAGGGACAGTACCTGGCAGAGGTTGGATCAGGATAATAGGACATGTAGGATGTTCAGTGCAGCACTGTGACATGGCAAGAGAAGGGAATCCTGTCACAATCCCACATTTGTGAAGGGTTGAATGGGTGAGGTGAGTGGTCAGATTTCCAGAATGTTGTCTAGGTGGTAAGGCCCTTGCTCCTGATCTGGAGGGGCCCCAGGAGCATGTTGCTTGGCCACCAAAGTGCAGAGCATTAGGCATAATGCAATGAGCCCCATGTCCTTTGGGTAAAAATCTCCCTGCTCCTCACGAACGTGTGTCAGACGTGGAGAAGGTGTGGAAGGATGGTCGGGCGAACCGGGAGACCTGGGAACGTTCGTCCCGGGGAGGACCGGCCCCCATGTCCCCCTTTCCCCGAAACTGAACATGAGGGGATGGGGGTGCCCAGGGAAGGCTCCGAGCTGTGACCTGACCTGACCTGGCCTGCTCTAGGCTGCTCTGTGTTACCTTATGTGACCTCCTGGAAAACATCCTGAGGCATCGCCAGCGTGGGTTAAGGATACCTCTCCAACATCTGAGTAATCCTGCGCACTGGGGTTTCTGGCATCCAGAGCCCCGGTACCTGGGAAAACAACAAGAGAACATCCTAAAGTCTCTGTGTCTGTAGGCAAGTGAGCCTGGTATGGGACCTTCTTAGAACATGGGTGCCAGGTTACAGGAGTTCCAAGCTTTCCTGGGGCCTATTGTGAGCAAAGTGATGTCACTGCCTAGGATCCACCTCCTGAGTCCCCCTCTGGGATAACACCTTTGCAAATAGTCCTCTCTTTGCTGACTGCTCACCCCCATTCTCCATGAAATGTCACATCGGTACACAGTTCCACCAATGCACTCCTCTCCACAGTCCCCTGAGAAGCTCTGGGGGCAGCCAGGGTCCCAGCTGTGAGACCTATCTGGGTTGAGACAGAACTCTTCTTTCTTACCTCTTTCTGGTCCCAGATTCGCGAGTGTGCTTCTCAGGGATGGTCCGTGTCTTTTCCGCCCAATGGAGATCATTCTAGCATGTCCTCAGGATGTCCTCAGGATGTCCTCAGGCATATGTGGGATGATACCTGTGAAATTGGAGCAGCGGTGTCACCTGTTGGAAGTTTATCCAACCACATTGACTTCAACTTCTCACCTCCTCTGATTCTGCTGCTCCTCTGATCCCAGCCCGCAGTCCTCCCGGGTGTGCGTATGTGCGTGAGTGTGTGTGTGTATGTGTGTTTACCAGTGCTTGTTGTCTGGGGTCCCAGAAGGTCACATGCCCACCTAGGGAAGGATGGCCCAACATTTCCTAGGAGCTTAGGTTCTCTACTTTCTAAAGCAATCCCGACAGAAGGGATTGGAGTTGGGGCCTAGGAGGACAGAACTCTCTTTTACGTAGACTTTGTCAGTAGTGTGCCACGAGCCATTCCCTGCCTTTCCACTGGGTACATACAATGGGGACAGGGTGGCACTCAGTGGGTTGCCTTGGCCTGGGGGTCTTCCTCAGGGAAGAACGTGCTGGGATGTCTTCTGTGACGCTCCTCTTCAGCCTCATCCCCACGCCACTTCCATGTCTGCACCCAGTGACAGTAACACACCCTTTTCCAGACCCCCTCCGAAATCCTGGGTCAAATCCAGGACCCCATTTTCAGGACATGAACTTGGGGTCATGCCTGGTTCTGACTTTCTACCCGTCTGTGATTCTGGGCAAGGCACTGACCCTAGCAGGGTCTTCACTTTCTCCTCCTCTCAGTGGCTCCCTGGGATGCCCACATCCTGTCAACACATCCTTGTGGGATTTCCTTCCTGGAGTGTGGTATGGACGTAGTGTTTGATTTCTGTTGCAAAGCAGATGGCACCGTGACCCCAGACCAAACAAGTTTAGGTGATAAAATGTGCATGGCACGGCCACGTGCTCACTGTCACTCTCTGTGTTGTCTCTCAGCTCCTCACAGTAGGGACCAACCCTCATGTTGAGTCGTGACACAGACCGGTACACACAGCCTAGCCCTGAGAGACAACAACAGACAGGGAAGAACTATGGCACTCGATGTTGACTGAATCCTGCCACCACCCTGAAGTGAGCTCAGGGGTTGAGTGAATCAGGTTCTATCTGAGTGATGACAGCATCCCCAACCTCCTGAGAGGCTCTGGCATGAGCGCTCAGCTGAGCCCTGCTGAATTCCTGGTCCCCTGGGCCTGTGAGGGGGGAAGTTTATGGGGAAGCCACTAAGGGTGGGGGAATATTGTCCCACGGCACTAGAGCAGAGTAGTGACAACGTCCTCCTGCCCCAGGCCCTGGCCCTCCTCACCCTCCCTCTCTGCTGTCCTCCGTAGCTCTTTCCGGTCTCCCTGGTCTCCTTTCACACGTCCCCTCTGAAACAACCACCCCTGGCTCCGAGTGTCCGCCACACTGTGCCTTCTGACAGGGTCCATACCCTCGGACTAGTGCAGGGCTGACTCGTTCTTGCACTGCGGCAGGAAATAATAACGTTTCCTCAGCACAGCCTTGTCAGACCCTCCCCTGGTGGAGCTCAGGACCCAGTTGTCGCACCTTGAATTTTTCTATGGAGTCCTTGCTCTTGTCATTCCCATTTATGTTTCATGTTCTTTCCATCTTCCTGGCTAGTCCTTGAACTCCTAGAGGGAAGATGTGGCTGCCTTACCAGCACTGGCACTATGTGAATGCTCAGATGCTCATTCCTGGGGGCTGACTGAGGAGGTAAAGGGATCCCACCCACCAATTAGCAGCTCAGTCATTGTAGCCTAATTTACCTGGGTCATTTTCCAATACTTATTTTATCGTATATCTGTTGAGTCCACTCTAGTCGTAATTTGGGGTGTGAAATCACACTCCAAGATCAAGAGTCTCATGCCCTACTGACTGAAACAGCCAATTTTCATGGAACTAGACTGATCTCTAAGTTATCTTGCGGGCTAACATTTCGTACGTGTGTTAGGTTATGCTGAATTACCAGAGAACGCACCACATTTCAAAAAGCATGTCCCCATAGATTTCCTCACATGACAGAGCTGGGTGTGTGTTTAGATTGGAGACTAAAGTACTTCATGTGATCAATGAGGAACCCAGAGTTCCTCCATTTTACCCTTCTCCCTCCCGAGGATATCAGGTACTTGCACAACCAGCAGCACAAGGGGCGATAAAGGGGAAAGAGAACAAGGAAATGCACCTGGGAGCATGTTATCAGCCTGGTCTAGAGTGCCTAAAATATCCACCTTTTCACTCATTCCTTGCTTTAAAGGCAAGGATTTTGAAGTAGTGATCTGTGAGAACCTATGTCCCACAAACCATAGAAAATGCATCCCTAGATATACACCACAAAACATTCGAAGGTAATTCCTGAGCTGAAGGAAAATATTCTCCCTACGGGACACATTGTATGAAGGAAATAAGAAGAGCAAACATCTATGTGTGTGTTTGTGTGCGATGTGTACATGTTCATGAATATCACGTTGTATCGCTATCTCTGAATATCTTTAAGAAATGAAGGATCATTGACTTTTAAAAGGAGAATTTGGAAAACAATAAGTAAAAAATTGTAATTAGTGAGCTTACAGACATATAGTATTAAGATATATGAGAGTATCGGGGCGCCAGGGTGGCTCAGTGGGTTGAGTGTCCGCCGTCTTCTCAGATCATGGTCTCACGGTTCGTGGGTTCGAGCCCCGCATGGGCTGTGTGCTGACAGGCTGTTTCCGATTCTGTGTCTCCCTGTCTCTCTGCCCCTCCGCCACTCACGCTTTGTCTCCCTCTATCTCAAAAATAACCATTTAAAAACATTTAAACAAATTCCATTAAGATCTATGCCAGTAGGAAGTAAACGACTGGTGGTTGAGAAGTCAATGAAGTGCCTCCTACGATGGATTGTTTTCAAGTAGGAAAACGCTCATAAACCACATGACTGCAAGTGTAGTGTGAATATTGAACCTGCAGCCCAGTTAGCCAGACAAATGGAAAGAATTCCATATATCTGTGTTCAGTTACACTTCGCCATCCATAGCCGGGTGTGGTACGCCTTGCACGTTCAGTCGATGCTTGCTGCACAATCGCATGGGTGATGACCTGTCTCTCTCACCATAAGAAAGGAACATTGAAACGCAATGAAAAGCAAGAAAAGGAAAATGGCACGGAGGAGTTGGGATCTGAGGCACACTGTGAAGAAACCATGGGGGTTGGGAGGTAGTGGAGGTGGACAGGCGGTTCCACAGAGTTGAAGGACATGCCACAGTCAGCGGTGGCAGGGTGGACTTGAGGGTGGGACCGCTGGTGGTGCAGTCCAGGTAGGGCCATGGGAAGGGCATGCAGAGCTGAAAAGCACCGGCCTTTCAAGGAGAAGGGAGGTGGAAGAGGTCTCGTATGCCCAGTGTGTCTCCCTGTCCCTCAGGGCTGCCCTTGCCGTCATGGGTCACGAGCGAGGAGGGTGCAAGGCTGTAGATGTCCCCGGTTGGCGGGAATGTGAGGCAGAGTGAAGAAGAAACACAGAGGCCTAGGATGCAAGAGGGATCACTGGGTTCACGTCCAGCCACCTCCCTGGGAAACCAGCTATGCAAAAGGTTCCTGGGTCTCATGAGGGCTGACAGGGAGGTGTCCACCTTGGGAGGAGACACCTGCCAGTCCCTGTCCCACTGGCCTGGTCTCTGGAGCCCTCTGCCTGGCTCCCGGCTGTCAGGCTGGCGGGCAGTGGGTCAGAGCATCTGGTGGGCACAGGGAGGTGCGGTGGTGCAGACGGTGGCGCCCAGGAGCTGTGCCCCCTGCGGGGGGGTGGGGGTGGGGGTGGGGGTGGGGGGATGGGGCGGCTTGGATCCTGGGCCCAAGCAGGTGTGCGGGAGCGCGCGCACGAGTGTGCGCATGCGCACGAGTGCGCGCATGCGCGTGGGCCAGGGCCGGAGCCCGGTGAGGGACACAGCTGAGGCTGCAGCGGCGCTATGAGTCCTGGCTCCCAGCCCGCCTGCCGCCCCAAGCCCCCAAGTGTCTGGGCCAGCCAGGGACTGACGCCCACCTCAGCCCCCGACCGGGGACATGCTGCTGCCTGGCTCCTGCGACCCGGTAGCCATGGCATTGGCGGTAGGGGTAGCGGTAGTGCTCGCGGGAGCGCTGGTGGGAGCGAAGGCGGGGCCCCGCGTGGAGAAGACTGGGAGCCAGGAGCCTCCAGCCTCGGAGGGTGGCGGCCCTGCTGCTCCTGCTGCTTTTGGAGCCAGAGGCCTGGGAGCAGGACGCGCTTCCCGGGCGCCTCGGGGTTTGGCCGCGCTGGTGGAGTGCCAGCACTGGCTGGGGCAGAGCGCGATGCGATGCCCCACTGGCGCCCCCCAAAGACCATCTGGGAGAAGCCTAAAGGTGGAGAAGCTGAGACCCACAGCCTCCCTCCAGGACCTGCCTCGGTCGCGGTGCTGCCAAGGTAGGGACCCTAGCGACAAGGTCGCACGTGGCCTTCCCCCCTGCCCCTCTCTGTCTTCCCCTTCCATGAGCACCTCCCCCCCTCCCTGGTGCTCTGGGCTGCTTCTTGGGCTCCTTTGCGGCTGCGGTCTGGAGGCCTCAGGAGTGGGGTTTCTGGGTTGGACCCCGGTTCCCTGGAGGAGGAGGGCCCCAGATCGAGTAGGGGATTAGGCCCAGGCGGTGGGGAGTGTCTCAGGTGGAGAGGGGGGGCACCCTGAGTGCCCATGGAGGTCTGACTGGGTTGGTGGTTGGCGGGTGGAGGTGGGATCCTACGAAGGAAGGAACGAACTAACGAAGGAAGGCAGGAAAGCGTGGACCTGCGGGTGTGGGAAAGTGTCAAGGCAGGGCCAGGGAAGTGGCAGCAATGAGCAGGAGGAATCATTCCTGCCTGTGAAAATGAAGTACAAGGGACCTGAGAGTCCAGAGAAACATTCCAGGGAGAGTCGGGGTGGTGGGCCTGAGTTGCTGGAGGCCAGCAGGGGACGGTGTTGAAGGGATTGAGAGTGGAAGCAGCAGGTGAACACAGGCCTCCTGCCTCCCGAGCCCCTCCACACCTGCTCTCCTGCCCTGCCCAGCCCCGCTGCGCCCCGCCGCGCCCCGCCCCGCCCCTGGTGGCAGAGTTGCACCCTCTGATGGGGAGGGGGAGATCTCACCCCGCTTGTGGCGAAAGGGGGTCCTCTATCATCGTGGGAGTCAATGGGACTAGGGGGTAGGAGTCTGGATTAGGGCAAGTGCAACTCCCTGTTGAGCTCTTCCTTTCTGAAGGCAACGTGCATTCCATCAATGAACTCGGAGCCAGGGAGGCAGGAATAAGTGGCGCTTCTGTGTTTTAGAGGGTGGTGCAGACTCTTTCCTCCTTGGAGATGCGTGCTGAAGAGAACTGG
The DNA here is from genome assembly GCF_018350175.1 of Felis catus. Classification (NCBI taxonomy): domain Eukaryota; kingdom Metazoa; phylum Chordata; class Mammalia; order Carnivora; family Felidae; genus Felis; species Felis catus. The sequence goes on along the minus strand of NW_025408498.1, from coordinate 74,144 downwards.
GTGTTGTGGATGGCGTCCAAAGTCATCTCTTTGGGACATGTTGGGTGGGAACGTCTTCGCACTCTGGCGAGGAAGGTGGATGGAAAAGCTCCTTGTCCAAGGCAGACTTGTGGGTTTTGTTGTTCCTATCCGTGGGGCGTGGTGCTTCCCGTTTGCGTGGAGCGCCTCCTGTCTTGCATTCGTTCCGTGTGTCAAGAGTTTCAGTCCTTGGCAATCACATCTCCTCCGGGACTCACCAGGCAGCACGAGGGAGCAGTGACTCGGAGCCCACCGGGTCCCTAGAAACCAGTGCGTGTGCACTGGAGCAGGCAGTGCTCCTCTCTCAGCCTCCTTTGGAAATGAGGTCTTGAGCAAACGGTCTTTCATTGCATGGGTTGTACCTCTCCCCGGTTGTTGGGGGGGGGGGCGGAGTGTGTGTGCGTGAGTGTGGTGCTGTGGCCCGTGTGGAGTCCGCACCGCGTCAGGGACCCAGTTCTTTGCAAGGAATGCGTTTTGTTACATGGGAGTATCTCAGTTCACTAGAGAGTTCCAATCCTGTCTCAAAGGCTGAAAACATCCTGAAGGCAGCACCTTGACCACACTGAAAACAGAGTCCTGAGAGCAGAGGCTTTCCCACACTTCCATGTCGAGCTGACTGGTGCTTTATGTTTTCAGGAAGATGGTGTGGTGTGGGCCACTTGGAGCAGCTCAGGCTCCTAAGCGTCTGTTGGGTCCCCGAGGGGTGAGTTGTGTCTCTCCGGAATGAAGGAGATTATGGTGACCTTGAGTATCATTACCTTCACGATTACCATGATTATTCTGCCTGAGTCATCGCATGGATATTGATCCGTGAGCTCGCCACGTGAGAGGTTTCCTTGGTAAAGTAGTCGCCGTGCGTGTCCTCGAAACTTGGTTGTGGTCCGAACACCTTTGATGCTTTGCAAGTCCTGAAGCGGCTCCACGGGTGTGCAGTCCCTGTTGCCATATAGGTGAGGAGGCAGAGTCTGTTGACCTGAAGCCCTTCCAAGTATCCGGGGAGATGTGCGAGGGCCTCTCCCTGAGGCACTGGGTTCCTAGCCGGCACCACCCAGAATCAGGCAGGGAGGTTTTCTTGATGCCAGCGGGAAGTCCTTAAGAGGGAGGGGCGCCGGACACCTTCGGGGAAAGGAAGGGATCCCACCCCTGCCTCACCAGCCCCAGCAGTTGCCTAGGTGCTGGCCACGAGGGAGGGGACTGCCTATGCGTGTTTGTTTTCTCGTTGGTCTTATCCCACCTTGGTAGGGCCCTTAGCCTGTTGCAGGCACTGTTCTGAGCACTTGAGAGATCTATGCTGACGACACAGAGTACCTCGGCAAGGACTCTGGTCCCCGTTCGTATTTCCAAGGGAAGATGTGAAAGAATGTGTGCCGGGGGTCACTGCTGTGAAGGGGGAGGACTCGAGGCATGAAGCCAGGCAGTGGGGCTCCACATGAGCGTCCTGCACCGCTGGCTTTCCCACTGCTGCCTGTGTTTGCACACACATGGAAATCCCAGAGGACCTGAAGCAGCAGAAACCGAGATCGCTGGTTGCAGAGACTGGGGTGAGGGAATGAGCCGTGGGTGACTAGTAGTCCACGTGTCTCTGTGATGGAAATGTTCTAGGAGTACATAGTGGTCACGGGTGTAAAATCCTGCGAATGTACGTACTGACACTTGAAGTTGTAATTTCAAAGGATCAGAGTAAATTTTTTGAAACTGTATTTATGTGTTAAGTAGAAGCCAATAGTACATGAGTACACTAAATACCTCTATGCCCAATCCTATCATGACAAACCAACATGAGCCGCTGATGGGGAGCTGAGGCTGGTTGCTCAGTTGCAGCAGGTGGTTGCTCCAGCCCTTCCGTGACCCCGCCGGCTGGGGCTGAGGGCTGCTCATGCTCTGGGGCCACCAAAGGGGCAGGTGGCTCTTCCAGCTCCTGACTGTCAGCCAGAGCTGGGAGTACCTCCTGCCCTGGCGGGGACGCTGCAGTGAGGGTCTCCGATTCTCGTACGCGCTGAGCTCCAGGAGAACTGGTGGCTTCCGGCAGCCTGGGCTACGAGGCTGCAGTGGGCACCACAGAGATAGCGGGGGCTCGCTCCCGAGGCACGTCTGGACGGGGCTCTAGAGCTGCTACCAAAGCTTCAAGTATGGAAGTGTCAAATCAGCGTGATTGCCATTCCATGGCAGGAAACCTCTCCCGCAGACATTGTCATTTGAGTCAAAGAACCCACCAGGAGGAAATCTCCCAGACGGCAGGCTAATGGAACAGTGATCTGAGACTAGTCCCTACGCCTGGCCCACCTACAGTCTCAGGAAACATGTTCTCTGTGGCATACCCCGTTCCTTCCACACATCCACATCTCCCACCCAGAGTCCTCCTCGCCCAGAGACTCTGGCTCATTGGGCTCACGGTGTTTCCGCCATGAGTAGAGAAGGCGGGCGCGGCGCTGCAGCTCGGAGCCCGGCATGTGGACCCTTACATACGCCCGGCGCAGCTTCAAGCTGGTGAAGTCTGGAGGGCGGAAAAATTCCTCGGGGTAGTGATCCATCCAGGTGCCCAGGATGGAGGAGATGGCCCTGGGGATACAAAAGTAGCCAGAACAATCACCATGGGGTGTTCCTCCCACTGATGTCTCAGGACAGGCCTGTGGGACCTGGCCTCTATGCCTCCTGCTCCTGGACGTCCAGAGGGTGGTTCTGTACGTTGTCCACCTGTGATTTGGCAGTCCCGCCTACGAGTGACCTGGTCACTGAAGAGGGACCGTCAAGATTCTGTTTGACGGGAACCCCTTAGCCAATGATGTGGTCGTCTCTGTCCTTCTTGGGGAAGCCAGCCAGACTCTTCGCTGTGTCCCGCTGCCTACCTCCCACTGGAATTCAAGTCCGTGCGTGAGTGGAGGGGTGGTGTCGGGGTGAGTCAGTGCCTTCACTGCATACCCTAGCGCTCCACGAAAATCTGCGCAAATACGGGACAAGAGGACTCTGTCTCTTACCTGGGCTTGCTGGGACCCTCCTGATGCCCTCACGTGACGACCTGTGCCTCTGTGCTGCCTCATGCACTCAGTGCACATGTGGGTGTCCTCCCGCTGACACCGTTCTCCCATCGAGAGGGTGATATGTGCTCCTTGAGCCCTTAATGTGTCTCCTGTACCCTGGCTAAGCACGCACTGTGATTGTTCCCCAAGGTGGTGAGCGTGATGCTCCCCAAAACCGTTATTCTGGGTCCCCTGATGGGGGTCCAGGCAAGGCTGTGAGTGGGAAGGGATGGGGTTGGACTCTGTAAGGGGCTGACGCGGTCCTCTGGCGCCCTCTGCTGCCTCCCTGTGCCCACAGCCCATCGTCGACCAGACAGGACAGAACCCCTTTCCTTGTTTCCAAGAGAAAGCCCTCAGAACTTTGCCCTCTCACAGGACTCTCAGACGTGTGGGATGCTGGGTCCTGCAGCCCCTCCCACGCACAGTCTCAGCACTGCCCTCTTGGAGAAGGAAGGCCCTCCAGCCTGAGCTCAGCCTACTCACCGTTTCTCCTGCTCCCGGGGTCCGCCATCCTCCTCAGCCTCCGAATGGAAGCATCCGTATCTGGAGGAGGCCAGAAGGACATCATATGAGCTGTCCTGTGGATGCTACGTCTTGTCCTATCCAGAGTCCCTGACTGCTGACTAGAATGGAGCTCTGGAGGGGAGGGTACCGTCCGCTCTGCGCATTGGATCCCAGTCAGCTCCTACAGAAGTGCCTGCACCTAGTGGGGCTTCGTGCGTGTTTGAAGAATGATAGGGCCCGAGTCAGCTCCATCACACATATTGGTGTGGGTCTGGGCGTCCTGCTCATCCTGGGCATCGTTGACTGGTTTGAGCCAGGACTCAGACACACAGATAGAGCCTCCACTCTCCTTTTCCAATGGGAAAACAGCCCAAGTCAACACCTGGCGACAGTGAGGGATGAGGCAGAAAGTTGATCATGGGCAAGAGGACAAAGATGACCCAGCAGAGACGCAGCCCTGCCAGCAGAGCTTTCCACAGGCCAGGGTGACTTTCCCTGCAGTGCCCCCACTGAGGACCTGGAGTGTTTCCACCCGGATCGGAGGAACAAAGTGAGAGGCCAGGACGTTTGGTGACTTTCCTGAGACTCAGAGCTTTCAGGGGCTGAATCACACTGGGCTGTGAAGGGCAGGGTGCTCACCTCATAAACAGTATTTCCAGGACCTACTGGGTGGTAGCAAAAGCTCTGTACGTGCTCAAGAATGTGAAGAGGTAGGAGGGGTCTCTACCCAGGAAAGCAGGTACCAGGTGCTCCACTCGCTGTTCCAGTAGCATCCAGCCTCCTTCGGTGGTCCCTTCCTCACGGTTCTCATTGTCGGGCATGGGTGAGATGTTCATACCCTGAGGTAGAACACAGGAGGGACACAGAGTCAGACACAGCACCATGGACATCAGGAGGCTTGGGGTCCAGAATGCAGACCAAACCCCCAAGCCGTCCGTGACTTGTGGCAAGAGTGAGACCTGGGTGCCCAGAGTCCGAAGAAGGATGTTGGCATTCACACGAGAATTTGAGGTGGGAAATGGCTGAACACGTTAGGATCTCCGATCTGACATCCCCACAGGTGAGGGAATTAAAAGCAAGAATGAACTATTGGGACCTCATGAAGATAAAAAGCTTCTGCACAGCAAAGGAAACAACCAACAAAACTCAAAGGCAACCAATGGATTGGGAAAAGATATTTGCATATGACATATCGGACAAAGAGCTGGTATCCAAAATGTCTAAAGAGCTCACCAAACTCCACACCTGAAAAACAAACAATCCACTGAAGAAGTGGGCAGAAAACATGAATAGACACTTCTCTAAAGAAGACATCCGGATGGCCAACAGGCACATGAAAAGATGCTCAACGTCGCTCCCCATCAGGGAAATACAAATCAAACCCACACTCAGCTATCACGTCACGCCAGTCAGAGGGGCCAAAATGAACAAATCAGGAGACAGGAACAGGACGACGTTGTCACTGCTCTAGTGCTGTGGGACGGTGGTCCCTTGGGGGTCTTGGGGATCTCGGACGAGCCCCCAAATGTTATGGCCAGAATCGTGATCCCCAAACACCGCCAGGGAGCCGAGTCCAATGTAAAAGCAAAGGAGCCTTTATTCCAGCTAGCTAGAGCTGACTTCCCTACCTGCACAGAGGCAGCGGTGAGATACCAGGGAGAGCAAGTTACCAAAGCAGAAAGGTTTTATTGGGGCTTAGGGGCAGTTGGTGAGGTAATGGCTATGGCCTCAGCCGATTGGCTGGGGAAGGGCCCCATTTCTGTTAGGTGGGGGAGGGGGTGGCTCAAGGGGAGCACCAACTCCCCTAGGGCAGTTGGTGAGGTAATGGCTATGGCCTCAGCCGATTGGCTGGGGAAGGGCCCCATTTCTGTTAGGTGGGGGAGGGGGTGGCTCAAGGGGAGCACCAACTCCCCTAGGGCAGTTGGTGAGGTAATGGCTATGGCCTCACCTGATTGGCTGGGGAAGGGTCCCATTTCTGTTAGGGGGGGCAGGGGGTGGCTCAAGGGGAGGAGGTGTGGTCAAGGTGAATGACACAGAACAAGATGAGGTCTGCCAGCATAGGCCAGCCCTTTCAGAATTACCCTCAGTGTTTTGTGGTGCATATCTAGGGATGCATTTTCTATGTTTTGTGGGACATAGGTTCTCACAGATCACTACTTAAAAATTCTTGCCTTTAAAAGAAGGAAGGAGTGAAAAGGTGGATATTTTAGGCATTCTAGACCAGGCTGATAACATGCTCCCATGTGCATTTCCTTGTTCTCTTTCCCTTTTATCACCCCTTGTGCTGCTGGCTGTGCAAGTACCTGATATCCTCAGGAGGGAGAAGGGAGAAAATGGAGGAACTCTGGGTTCTTCAGTGACCACATGAAGGACTTTAGTCTCCAATCTAAACACACACCCACCCTGGGTGCCCATGGAGGTCTGACTGGGTTGGTGGTTGGCGGGTGGAGGTAGGATCCTACGAAGGAAGGAACGAACTAACGAAGGAAGGAAGGAAAGCGTGGACCTGCGGTTGTGGGAAAGTGTCAAGGCAGGGCAAGGGAAGTGGTAGCCATGAGCAGGAAGAATCTTTCCTGCCTGTGAAAATGAAGTACAAGGGACCTGAGATTCCAGAGAAACATTCCAGGGAGAGTCAGGTTGGTGGGCCTGAGTTGCTGGAGGCCAGCAGGGGACGGTGTTGAAGGGATTGAGAGTGGAAGCAGCAGGTGAACACAGGCCTCCTGCCTCCCCCCTCCACACCTGCTCTCCTGCCCTGCCCAGCCCCGCCGCGCGCCCCGCCCCGCCTCTGGTGGCAGAGATGCACCCTCTGATGGGGAGGGGGAGATCTCACCCGGCTTGTGGCGAAAGGGGGTCTTCTATCGTGCGAGTCAGTGGGACTAGGGGGTAGGAGTCTGGATTAGGGCAAGTGCAACTCCCTGTTGAGCTCTTCGTTTCTGAAGGCAATGTGCATTCCATCAATGAACTCGGAGTCAGTGAGGCAGGAATAAGTGGCGCTTCTGTGTTTTAGAGGGTGGTGCAGACTCTTTCCTCCTTGGAGATGTGTGCTGAAGAGAACTGGGTGTTGTGGATGGCGTCCAAAGTCATCTCTTTGGGACATGTTGGGTGGGAACGTCTTCTTCGCACTCTGGCGAGGAAGGTGGATGGAAAAGCTCCTTGTCCAAGGCAGACTTGTGGGTTTTGTTGTTCCTATCCGTGGGGCGTGGTGCTTCCCGTTTCCGTGGAGCGCCTCCTGTCTTGCATTCGTTCCGTGTTTCAAGAGTTTCAGTCCTTGGCAATCACATCTCCTCCAGGACTCCCCAGGCAGCACGAGGGAGAAGTGACTCGGAGCCCACCGGGTCCCTAGAAACCAGTGCGTGTGCACTGGAGCAGGCAGTGCTCCTCTCTCAGCCTCTTTTGGAAATGAGGTCTTGAGCAAACGGTCTTTCATTGCATGGGTTGTACCTCTCCCCGGTTGTTGGGGGGGGTGTGTGTGCGTGAGTGTGGTGCTGTGGCCCGTGTGGAGTCCGGACCGCTTCAGGGACCCAGTTCTTTGCAAGGAATGCGTTTTGTTGCATGGGAATATCTCAGTTCACTAGAGAGATCCAATCCTGTCTCAAAGGCTGAAACCGTCCTGAAGGCAGCACCTTGACCTCACTGAAAGCAAAGGCCTAAGAGCAGAGGCTTTCCCACACTTCCATGTCGAGCTGACTGGTGCTTTATATTTTCAGGAAGATGGTGTGGTGTAGGCCACTTGGAGCAGCTCAGGCTCCTAAGCGTCTGTTGGGTCCCCGAGGGGTGAGTTGTGTCTCTCCGGAATGAAGGAGATTATGGTGACCTTGAGTATCATTACCTTCACGATTACCGTGATTATTCTGCCTGAGTCATCGCATGGATATTGTTCCGTGAGCTCGCCACGTGAGAGGTTTCCTTGGTAAAGTAGTCGCCGTGCGTGTCCTCGAAACTTGGTTGTGGTCCGAACACCTTTGATGCTTTGCAAGTCCTGAAGCGGCTCCACGGGTGTGCAGTCCCTGTTGCCATATAGGTGAGGAGGCAGAGTCTGTTGACCTGAAGCCCGTCCAAGTGTCCAGGGAGATGTGCGAGGGCCTCTCCCTGAGGCACTGGGTTCCTAGCGGGCACCACCCAGAATCAGGCAGGGAGGTTTTCTTGCTGCCAGCGGGAAGTCCTGAGGAGGGAGGGGGAGCCGGACGCCGTCCGGGGAAGGAAGGGATCCCTCCCCTGCCTCACCAGCCCCAGCAGTTGCCTAGGTGCTGGCCACGAGGGAGGGGACTGCCTATGCGTGTTTGTTTTCTCCTTGGTCTTATCCCACCTTGGTAGAGCGCTTAGCCTGTTGCAGGCACTGTTCTGAGCACTTGAGAGATCTATGCTGACGACACAGAGTACCTCGGCAAGGACTCTGGTCCCCGTTCGTATTTCCAAGGGAAGATGTGAAAGAATGTGTGCCGGGGGTCACTGCTGTGAAGGGGGAAGACTCGAGGCATGAAGCCAGGCAGTGGGGCTCCACATGAGCGTGCTGCACCGCTGGCTTTCCCACTGCTGCCTGTGGAGAGGCAGGGAAAGCATTTGCACCTAGCGTGCGTGTCCTGCGAGCAGAGGTGGGCTTGGAGACGTGCGTGTGCCCTCAAACGGGGAATCCAGCCAAATAGGCTCTGGGGCCTGAGTCACGCCCTCTGCGGGGAACCCTATCATTTCACATCCAGCCTGAGACACTTTGGAGAGTGACATGCGGGGCTCTTGGGGAGGGTGGCGGCACAGCGGGGGGCATGGGTCAGCGGCACCTTCCTAGGACCCCCGCCCCCCCCCCCCCCCGGTGCTGTGCTCCCCCTGAAACCCAGGCAGGGCTGGAAGGAGGAACAGGCTGTGGATGGCACCATCCCTTCCGCAGGGAGGCTTCTTGGGAGCTGGTGACTGAGGTGACCTTTGCGAGTTCCCCCTCTGAATTGCAGGAGAAGCGGCCGAGGGCCCTCATTTCATGCGGTCCACACTCCCCGTCGCCCTGTGTGCCAGTTGCCAACGTCGCAGGCGTCCGGGTGGTGAACGTGGTCCCCGAGGAGGGGAACCCCAAGGCCGTGTCTGCGTCCTCAAATGCTGACGTTCTCTGCTTGTGTCCTGCGCCCTGGCTGGTCCGAGACCCTGAGCACAGGGCCTGCAGGAAGGGTGAAGGGTGCGAAGGTGTCTCCTGGTAGGGAGCTGCGGTGAGGTCGTGCCCGGTGGCCTGCGCTCAGCTGCAGGGCACCTTGGAACCCAAAGCCACGACGTTTCCCATGGGACAGAGTGCGCTGCAAGGGGAACCTGGGGAGTCATCAGGCCCTAAGGGTAGGCAGGCATGACCTTTATCCGTGGGCCTTTGGATCAGAGCGCCCTCTTTGCTACATATCGTCAGGGCAGCCTCTTTGGAAGACAGAGGGCAGGTTGTGGACAGTTGTAGAGCATCCTTCCTGGTGGTGTGTGTCGTAAGGGCTCTGACCTTGCGGAAATGGGCGGGGATGGATGGAGTGGACTCCTGAATGGAACCTTCCCCGGGCGCCTGGGTGGTTCAGTGGGTTGAGCTTCCGACTTGGGCTCAGGTCCCGCCCTCGCGGTTCCTGAGTTCCAGCCCCGCGCTGGGCTCTGTGCCCACAGCTCAGGCCCTGGGGCCTGTTTTCAGATTCTGTGTGTGTCTCTCTCTGCTTCTCTGCCCCTCCCCCACTGGCGGTCCCTGGCTTGCCGGCTTGCTCTCTGGCTCCCTGTGTCTCCAGAGTGAAGAAACATGAACAAATAGGAAATAGAACGTTCCCCAGGGCAGGTGCTGGCCACGGGCACAGCCATTCGTTCGCTGTAGTCATGAACTCGACGGTGTTCCTTTAGTGTTATCATTTGAGGTTCTTTGTTTCTTGCATTCATTCTGAGAGACGGAGAGAGAGTGGACGCACGCACGTGTGCCCGTGAGCAGGGATAGGGCAGACAGGGAGGGAGAGAGAGAGGAGGGCCAGCGGGCTCCGCATCGTTGGCGCCCACCTTGAGGTGGGGCTCCTTGTGGAGGCTCAGCCTCACAAACTGTGAGATCGTGACGTGAGCCGAGATCCAGAGCCACACGCTTTTGTTTCTTTTTTAATGTTCACGTCTGAGGGAAAGCGAGAGAGACAGAGAGAGCACAAGCGAGGGAGGGGCAGGGAGAGAGAGAGGAAACCCAGAAGGGAATCAGGTTCCAGGCTCTGAGCTGTCAGCACGGAGCACTAGGCGCGACTCAGCTCAGGAACCCTGAGAGTCTGACGTGACCCGAAGTCGGACCGTTACCCAGCTGAGTCATCCAGGCGGCCCACAGAGTTTGCAGTGTGTACTTTCAAAAGAAAAAACAGCTACGTTTATATATAGATCTAGCTACCTGTGTGTCCGTATGGATACCTGTGTACATACACATACGTGTCTACATATACGTACACACATTCGTGTATGTGTATATATATGTATATGCCTACACACTCGCGCGCGCGCACACACAGACACGCACACAGAAACACACACACACACACACACACACACACACACACACACACACACCGCATGTAAACTGAGACAAACGGTCTTCTCAGTGGAGACGCAGAGCCAGGAGGGAGGCATCAGCACAATGTTCAAAATGAAAGGGAAACGTCATTCTCGTATGTGTCAGTACGTGCCATGACAGGGAGCCACACGTGAGGGTTCTGGTAGGACAGGAAGCTGCTCCCACGGAGAATGCAGGCAAATGGTCCCTCTGGAGCCAATGGAACCCTAGTGCACTTGTGGTAAGAGACCGATAAAGGAGGCCGAAAACTGGTGACCTTTCTAATGCTAGCAGAGGGCATTTGCATTTGTATAGCGTGCGATCATTGACGTTGCCCCTGGGGGGAGAAAGGTTTTGCATCTCTATTCTCCTAGGTTTGCGGCTTACTTTTCTGTTCCCTTGTGCACTTGAAAGAGTCCTGACAGGTCCTGATGGTACACAGTAAGTCCAGGTCACCAGAGTCCAGAGTCCCTTGGTGGGGCTTGTGGGATGGTGTCCTTCCCATGACCATGAAGTCCACAGACCAGTGTTGTGCTTTGGCTGTAAGTCCTGTTTCTACCAGGTCCGGTCTGGGGGTGCCTCTTTGCAAGTCCTCAGGTGAGGACACGTGATGAAGGCTGCCCATTGGGACTGGCTTTCGATGATCCGTGACTCCCTGCTCTCCTTCCAGGGCTGCGTAGGTTCGTGCCCTTTTGATGCTCCTTTCGTAGAAAGCCTCGACTGCTTGGTCTCTCTGCTCCTCCTCACCCTGGACGGTAGTCCTGTGGCTCCCCTTGAATCCTCAGGCATACGTTTCCTTGCCCACCTCTGCACACTGGCCCTCCAGAGCAGGGTCGGGTACGCCTTGCGCGTTCAGTCGATGCTTGCTGCACAATCGCATGGGTGATGGCCTCTCTCTCTCTCTCTCTCTCACTCACCAAAAGAAAGAAAGAAACGTTGAAAAGCAATTGAAACCCAAGAAAAGAAAAATGGCACGGAGGATTTGGGATCTGAGGCGCACTGTGAAGAAAACATGGGGGTTGGGAGGTAGTGGAGGTGGACAGGCGGTTCCACAGAGTTGAAGGACGTGCCACAGTCAGCGGTGGCAGGGTGGACTTGAGGGTGGGCCGCTGGTGGTGCAGTCCAGGTAGGGCCATGGGAAGGGCATGCAGAGCTGAAAAGCACCGGCCTTTCCAGGAGAAGGGAGGTGGAAGGAGTCTCGTGTGCCCAGTGTGTCTCCCTGTCCCTTAGGGCTGCCCTTGCGGTCACGGGTCACGAGCGAGGAGGGTGCACGGCTGTAGATGTCCCCGGTTGGCGGGAATGTGAGGCAGAGGGAAGAAGAAACACAGAGGCCTAGGGTGCAAGAGGGATCACTGGGTTCACGTCCAGCCACCTCCCTGGGAAACCAGCTGTGCAAAAGGTTCCTGGGTCTCTTGACGGGTGACAGGGAGGTGTCCACCTTGGGAGGAGACACCTGCCAGTCCCTGTCCCACTGGCCTGGTCTCTGGAGCCCTCTGCCTGGCTCCCGGCTGTCAGGCTGGCGGGCAGTGGGTCAGAGCATCTGGTGGGCACAGGGAGGTGCGGTGGTGCAGACCGTGGCGCCCAGGAGCTGTGCCCCCTGCGGGGGGGTGGGGGTGGGGGTGGGGGTGGGGGTGGGGGGATGGGGCGGCTTGGATCCTGGGCCCAAGCAGGTGTGCGGGAGCGCGCGCGCACGAGTGCGCGCATGCGCGTGGGCCGGGGCCGGAGCCCGGTGAGGGACACAGCTGAGGCTGCAGCGGCGCTGTGAGTCCTGGCTCCCAGCCCGCCTGCCGCCCCAAGCCCCCAAGTGTCTGGGCCAGCCAGGGACTGACGCCCACCTCAGCCCCCGACCGGGGACATGCTGCTGCCTGGCTCCTGCGACCCGGTAGCCATGGCATTGGCGGTAGGGGTAGCGGTAGTGCTCGCGGGAGCGCTGGCGGGAGCGCAGGCGGGGCCCCGCGTGGAGAAGACTGGGAGCCAGGAGCCTCCAGCCTCGGAGGGTGGCGGCCCTGCTGCTCCTGCTGCTTTTGGAGCCAGAGGCCTGGGAGCGGGACGCGCTTCCCGGGCGCCTCGGGGTTTGGCCGCGCTGGTGGAGTGCCAGCACTGGCTGGGGCAGAGCGCGATGCGATGCCCCCCCGGCGCCCCCCAAAGACCATCTGGGAGAAGCCTAAAGGTGGAGCCGCTGAGACCCACAGCCTCCCTCCAGGACCTGCCTCGGTCGCGGTGCTGCCAAGGTAGGGACCCTAGCGACAAGGTCGCCCGTGGCCTTCCCCCCTGCCCCTCTCTGTCTTCCCCTTCCCTGAGCACCTCCCCCCCTCCCTGGTGCTCCGGGCTTCTTCTTGGGCTCCTTTGCGGCTGCGGTCTGGAGGCCTCAGGAGTGGGCTTTCTGGGTTGGACCCCGGTTCCCTGGAGGAGGAGGGCCCCAGATCGAGTAGGGGATTAGGCCCAGGCGGTGGGGAGTGTCTCAGGTGGAGAGGGGGGGCACCCTGAGTGCCCATGGAGGTCTGACTGGGTTGGTGGTTGGCGGGTGGAGGTGGGATCCTACGAAGGAAGGAACGAACTAACGAAGGAAGGCAGGAAAGCGTGGACCTGCGGGTGTGGGAAAGTGTCAAGGCAGGGCCAGGGAAGTGGCAGCAATGAGCAGGAGGAATCATTCCTGCCTGTGAAAATGAAGTACAAGGGACCTGAGAGTCCAGAGAAACATTCCAGGGAGAGTCGGGGTGGTGGGCCTGAGTTGCTGGAGGCCAGCAGGGGACGGTGTTGAAGGGATTGAGAGTGGAAGCAGCAGGTGAACACAGGCCTCCTGCCTCCCCCCCTCCACACCTGCTCTCCTGCCCTGCCCAGCCCCGCCGCGCCCCGCCGCGCCCCGCCCCGCCCCGCCCCTGGTGGCAGAGTTGCACCCTCTGATGGGGAGGGGGAGATCTCACCCCGCTTGTGGCGAAAGGGGGTCCTCTATCATCGTGGGAGTCAATGGGACTAGGGGGTAGGAGTCTGGATTAGGGCAAGTGCAACTCCCTGTTGAGCTCTTCCTTTCTGAAGGCAACGTGCATTCCATCAGTGAACTCGGAGCCAGGGAGGCAGGAATAAGTGGCGCTTCTGTGTTTTAGAGGGTGGTGCAGACTCTTTCCTCCTTGGAGATGTGTGCTGAAGAGAACTGGGTGTTGTGGATGGCGTCCAAAGTCATCTCTGTGGGACATGTTGGGTGGGAACGTCTTCTTCGCACTCTGGCGAGGAAGGTGGATGGAAAAGCTCCTTGTCCAAGGCAGACTTGTGGGTTTTGTTGTTCCTATCCGTGGGGCGTGGTGCTTCCCGTTTGCGTGGAGCGCCTCCTGTCTTGCATTCGTTCCGTGTTTCAAGAGTTTCAGTCCTTGGCAATCACATCTCCTCCGGGACTCCCCAGGCAGCACGAGGGAGAAGTGACTCGGAGCCCACCGGGTCCCTAGAAACCAGTGCGTGTGTACTGGAGCAGGCAGTGCTCCTCTCTCAGCCTCCTTTGGAAATGAGGTCTTGAGCAAACGGTCTTTCATTGCATGGGTTGTACCTCTCCCCGGTTGTTGGGGGCGGGGGGGAGTGTGTGTGCGTGAGTGTGGTGCTGTGGCCCGTGTGGAGTCCGGACCGCGTCAGGGACCCAGTTCTTTGCAAGGAATGCGTTTTGTTGCATGGGAATATCTCATTTCACTAGAGAGTTCCGATGCTGTCTCAAAGGCTGAAAACATCCTGAAGGCAGCACCTTGACCTCACGGAAAGCAAAGGCCTAAGACAGAGGCTTTCCCACACTTCCATATCGAGCTGACTGGTGCTGTATGTTTTCAGGAAGATGGTGTGGTGTGGGCCACTTGGAGCAGCTCAGGCTCCTAAGCGTCTGTTTGGTCCCCGAGGGGTGAGTTGTGTCTCTCCGGAATGAAGGAGATTATGGTGACCTTGAGTATCATTACCTTCACGATTACCGTGATTATTCTGCCTGAGTCATCGCATGGATATTGATCCATGAGCTCGCCACGTGAGAGGTTTCCTTGGTAAAGTAGTCGCCGTGCGTGTCCTCGAAACTTGGTTGTGGTCCGAACACCTTTGATGCTTTGCAAGTCCTGAAGCGGCTCCACGGGTGTGCAGTCCCTGTTGCCATATAGGTGAGGAGGCAGAGTCTGTTGACCTGAAGCCCGTCCAAGTGTCCGGGGAGATGTGCGAGGGCCTCTCCCTGAGGCACTGGGTTCCTAGCCGGCACCACCCAGAATCAGGCAGGGAGGTTTTCTTGCTGCCAGCGGGAAGTCCTGAGGAGGGAGGGGGAGCCGGACGCCGTCCGGGGAAGGAAGGGATCCCTCCCCTGCCTCACCAGCCCCAGCAGTTGCCTAGGTGCTGGCCACGAGGGAGGGGACTGCCTATGCGTGTTTGTTTTCTCCTTGGTCTTATCCCACCTTGGTAGAGCGCTTAGCCTGTTGCAGGCACTGTTCTGAGCACTTGAGAGATCTATGCTGACGACACAGAGTACCTCGGCAAGGACTCTGGTCCCCGTTCGTATTTCCAAGGGAAGATGTGAAAGAATGTGTGCCGGGGGTCACTGCTGTGAAGGGGGAAGACTCGAGGCATGAAGCCAGGCAGTGGGGCTCCACATGAGCGTGCTGCACCGCTGGCTTTCCCACTGCTGCCTGTGGAGAGGCAGGGAAAGCATTTGCACCTAGCGTGCGTGTCCTGCGAGCAGAGGTGGGCTTGGAGACGTGCGTGTGCCCTCAAACGGGGAATCCAGCCAAATAGGCTCTGGGGCCTGAGTCACGCCCTCTGCGGGGAACCCTATCATTTCACATCCAGCCTGAGACACTTTGGAGAGTGACATGCGGGGCTCTTGGGGAGGGTGGCGGCACAGCGGGGGGCATGGGTCAGCGGCACCTTCCTAGGACCCCCGCCCCCCCCCCCCCCCCCCCCGGTGCTGTGCTCCCCCTGAAACCCAGGCAGGGCTGGAAGGAGGAACAGGCTGTGGATGGCACCATCCCTTCCGCAGGGAGGCTTCTTGGGAGCTGGTGACTGAGGTGACCTTTGCGAGTTCCCCCTCTGAATTGCAGGAGAAGCGGCCGAGGGCCCTCATTTCATGCGGTCCACACTCCCCGTCGCCCTGTGTGCCAGTTGCCAACGTCGCAGGCGTCCGGGTGGTGAACGTGGTCCCCGAGGAGGGGAACCCCAAGGCCGTGTCTGCGTCCTCAAATGCTGACGTTCTCTGCTTGTGTCCTGCGCCCTGGCTGGTCCGAGACCCTGAGCACAGGGCCTGCAGGAAGGGTGAAGGGTGCGAAGGTGTCTCCTGGTAGGGAGCTGCGGTGAGGTCGTGCCCGGTGGCCTGCGCTCAGCTGCAGGGCACCTTGGAACCCAAAGCCACGACGTTTCCCATGGGACAGAGTGCGCTGCAAGGGGAACCTGGGGAGTCATCAGGCCCTAAGGGTAGGCAGGCATGACCTTTATCCGTGGGCCTTTGGATCAGAGCGCCCTCTTTGCTACATATCGTCAGGGCAGCCTCTTTGGAAGACAGAGGGCAGGTTGTGGACAGTTGTAGAGCATCCTTCCTGGTGGTGTGTGTCGTAAGGGCTCTGACCTTGCGGAAATGGGCGGGGATGGATGGAGTGGACTCCTGAATGGAACCTTCCCCGGGCGCCTGGGTGGTTCAGTGGGTTGAGCTTCCGACTTGGGCTCAGGTCCCGCCCTCGCGGTTCCTGAGTTCCAGCCCCGCGCTGGGCTCTGTGCCCACAGCTCAGGCCCTGGGGCCTGTTTTCAGATTCTGTGTGTGTCTCTCTCTGCTTCTCTGCCCCTCCCCCACTGGCGGTCCCTGGCTTGCCGGCTTGCTCTCTGGCTCCCTGTGTCTCCAGAGTGAAGAAACATGAACAAATAGGAAATAGAACGTTCCCCAGGGCAGGTGCTGGCCACGGGCACAGCCATTCGTTCGCTGTAGTCATGAACTCGACGGTGTTCCTTTAGTGTTATCATTTGAGGTTCTTTGTTTCTTGCATTCATTCTGAGAGACGGAGAGAGAGTGGACGCACGCACGTGTGCCCGTGAGCAGGGATAGGGCAGACAGGGAGGGAGAGAGAGAGGAGGGCCAGCGGGCTCCGCATCGTTGGCGCCCACCTTGAGGTGGGGCTCCTTGTGGAGGCTCAGCCTCACAAACTGTGAGATCGTGACGTGAGCCGAGATCCAGAGCCACACGCTTTTGTTTCTTTTTTAATGTTCACGTCTGAGGGAAAGCGAGAGAGACAGAGAGAGCACAAGCGAGGGAGGGGCAGGGAGAGAGAGAGGAAACCCAGAAGGGAATCAGGTTCCAGGCTCTGAGCTGTCAGCACGGAGCACTAGGCGCGACTCAGCTCAGGAACCCTGAGAGTCTGACGTGACCCGAAGTCGGACCGTTACCCAGCTGAGTCATCCAGGCGGCCCACAGAGTTTGCAGTGTGTACTTTCAAAAGAAAAAACAGCTACGTTTATATATAGATCTAGCTACCTGTGTGTCCGTATGGATACCTGTGTACATACACATACGTGTCTACATATACGTACACACATTCGTGTATGTGTATATATATGTATATGCCTACACACTCGCGCGCGCGCACACACAGACACGCACACAGAAACACACACACACACACACACACACACACACACACACACACACGCATGTAAACTGAGACAAACGGTCTTCTCAGTGGAGACGCAGAGCCAGGAGGGAGGCATCAGCACAATGTTCAAAATGAAAGGGAAACGTCATTCTCGTATGTGTCAGTACGTGCCATGACAGGGAGCCACACGTGAGGGTTCTGGTAGGACAGGAAGCTGCTCCCACGGAGAATGCAGGCAAATGGTCCCTCTGGAGCCAATGGAACCCTAGTGCACTTGTGGTAAGAGACCGATAAAGGAGGCCGAAAACTGGTGACCTTTCTAATGCTAGCAGAGGGCATTTGCATTTGTATAGCGTGCGATCATTGACGTTGCCCCTGGGGGGAGAAAGGTTTTGCATCTCTATTCTCCTAGGTTTGCGGCTTACTTTTCTGTTCCCTTGTGCACTTGAAAGAGTCCTGACAGGTCCTGATGGTACACAGTAAGTCCAGGTCACCAGAGTCCAGAGTCCCTTGGTGGGGCTTGTGGGATGGTGTCCTTCCCATGACCATGAAGTCCACAGACCAGTGTTGTGCTTTGGCTGTAAGTCCTGTTTCTACCAGGTCCGGTCTGGGGGTGCCTCTTTGCAAGTCCTCAGGTGAGGACACGTGATGAAGGCTGCCCATTGGGACTGGCTTTCGATGATCCGTGACTCCCTGCTCTCCTTCCAGGGCTGCGTAGGTTCGTGCCCTTTTGATGCTCCTTTCGTAGAAAGCCTCGACTGCTTGGTCTCTCTGCTCCTCCTCACCCTGGACGGTAGTCCTGTGGCTCCCCTTGAATCCTCAGGCATACGTTTCCTTGCCCACCTCTGCACACTGGCCCTCCAGAGCAGGGTCGGGTACGCCTTGCGCGTTCAGTCGATGCTTGCTGCACAATCGCATGGGTGATGGCCTCTCTCTCTCTCTCTCTCTCACTCACCAAAAGAAAGAAAGAAACGTTGAAAAGCAATTGAAACCCAAGAAAAGAAAAATGGCACGGAGGATTTGGGATCTGAGGCGCACTGTGAAGAAAACATGGGGGTTGGGAGGTAGTGGAGGTGGACAGGCGGTTCCACAGAGTTGAAGGACGTGCCACAGTCAGCGGTGGCAGGGTGGACTTGAGGGTGGGCCGCTGGTGGTGCAGTCCAGGTAGGGCCATGGGAAGGGCATGCAGAGCTGAAAAGCACCGGCCTTTCCAGGAGAAGGGAGGTGGAAGGAGTCTCGTGTGCCCAGTGTGTCTCCCTGTCCCTTAGGGCTGCCCTTGCGGTCACGGGTCACGAGCGAGGAGGGTGCACGGCTGTAGATGTCCCCGGTTGGCGGGAATGTGAGGCAGAGGGAAGAAGAAACACAGAGGCCTAGGGTGCAAGAGGGATCACTGGGTTCACGTCCAGCCACCTCCGTGGGAAACCAGCTGTGCAAAAGGTTCCTGGGTCTCTTGACGGGTGACAGGGAGGTGTCCACCTTGGGAGGAGACACCTGCCAGTCCCTGTCCCACTGGCCTGGTCTCTGGAGCCCTCTGCCTGGCTCCCGGCTGTCAGGCTGGCGGGCAGTGGGTCAGAGCATCTGGTGGGCACAGGGAGGTGCGGTGGTGCAGACCGTGGCGCCCAGGAGCTGTGCCCCCTGCGGGGGGGTGGGGGTGGGGGTGGGGGTGGGGGTGGGGGGATGGGGCGGCTTGGATCCTGGGCCCAAGCAGGTGTGCGGGAGCGCGCGCGCACGAGTGCGCGCATGCGCGTGGGCCGGGGCCGGAGCCCGGTGAGGGACACAGCTGAGGCTGCAGCGGCGCTGTGAGTCCTGGCTCCCAGCCCGCCTGCCGCCCCAAGCCCCCAAGTGTCTGGGCCAGCCAGGGACTGACGCCCACCTCAGCCCCCGACCGGGGACATGCTGCTGCCTGGCTCCTGCGACCCGGTAGCCATGGCATTGGCGGTAGGGGTAGCGGTAGTGCTCGCGGGAGCGCTGGCGGGAGCGCAGGCGGGGCCCCGCGTGGAGAAGACTGGGAGCCAGGAGCCTCCAGCCTCGGAGGGTGGCGGCCCTGCTGCTCCTGCTGCTTTTGGAGCCAGAGGCCTGGGAGCGGGACGCGCTTCCCGGGCGCCTCGGGGTTTGGCCGCGCTGGTGGAGTGCCAGCACTGGCTGGGGCAGAGCGCGATGCGATGCCCCCCCGGCGCCCCCCAAAGACCATCTGGGAGAAGCCTAAAGGTGGAGCCGCTGAGACCCACAGCCTCCCTCCAGGACCTGCCTCGGTCGCGGTGCTGCCAAGGTAGGGACCCTAGCGACAAGGTCGCCCGTGGCCTTCCCCCCTGCCCCTCTCTGTCTTCCCCTTCCCTGAGCACCTCCCCCCCTCCCTGGTGCTCCGGGCTTCTTCTTGGGCTCCTTTGCGGCTGCGGTCTGGAGGCCTCAGGAGTGGGCTTTCTGGGTTGGACCCCGGTTCCCTGGAGGAGGAGGGCCCCAGATCGAGTAGGGGATTAGGCCCAGGCGGTGGGGAGTGTCTCAGGTGGAGAGGGGGGGCACCCTGAGTGCCCATGGAGGTCTGACTGGGTTGGTGGTTGGCGGGTGGAGGTGGGATCCTACGAAGGAAGGAACGAACTAACGAAGGAAGGCAGGAAAGCGTGGACCTGCGGGTGTGGGAAAGTGTCAAGGCAGGGCCAGGGAAGTGGCAGCAATGAGCAGGAGGAATCATTCCTGCCTGTGAAAATGAAGTACAAGGGACCTGAGAGTCCAGAGAAACATTCCAGGGAGAGTCGGGGTGGTGGGCCTGAGTTGCTGGAGGCCAGCAGGGGACGGTGTTGAAGGGATTGAGAGTGGAAGCAGCAGGTGAACACAGGCCTCCTGCCTCCCCCCCTCCACACCTGCTCTCCTGCCCTGCCCAGCCCCGCCGCGCCCCGCCGCGCCCCGCCCCGCCCCGCCCCTGGTGGCAGAGTTGCACCCTCTGATGGGGAGGGGGAGATCTCACCCCGCTTGTGGCGAAAGGGGGTCCTCTATCATCGTGGGAGTCAATGGGACTAGGGGGTAGGAGTCTGGATTAGGGCAAGTGCAACTCCCTGTTGAGCTCTTCCTTTCTGAAGGCAACGTGCATTCCATCAGTGAACTCGGAGCCAGGGAGGCAGGAATAAGTGGCGCTTCTGTGTTTTAGAGGGTGGTGCAGACTCTTTCCTCCTTGGAGATGTGTGCTGAAGAGAACTGGGTGTTGTGGATGGCGTCCAAAGTCATCTCTCTGGGACATGTTGGGTGGGAACGTCTTCTTCGCACTCTGGCGAGGAAGGTGGATGGAAAAGCTCCTTGTCCAAGGCAGACTTGTGGGTTTTGTTGTTCCTATCCGTGGGGCGTGGTGCTTCCCGTTTGCGTGGAGCGCCTCCTGTCTTGCATTCGTTCCGTGTTTCAAGAGTTTCAGTCCTTGGCAATCACATCTCCTCCGGGACTCCCCAGGCAGCACGAGGGAGAAGTGACTCGGAGCCCACCGGGTCCCTAGAAACCAGTGCGTGTGTACTGGAGCAGGCAGTGCTCCTCTCTCAGCCTCCTTTGGAAATGAGGTCTTGAGCAAACGGTCTTTCATTGCATGGGTTGTACCTCTCCCCGGTTGTTGGGGGGGGGGGGGAGTGTGTGTGCGTGAGTGTGGTGCTGTGGCCCGTGTGGAGTCCGGACCGCGTCAGGGACCCAGTTCTTTGCAAGGAATGCGTTTTGTTGCATGGGAATATCTCATTTCACTAGAGAGTTCCGATGCTGTCTCAAAGGCTGAAAACATCCTGAAGGCAGCACCTTGACCTCACGGAAAGCAAAGGCCTAAGACAGAGGCTTTCCCACACTTCCATATCGAGCTGACTGGTGCTGTATGTTTTCAGGAAGATGGTGTGGTGTGGGCCACTTGGAGCAGCTCAGGCTCCTAAGCGTCTGTTTGGTCCCCGAGGGGTGAGTTGTGTCTCTCCGGAATGAAGGAGATTATGGTGACCTTGAGTATCATTACCTTCACGATTACCGTGATTATTCTGCCTGAGTCATCGCATGGATATTGATCCATGAGCTCGCCACGTGAGAGGTTTCCTTGGTAAAGTAGTCGCCGTGCGTGTCCTCGAAACTTGGTTGTGGTCCGAACACCTTTGATGCTTTGCAAGTCCTGAAGCGGCTCCACGGGTGTGCAGTCCCTGTTGCCATATAGGTGAGGAGGCAGAGTCTGTTGACCTGAAGCCCGTCCAAGTGTCCGGGGAGATGTGCGAGGGCCTCTCCCTGAGGCACTGGGTTCCTAGCCGGCACCACCCAGAATCAGGCAGGGAGGTTTTCTTGCTGCCAGCGGGAAGTCCTGAGGAGGGAGGGGGAGCCGGACGCCGTCCGGGGAAGGAAGGGATCCCTCCCCTGCCTCACCAGCCCCAGCAGTTGCCTAGGTGCTGGCCACGAGGGAGGGGACTGCCTATGCGTGTTTGTTTTCTCCTTGGTCTTATCCCACCTTGGTAGAGCGCTTAGCCTGTTGCAGGCACTGTTCTGAGCACTTGAGAGATCTATGCTGACGACACAGAGTACCTCGGCAAGGACTCTGGTCCCCGTTCGTATTTCCAAGGGAAGATGTGAAAGAATGTGTGCCGGGGGTCACTGCTGTGAAGGGGGAGGACTCGAGGCATGAAGCCAGGCAGTGGGGCTCCACATGAGCGTGCTGCACCGCTGGCTTTCCCACTGCTGCCTGTGGAGAGGCAGGGAAAGCATTTGCACCTAGCGTGCGTGTCCTGCGAGCAGAGGTGGGCTTGGAGACGTGCGTGTGCCCTCAAACGGGGAATCCAGCCAAATAGGCTCTGGGGCCTGAGTCACGCCCTCTGCGGGGAACCCTATCATTTCACATCCAGCCTGAGACACTTTGGAGAGTGACATGCGGGGCTCTTGGGGAGGGTGGCGGCACAGCGGGGGGCATGGGTCAGCGGCACCTTCCTAGGACCCCCGCCCCCCCCCCCGGTGCTGTGCTCCCCCTGAAACCCAGGCAGGGCTGGAAGGAGGAACAGGCTGTGGATGGCACCATCCCTTCCGCAGGGAGGCTTCTTGGGAGCTGGTGACTGAGGTGACCTTTGCGAGTTCCCCCTCTGAATTGCAGGAGAAGCGGCCGAGGGCCCTCATTTCATGCGGTCCACACTCCCCGTCGCCCTGTGTGCCAGTTGCCAACGTCGCAGGCGTCCAGGTGGTGAACGTGGTCCCCGAGGAGGGGAACCCCAAGGCCGTGTCTGCGTCCTCAAATGCTGACGTTCTCTGCTTGTGTCCTGCGCCCTGGCTGGTCCGAGACCCTGAGCACAGGGCCTGCAGGAAGGGTGAAGGGTGCGAAGCTGTCTCCTGGTAGGGAGCTGCGGTGAGGTCGTGCCCGGTGGCCTGCGCTCAGCTGCAGGGCACCTTGGAACCCAAAGCCACGACGTTTCCCATGGGACAGAGTGCGCTGCAAGGGGAACCTGGGGAGTCATCAGGCCCTAAGGGTAGGCAGGCATGACCTTTATCCGTGGGCCTTTGGATCAGAGCGCCCTCTTTGCTACATATCGTCAGGGCAGCCTCTTTGGAAGACAGAGGGCAGGTTGTGGACAGTTGTAGAGCATCCTTCCTGGTGGTGTGTGTCGTAAGGGCTCTGACCTTGCGGAAATGGGCGGGGATGGATGGAGTGGACTCCTGAATGGAACCTTCCCCGGGCGCCTGGGTGGTTCAGTGGGTTGAGCTTCCGACTTGGGCTCAGGTCCCGCCCTCGCGGTTCCTGAGTTCCAGCCCCGCGCTGGGCTCTGTGCCCACAGCTCAGGCCCTGGGGCCTGTTTTCAGATTCTGTGTGTGTCTCTCTCTGCTTCTCTGCCCCTCCCCCACTGGCGGTCCCTGGCTTGCCGGCTTGCTCTCTGGCTCCCTGTGTCTCCAGAGTGAAGAAACATGAACAAATAGGAAATAGAACGTTCCCCAGGGCAGGTGCTGGCCACGGGCACAGCCATTCGTTCGCTGTAGTCATGAACTCGACGGTGTTCCTTTAGTGTTATCATTTGAGGTTCTTTGTTTCTTTCATTCATTCTGAGAGACGGAGAGAGAGTGGACGCACGCACGTGTGCCCGTGAGCAGGGATAGGGCAGACAGGGAGGGAGAGAGAGAGGAGGGCCAGCGGGCTCCGCATCGTTGGCGCCCACCTTGAGGTGGGGCTCCTTGTGGAGGCTCAGCCTCACAAACTGTGAGATCGTGACGTGAGCCGAGATCCAGAGCCACACGCTTTTGTTTCTTTTTTAATGTTCACGTCTGAGGGAAAGCGAGAGAGACAGAGAGAGCACAAGCGAGGGAGGGGCAGGGAGAGAGAGAGGAAACCCAGAAGGGAATCAGGTTCCAGGCTCTGAGCTGTCAGCACGGAGCACTAGGCGCGACTCAGCTCAGGAACCCTGAGAGTCTGACGTGACCCGAAGTCGGACCGTTACCCAGCTGAGTCATCCAGGCGGCCCACAGAGTTTGCAGTGTGTACTTTCAAAAGAAAAAACAGCTACGTTTATATCTAGATCTAGCTACCTGTGTGTCCGTATGGATACCTGTGTACATACACATACGTGTCTACATATACGTACACACATTCGTGTATGTGTATATATATGTATATGCCTACACACTCGCGCGCGCGCACACACACACAGACGCACGCAGAAACACATACACACACACACACACACACACACACACACACACACCGCATGTAAACTGAGACAAACGGTCTTCTCAGTGGAGACGCAGAGCCAGGAGGGAGGCATCAGCACAATGTTCAAAATGAAAGGGAAACGTCATTCTCGTATGTGTCAGTACGTGCCATGACAGGGAGCCACACGTGAGGGTTCTGGTAGGACAGGAAGCTGCTCCCACGGAGAATGCAGGCAAATGGTCCCTCTGGAGCCAATGGAACCCTAGT
Source organism: Felis catus (assembly GCF_018350175.1). NCBI lineage: Eukaryota > Metazoa > Chordata > Mammalia > Carnivora > Felidae > Felis > Felis catus. The sequence continues at coordinate 50,609 of NW_025408498.1, read as the reverse complement.
GCACTTGTGGTAAGAGACCGATAAAGGAGGCCGAAAACTGGTGACCTTTCTAATGCTAGCAGAGGGCATTTGCATTTGTATAGCGTGCGATCATTGACGTTGCCCCTGGGGGGAGAAAGGTTTTGCATCTCTATTCTCCTAGGTTTGCGGCTTACTTTTCTGTTCCCTTGTGCACTTGAAAGAGTCCTGACAGGTCCTGATGGTACACAGTAAGTCCAGGTCACCAGAGTCCAGAGTCCCTTGGTGGGGCTTGTGGGATGGTGTCCTTCCCATGACCATGAAGTCCACAGACCAGTGTTGTGCTTTGGCTGTAAGTCCTGTTTCTACCAGGTCCGGTCTGGGGGTGCCTCTTTGCAAGTCCTCAGGTGAGGACACGTGATGAAGGCTGCCCATTGGGACTGGCTTTCGATGATCCGTGACTCCCTGCTCTCCTTCCAGGGCTGCGTAGGTTCGTGCCCTTTTGATGCTCCTTTCGTAGAAAGCCTCGACTGCTTGGTCTCTCTGCTCCTCCTCACCCTGGACGGTAGTCCAGTGGCTCCCCTTGAATCCTCAGGCATACGTTTCCTTGCCCACCTCTGCACACTGGCCCTCCAGAGCAGGGTCGGGTACGCCTTGCGCGTTCAGTCGATGCTTGCTGCACAATCGCATGGGTGATGGCCTCTCTCTCTCTCTCTCTCTCTCTCTCTCTCACCAAAAGAAAGAAAGAAACGTTGAAAAGCAATTGAAACCCAAGAAAAGAAAAATGGCACGGAGGATTTGGGATCTGAGGCGCACTGTGAAGAAAACATGGGGGTTGGGAGGTAGTGGAGGTGGACAGGCGGTTCCACAGAGTTGAAGGACGTGCCACAGTCAGCGGTGGCAGGGTGGACTTGAGGGTGGGCCGCTGGTGGTGCAGTCCAGGTAGGGCCATGGGAAGGGCATGCAGAGCTGAAAAGCACCGGCCTTTCCAGGAGAAGGGAGGTGGAAGGAGTCTCGTGTGCCCAGTGTGTCTCCCTGTCCCTTAGGGCTGCCCTTGCGGTCACGGGTCACGAGCGAGGAGGGTGCACGGCTGTAGATGTCCCCGGTTGGCGGGAATGTGAGGCAGAGGGAAGAAGAAACACAGAGGCCTAGGATGCAAGAGGGATCACTGGGTTCACGTCCAGCCACCTCCGTGGGAAACCAGCTGTGCAAAAGGTTCCTGGGTCTCTTGACGGGTGACAGGGAGGTGTCCACCTTGGGAGGAGACACCTGCCAGTCCCTGTCCCACTGGCCTGGTCTCTGGAGCCCTCTGCCTGGCTCCCGGCTGTCAGGCTGGCGGGCAGTGGGTCAGAGCATCTGGTGGGCACAGGGAGGTGCGGTGGTGCAGACCGTGGCGCCCAGGAGCTGTGCCCCCTGCGGGGGGGTGGGGGTGGGGGTGGGGGTGGGGGTGGGGGTGGGGGTGGGGGATGGGGCGGCTTGGATCCTGGGCCCAAGCAGGTGTGCGGGAGCGCGCGCACGAGTGTGCGCATGCGCACGAGTGCGCGCATGCGCGTGGGCCGGGGCCGGAGCCCGGTGAGGGACACAGCTGAGGCTGCAGCGGCGCTGTGAGTCCTGGCTCCCAGCCCGCCTGCCGCCCCAAGCCCCCAAGTGTCTGGGCCAGCCAGGGACTGACGCCCACCTCAGCCCCCGACCGGGGACATGCTGCTGCCTGGCTCCTGCGACCCGGTAGCCATGGCATTGGCGGTAGGGGTAGCGGTAGTGCTCGCGGGAGCGCTGGCGGGAGCGCAGGCGGGGCCCCGCGTGGAGAAGACTGGGAGCCAGGAGCCTCCAGCCTCGGAGGGTGGCGGCCCTGCTGCTCCTGCTGCTTTTGGAGCCAGAGGCCTGGGAGCGGGACGCGCTTCCCGGGCGCCTCGGGGTTTGGCCGCGCTGGTGGAGTGCCAGCACTGGCTGGGGCAGAGCGCGATGCGATGCCCCCCCGGCGCCCCCCAAAGACCATCTGGGAGAAGCCTAAAGGTGGAGCCGCTGAGACCCACAGCCTCCCTCCAGGACCTGCCTCGGTCGCGGTGCTGCCAAGGTAGGGACCCTAGCGACAAGGTCGCCCGTGGCCTTCCCCCCTGTCCCTCTCTGTCTTCCCCTTCCATGAGCACCTCCCTCCCTCCCTGGTGCTCCGGGCTTCTTCTTGGGCTCCTTTGCGGCTGCGGTCTGGAGGCCTCAGGAGTGGGCTTTCTGGGTTGGACCCCGGTTCCCTGGAGGAGGAGGGCCCCAGATCGAGTAGGGGATTAGGCCCAGGCGGTGGGGAGTGTCTCAGGTGGAGAGGGGGGGCACCCTGAGTGCCCATGGAGGTCTGACTGGGTTGGTGGTTGGCGGGTGGAGGTGGGATCCTACGAAGGAAGGAACGAACTAACGAAGGAAGGCAGGAAAGCGTGGACCTGCGGGTGTGGGAAAGTGTCAAGGCAGGGCCAGGGAAGTGGCAGCAATGAGCAGGAGGAATCATTCCTGCCTGTGAAAATGAAGTACAAGGGACCTGAGAGTCCAGAGAAACATTCCAGGGAGAGTCGGGGTGGTGGGCCTGAGTTGCTGGAGGCCAGCAGGGGACGGTGTTGAAGGGATTGAGAGTGGAAGCAGCAGGTGAACACAGGCCTCCTGCCTCCCCCCCTCCACACCTGCTCTCCTGCCCTGCCCAGCCCCGCCGCGCCCCGCCCCGCCCCTGGTGGCAGAGTTGCACCCTCTGATGGGGAGGGGGAGATCTCACCCCGCTTGTGGCGAAAGGGGGTCCTCTATCATCGTGGGAGTCAATGGGACTAGGGGGTAGGAGTCTGGATTAGGGCAAGTGCAACTCCCTGTTGAGCTCTTCCTTTCTGAAGGCAACGTGCATTCCATCAGTGAACTCGGAGCCAGGGAGGCAGGAATAAGTGGCGCTTCTGTGTTTTAGAGGGTGGTGCAGACTCTTTCCTCCTTGGAGATGTGTGCTGAAGAGAACTGGGTGTTGTGGATGGCGTCCACAGTCATCTCTCTGGGACATGTTGGGTGGGAACGTCTTCTTCGCACTCTGGCGAGGAAGGTGGATGGAAAAGCTCCTTGTCCAAGGCAGACTTGTGGGTTTTGTTGTTCCTATCCGTGGGGCGTGGTGCTTCCCGTTTGCGTGGAGCGCCTCCTGTCTTGCATTCGTTCCGTGTTTCAAGAGTTTCAGTCCTTGGCAATCACATCTCCTCCGGGACTCCCCAGGCAGCACGAGGGAGAAGTGACTCGGAGCCCACCGGGTCCCTAGAAACCAGTGCGTGTGTACTGGAGCAGGCAGTGCTCCTCTCTCAGCCTCCTTTGGAAATGAGGTCTTGAGCAAACGGTCTTTCATTGCATGGGTTGTACCTCTCCCCGGTTGTTGGGGGGGGGGGGAGTGTGTGTGCGTGAGTGTGGTGCTGTGGCCCGTGTGGAGTCCGGACCGCGTCAGGGACCCAGTTCTTTGCAAGGAATGCGTTTTGTTGCATGGGAATATCTCTGTTCACTAGAGAGTTCCGATGCTGTCTCAAAGGCTGAAAACATCCTGAAGGCAGCACCTTGACCTCACTGAAAGCAAAGGCCTAAGAGCAGAGGCTTTCCCACACTTCCATGTCGAGCTGACTGGTGCTGTATGTTTTCAGGAAGATGGTGTGGTGTAGGCCACTTGGAGCAGCTCAGGCTCCTAAGCGTCTGTTGGGTCCCCGAGGGGTGAGTTGTGTCTCTCCGGAATGAAGGAGATTATGGTGACCTTGAGTATCATTACCTTCACGATTACCGTGATTATTCTGCCTGAGTCATCGCATGGATATTGATCCATGAGCTCGCCACGTGAGAGGTTTCCTTGGTAAAGTAGTCGCCGTGCGTGTCGTCGAAAGTTGGTTGTGGTCCGAACACCTTTGATGCTTTGCAAGTCCTGAAGCGGCTCCACGGGTGTGCAGTCCCTGTTGCCATATAGGTGAGGAGGCAGAGTCTGTTGACCTGAAGCCCGTCCAAGTATCCGGGGAGATGTGCGAGGGCCTCTCCCTGAGGCACTGGGTTCCTAGCCGGCACCACCCAGCATCAGGCAGGGAGGTTTTCTTGCTGCCAGCGGGAAGTCCTGAGGAGGGAGGGGGAGCCGGACGCCGTCCGGGGAAGGAAGGGATCCCTCCCCTGCCTCACCAGCCCCAGCAGTTGCCTAGGTGCTGGCCACGAGGGAGGGGACTGCCTATGCGTGTTTGTTTTCTCCTTGGTCTTATCCCACCTTGGTAGAGCGCTTAGCCTGTTCCAGGCACTGTTCTGAGCACTTGAGAGATCTATGCCGACGACACAGAGTACCTCGGCAAGGACTCTGGTCCCCGTTCGTATTTCCAAGGGAAGATGTGAAAGAATGTGTGCCGGGGGTCACTGCTGTGAAGGGGGAGGACTCGAGCCATGAAGCCAGGCAGTGGGGCTCCACATGAGCGTGCTGCACCGCTGGCTTTCCCACTGCTGCCTGTGGAGAGGCAGGGAAAGCATTTGCACCTAGCGTGCGTGTCCTGCGAGCACAGGTGGGCTTGGAGACGTGCGTGTGCCCTCAAACGGGGAATCCAGCCAAATAGGCTCTGGGGCCTGAGTCACGCCCTCTGCGGGGAACCCTATCATTTCACATCCAGCGTGAGACACTTTGGAGAGTGACACGCGGGGCTCTTAGTGAGGGTGGCGGCACAGCGGGGGGCATGGGTCAGCGGGACCTTCCTAGGACCCCCGCCCCGGCCCCCCCCCCGCCCCCCGGTGCTGTGCTCCCCCTGAAACCCAGGCAGGGCTGGAAGGAGGAACAGGCTGTGGATGGCACCATCCCTTCCGCAGGGAGGCTTCTTGGGAGCTGGTGACTGAGGTGACCTTTGCGAGTTCCCCCTCTGAATTGCAGGAGAAGCGGCCGAGGGCCCTCATTTCATGCGGTCCACACTCCCCGTCGCCCTGTGTGCCAGTTGCCAACGTCGCAGGCGTCCAGGTGGTGAACGTGGTCCCCGAGGAGGGGAACCCCAAGGCCGTGTCTGCGTCCTCAAATGCTGACGTTCTCTGCTTGTGTCCTGCGCCCCGGCTGGTCCGAGACCCTGAGCACAGGGCCTGCAGGAAGGGTGAAGGGTGCGAAGCTGTCTCCTGGTAGGCAGCTGCGGTGAGGTCGTGCCCGGTGGCCTGCGCTCAGCTGCAGGGCACCTTGGAACCCAAAGCCACGACGTTTCCCATGGGACAGAGTGCGCTGCAAGGGGAACCTGGGGAGTCATCAGGCCCTAAGGGTAGGCAGGCATGACCTTTATCCGTGGGCCTTTGGATCAGAGCGCCCGCTTTGCTACATATCGTCAGGGCAGCCTCTTTGGAAGACAGAGGGCAGGTTGTGGACAGTTGTAGAGCATCCTTCCTGGTGGTGTGTGTCGTAAGGGCTCTGACCTTGCGGAAATGGGCGGGGATGGATGGAGTGGCCTCCTGAATGGAACCTTCCCCGGGCGCCTGGGTGGTTCAGTGGGTTGAGCTTCCGACTTGGGCTCAGGTCCCGCCCTCGCGGTTCCTGAGTTCCAGCCCCGCGCTGGGCTCTGTGCCCACAGCTCAGGCCCTGGGGCCTGTTTTCAGATTCTGTGTGTGTCTCTCTCTGCTTCTCTGCCCCTCCCCCACTGGCGGTCCCTGGCTTGCCGGCTTGCTCTCTGGCTCCCTGTGTCTCCAGAGTGAAGAAACATGAACAAATAGGAAATAGAACGTTCCCCAGGGCAGGTGCTGGCCACGGGCACAGCCATTCATTCGCTGTAGTCATGAACTCGACGGTGTTCCTTTAGTGTTATCATTTGAGGTTCTTTGTTTCTTTCATTCATTCTGAGAGACGGAGAGAGAGTGGACGCACGCACGTGTGCCTGTGAGCAGGGATAGGGCAGACAGGGAGGGCGAGAGAGAGGAGGGCCAGCGGGCTCCGCATCGTTGGCGCCCACCTTGAGGTGGGGCTCCTTGTGGAGGCTCAGCCTCACAAACTGTGAGATCGTGACGTGAGCCGAGATCCAGAGCCACACGCTTTTGTTTCTTTTTTAATGTTCACGTCTGAGAGAAAGCGAGAGAGACAGAGAGAGCACAAGCGAGGGAGGGGCAGGGAGAGAGAGAGGAAACCCAGAAGGGAATCAGGTTCCAGGCTCTGAGCTGTCAGCCCGGAGCACTAGGCGCGACTCAGCTCAGGAACCCTGAGAGCCTGACGTGACCCGAAGTCGGACCGTTACCCAGCTGAGTCATCCAGGCGGCCCACAGAGTTTGCAGTGTGTCTTTTCAAAAGAAAGAACAGCTACGTTTATATCTAGATCTAGCTACCTGTGTGTCCGTATGGATACCTGTGTACATACACATACGTGTCTACATATACGTACACACATTCGTGTATGTGTATATATATGTATATGCATACACACTCGCGCGCGCGCGCACACACACACAGACGCACGCAGAAACACATACACACACACACACACACACACACACACACACACACACACACAAACCCCATGTAAACTGAGCCAAATGGTCTTCTCAGTGGAGACGCAGAGCCAGGAGGGAGGCATCAGCACAATGTTCAAAATGAACGGGAAACGTCGTCCTCGTATGTATCAGTACGTGCCATGACAGGGAGACACACGTGAGGGTTCTGGTAGGACAGGAAGCTGCTCCCACGGAGAATGCAGGCAAATGGTCCCTATGGAGCCAATGGAACCCTAGTGCACTTGTGGTATGAGACCGATAAAGGAGGCCGAAAACTGGTGACCTTTCTAATGCTAGCAGAGGGCATTTGCATTTGTATAGCATGCGATCATTGACGTTGCCCCTGGGGGGAGAAGGGTTTTGCATCTCTAGTCTCCTAGGTTTGCGGCTTAGTTTTCTCTTCCCTTGTGCACTTGAAAGAGTCCTGACAGGTCCTGTTGGTACACAGTAAGTGCAGGTCACCAGAGTCCAGAGTCCCTTGGTGGGGCTTGTGGGATGGTGTCCTTCCCATGACCATGAAGTCCACAGACCAGTGTTGTGCTTTGGCTGTAAGTCCTGTTTCTACCAGGTCCAGTCTGGGGGTGCCTCTTTGCAAGTCCTCAGGTGAGGACACGTGATGAAGGCTGCCCATTGGGACTGGCCTTCGATGATCCATATGTCCGTGACTCCCTGCTCTCCTTCCAGGGCTGCGTAGGTTCGTGCCCTTTGATGCTCCTTTCGTAGAAAGCCTCGACTGCTTGGTCTCTCTACTCCTCCTCACCCTGGACGGTAGTCCAGTGGCTCCCCTTGAATCCTCAGGCATACGTTTCCTTGCCCACCTCTGCACACTGGCCCTCCAGAGCAGGGTCGGGTACGCCTTGCGCGTTCAGTCGATGCTTGCTGCACAATCGCATGGGTGATGGCCTCTCTCTTTCTCTCTCTCTCTCTCTCTCTCTCTCTCTCTCTCTCTCTCTCTCTCTCTCTCCAAAAGAAAGAAACGTTGAGAAGCAATTGAAACCCAAGGAAAGAAAAATGGCACAGAGGATTTGGGATCTGTGGCACCGTGTGAAGAAAACATGGGGGTTGGGAGGTAGTGGAGGTGGACAGGCGGTTCCACAGAGTTGAAGGACGTGCCACAGTCAGCGGTGGCAGGGTGGACTTGAGGGTGGGACCGCTGGTGGTGCAGTCCAGGTAGGGCCATGGGAAGGGCATGCAGAGCTGAAAAGCACCGGCCTTTCCAGGAGAAGGGAGGTGGAAGGAGTCTCGTGTGCCCAGTGTGTCTCCCTGTCCCTTAGGGCTGCCCTTGCGGTCACGGGTCACGAGCGAGGAGGGTGCACGGCTGTAGATGTCCCCGGTTGGCGGGAATGTGAGGCAGAGTGAAGAAGAAACACAGAGGCCTAGGATGCAAGAGGGATCACTGGGTTCACGTCCAGCCACCTCCCTGGGAAACCAGCTATGCAAAAGGTTCCTGGGTCTCTTGAGGGGTGACAGGGAGGTGTCCACCTTGGGAGGAGACACCTGCCAGTCCCTGTCCCACTGGCCTGGTCTCTGGAGCCCTCTGCCTGGCTCCCGGCTGTCAGGCTGGCGGGCAGTGGGTCAGAGCATCTGGTGGGCACAGGGAGGTGCGGTGGTGCAGACCGTGGCGCCCAGGAGCTGTGCCCCCTGCGGGGGGGTAGGGGTGGGGGTGGGGGTGGGGGTGGGGGGATGGGGCGGCTTGGGTCCTGGGCCCTAGCAGGTGTGCGGGAGCGCGCGCACGAGTGTGCGCATGCGCACGAGTGCGCGCATGCGCGTGGGCCAGGGCCGGAGCCCGGTGAGGGACACAGCTGAGGCTGCAGCGGCGCTGTGAGTCCTGGCTCCCAGCCCGCCTGCCGCCCCAAGCCCCCAAGTGTCTGGGCCAGCCAGGGACTGACGCCCACCTCAGCCCCCGACCGGGGACATGCTGCTGCCTGGCTCCTGCGACCCGGTAGCCATGGCATTGGCGGTAGGGGTAGCGGTAGTGCTCGCGGGAGCGCTGGCGGGAGCGCAGGCGGGGCCCCGCGTGGAGAAGACTGGGAGCCAGGAGCCTCCAGCCTCGGAGGGTGGCGGCCCTGCTGCTCCTGCTGCTTTTGGAGCCAGAGGCCTGGGAGCGGGACGCGCTTCCCGGGCGCCTCGGGGTTTGGCCGCGCTGGTGGAGTGCCAGCACTGGCTGGGGCAGAGCGCGATGCGATGCCCCCCCGGCGCCCCCCAAAGACCATCTGGGAGAAGCCTAAAGGTGGAGCCGCTGAGACCCACAGCCTCCCTCCAGGACCTGCCTCGGTCGCGGTGCTGCCAAGGTAGGGACCCTAGCGACAAGGTCGCCCGTGGCCTTCCCCCCTGTCCCTCTCTGTCTTCCCCTTCCATGAGCACCTCCCTCCCTCCCTGGTGCTCCGGGCTTCTTCTTGGGCTCCCTTGCGGCTGCGGTCTGGAGGCCTGAGGAGTGGGCTTTCTGGGTTGGACCCCGGTTCCCTGGAGGAGGAGGGCCCCAGATCGAGTAGGGGATTAGGCCCAGGCGGTGGGGAGTGTCTCAGGTCGAGAGGGTGGGGCACCCTGAGTGCCCATGGAGGTCTGACTGGGTTGGTGGTTGGCGGGTGGAGGTGGGATCCTACGAAGGAAGGAACGAACTAACGAAGGAAGGCAGGAAAGCGTGGACCTGCGGTTGTGGGAAAGTGTCAAGGCAGGGTCAGGGAAGTGGCAGCAGTGAGCAGGAGGAATCATTCCTGCCTGTGAAAATGAAGTACAAGGGAGCTGAGAGTCCAGAGAAACATTCCAGGGAGAGTCGGGGTGGTGGGCCTGAGTTGCTGGAGGCCAGCAGGGGACGGTGTTGAAGGGATTGAGAGTGGAAGCAGCAGGTGAACACAGGCCTCCTGCCTCCCCCCCTCCACACCTGCTCTCCTGCCCTGCCCAGCCCCGCCGCGCCCCGCCCCGTCCCTGGTGGCAGAGTTGCACCCTCTGATGGGGAGGGGGAGATCTCACCCCGCTTGTGGCGAAAGGGGGTCCTCTATCATCGTGGGAGTCAATGGGACTAGGGGGTAGGAGTCTGGATTAGGGCAAGTGCAACTCCCTGTTGAGCTCTTCCTTTCTGAAGGCCATGTGCATTCCATCAGTGAACTGGGAGCCAGGGAGGCAGGAATAAGTGGCGCTTCTGTGTTTTAGAGGGTGGTGCAGACTCTTTCCTCCTTGGAGATGTGTGCTGAAGAGAACTGGGTGTTGTGGATGGCGTCCACAGTCATCTCTTTGGGACATGTTGGGTGGGAACGTCTTCTTCGCACTCTGGCGAGGAAGGTGGATGGAAAAGCTCCTTGTCCAAGGCAGACTTGTGGGTTTTGTTGTTCCTATCGGTGGGGCGTGGTGCTTCCCGTTTGCGTGGAGCGCCTCCTGTCTTGCATTCCTTCCGTGTTTCAAGAGTTTCAGTCCTTGGCAATCACATCTCCTCCGGGACTCCCCAGGCAGCACGAGGGAGCAGTGACTCGGAGCCCACCGGGTCCCTAGAAACCAGTGCGTGTGTACTGGAGCAGGCAGTGCTCCTCTCTCAGCCTCCTTTGGAAATGAGGTCTTGAGCAAACGGTCTTTCATTGCATGGGTTGTACCTCTCCCCGGTTGTTGGGGGGGGGGGAGTGTGTGTGCGTGAGTGTGGTGCTGTGGCCCGTGTGGAGTCCGGACCGCGTCAGGGACCCAGTTCTTTGCAAGGAATGCGTTTTGTTGCATGGGAATATCTCTGTTCACTAGAGAGTTCCAATGCTGTCTCAAAGGCTGAAACCATCCTGAAGGCAGCACCTTGACCTCACTGAAAGCAAAGGCCTAAGAGCAGAGGCTTTCCCACACTTCCATGTCGAGCTGACTGGTGCTTTATGTTTTCAGGAAGATGGTGTGGTGTAGGCCACTTGGAGCAGCTCAGGCTCCTAAGCGTCTGTTGGGTCCCCGAGGGGTGAGTTGTGTCTCTCCGGAATGAAGGAGATTATGGTGACCTTGAGTATCATTACCTTCACGATTACCGTGATTATTCTGCCTGAGTCATCGCATGGATATTGATCCATGAGCTCGCCACGTGAGAGGTTTCCTTGGTAAAGTAGTCGCCGTGCGTGTCGTCGAAAGTTGGTTGTGGTCCGAACACCTTTGATGCTTTGCAAGTCCTGAAGCGGCTCCACGGGTGTGCAGTCCCTGTTGCCATATAGGTGAGGAGGCAGAGTCTGTTGACCTGAAGCCCGTCCAAGTATCCGGGGAGATGTGCGAGGGCCTCTCCCTGAGGCACTGGGTTCCTAGCGGGCACCACCCAGCATCAGGCAGGGAGGTTTTCTTGCTGCCAGCGGGAAGTCCTGAGGAGGGAGGGGGAGCCGGACGCCGTCCGGGGAAGGAAGGGATCCCTCCCCTGCCTCACCAGCCCCAGCAGTTGCCTAGGTGCTGGCCACGAGGGAGGGGACTGCCTATGCGTGTTTGTTTTCTCCTTGGTCTTATCCCACCTTGGTAGAGCGCTTAGCCTGTTCCAGGCACTGTTCTGAGCACTTGAGAGATCTATGCCGACGACACAGAGTACCTCGGCAAGGACTCTGGTCCCCGTTCGTATTTCCAAGGGAAGATGTGAAAGAATGTGTGCCGGGGGTCACTGCTGTGAAGGGGGAGGACTCGAGCCATGAAGCCAGGCAGTGGGGCTCCACATGAGCGTGCTGCACCGCTGGCTTTCCCACTGCTGCCTGTGGAGAGGCAGGGAAAGCATTTGCACCTAGCGTGCGTGTCCTGCGAGCACAGGTGGGCTTGGAGACGTGCGTGTGCCCTCAAACGGGGAATCCAGCCAAATAGGCTCTGGGGCCTGAGTCACGCCCTCTGCGGGGAACCCTATCATTTCACATCCAGCGTGAGACACTTTGGAGAGTGACACGCGGGGCTCTTAGTGAGGGTGGCGGCACAGCGGGGGGCATGGGTCAGCGGGACCTTCCTAGGACCCCCGCCCCGGCCCCCCCCCCGCCCCCCGGTGCTGTGCTCCCCCTGAAACCCAGGCAGGGCTGGAAGGAGGAACAGGCTGTGGATGGCACCATCCCTTCCGCAGGGAGGCTTCTTGGGAGCTGGTGACTGAGGTGACCTTTGCGAGTTCCCCCTCTGAATTGCAGGAGAAGCGGCCGAGGGCCCTCATTTCATGCGGTCCACACTCCCCGTCGCCCTGTGTGCCAGTTGCCAACGTCGCAGGCGTCCAGGTGGTGAACGTGGTCCCCGAGGAGGGGAACCCCAAGGCCGTGTCTGCGTCCTCAAATGCTGACGTTCTCTGCTTGTGTCCTGCGCCCCGGCTGGTCCGAGACCCTGAGCACAGGGCCTGCAGGAAGGGTGAAGGGTGCGAAGCTGTCTCCTGGTAGGCAGCTGCGGTGAGGTCGTGCCCGGTGGCCTGCGCTCAGCTGCAGGGCACCTTGGAACCCAAAGCCACGACGTTTCCCATGGGACAGAGTGCGCTGCAAGGGGAACCTGGGGAGTCATCAGGCCCTAAGGGTAGGCAGGCATGACCTTTATCCGTGGGCCTTTGGATCAGAGCGCCCGCTTTGCTACATATCGTCAGGGCAGCCTCTTTGGAAGACAGAGGGCAGGTTGTGGACAGTTGTAGAGCATCCTTCCTGGTGGTGTGTGTCGTAAGGGCTCTGACCTTGCGGAAATGGGCGGGGATGGATGGAGTGGCCTCCTGAATGGAACCTTCCCCGGGCGCCTGGGTGGTTCAGTGGGTTGAGCTTCCGACTTGGGCTCAGGTCCCGCCCTCGCGGTTCCTGAGTTCCAGCCCTGCGCTGGGCTCTGTGCCCACAGCTCAGGCCCTGGGGCCTGTTTTCAGATTCTGTGTGTGTCTCTCTCTGCTTCTCTGCCCCTCCCCCACTGGCGGTCCCTGGCTTGCCGGCTTGCTCTCTGGCTCCCTGTGTCTCCAGAGTGAAGAAACATGAACAAATAGGAAATAGAACGTTCCCCAGGGCAGGTGCTGGCCACGGGCACAGCCATTCATTCGCTGTAGTCATGAACTCGACGGTGTTCCTTTAGTGTTATCATTTGAGGTTCTTTGTTTCTTTCATTCATTCTGAGAGACGGAGAGAGAGTGGACGCACGCACGTGTGCCTGTGAGCAGGGATAGGGCAGACAGGGAGGGCGAGAGAGAGGAGGGCCAGCGGGCTCCGCATCGTTGGCGCCCACCTTGAGGTGGGGCTCCTTGTGGAGGCTCAGCCTCACCAACTGTGAGATCGTGACGTGAGCCGAGATCCAGAGCCACACGCTTTTGTTTCTTTTTTAATGTTCACGTCTGAGAGAAAGCGAGAGAGACAGAGAGAGCACAAGCGAGGGAGGGGCAGGGAGAGAGAGAGGAAACCCAGAAGGGAATCAGGTTCCAGGCTCTGAGCTGTCAGCCCGGAGCACTAGGCGCGACTCAGCTCAGGAACCCTGAGAGCCTGACGTGACCCGAAGTCGGACCGTTACCCAGCTGAGTCATCCAGGCGGCCCACAGAGTTTGCAGTGTGTCTTTTCAAAAGAAAGAACAGCTACGTTTATATCTAGATCTAGCTACCTGTGTGTCCGTATGGATACCTGTGTACATACACATACGTGTCTACATATACGTACACACATTCGTGTATGTGTATATATATGTATATGCATACACACTCGCGCGCGCGCGCACACACACACAGACGCACGCAGAAACACATACACACACACACACACACACACACACACACACACACACACACAAACCCCATGTAAACTGAGCCAAATGGTCTTCTCAGTGGAGACGCAGAGCCAGGAGGGAGGCATCAGCACAATGTTCAAAATGAACGGGAAACGTCGTCCTCGTATGTATCAGTACGTGCCATGACAGGGAGACACACGTGAGGGTTCTGGTAGGACAGGAAGCTGCTCCCACGGAGAATGCAGGCAAATGGTCCCTATGGAGCCAATGGAACCCTAGTGCACTTGTGGTATGAGACCGATAAAGGAGGCCGAAAACTGGTGACCTTTCTAATGCTAGCAGAGGGCATTTGCATTTGTATAGCATGCGATCATTGACGTTGCCCCTGGGGGGAGAAGGGTTTTGCATCTCTAGTCTCCTAGGTTTGCGGCTTAGTTTTCTCTTCCCTTGTGCACTTGAAAGAGTCCTGACAGGTCCTGTTGGTACACAGTAAGTGCAGGTCACCAGAGTCCAGAGTCCCTTGGTGGGGCTTGTGGGATGGTGTCCTTCCCATGACCATGAAGTCCACAGACCAGTGTTGTGCTTTGGCTGTAAGTCCTGTTTCTACCAGGTCCAGTCTGGGGGTGCCTCTTTGCAAGTCCTCAGGTGAGGACACGTGATGAAGGCTGCCCATTGGGACTGGCCTTCGATGATCCATATGTCCGTGACTCCCTGCTCTCCTTCCAGGGCTGCGTAGGTTCGTGCCCTTGATGCTCCTTTCGTAGAAAGCCTCGACTGCTTGGTCTCTCTACTCCTCCTCACCCTGGACGGTAGTCCAGTGGCTCCCCTTGAATCCTCAGGCATACGTTTCCTTGCCCACCTCTGCACACTGGCCCTCCAGAGCAGGGTCGGGTACGCCTTGCGCGTTCAGTCGATGCTTGCTGCACAATCGCATGGGTGATGGCCTCTCTCTTTCTCTCTCTCTCTCTCTCTCTCTCTCTCTCTCTCTCTCTCTCTCTCTCTCTCCAAAAGAAAGAAACGTTGAGAAGCAATTGAAACCCAAGGAAAGAAAAATGGCACAGAGGATTTGGGATCTGTGGCACCGTGTGAAGAAAACATGGGGGTTGGGAGGTAGTGGAGGTGGACAGGCGGTTCCACAGAGTTGAAGGACGTGCCACAGTCAGCGGTGGCAGGGTGGACTTGAGGGTGGGACCGCTGGTGGTGCAGTCCAGGTAGGGCCATGGGAAGGGCATGCAGAGCTGAAAAGCACCGGCCTTTCCAGGAGAAGGGAGGTGGAAGGAGTCTCGTGTGCCCAGTGTGTCTCCCTGTCCCTTAGGGCTGCCCTTGCGGTCACGGGTCACGAGCGAGGAGGGTGCACGGCTGTAGATGTCCCCGGTTGGCGGGAATGTGAGGCAGAGTGAAGAAGAAACACAGAGGCCTAGGATGCAAGAGGGATCACTGGGTTCACGTCCAGCCACCTCCCTGGGAAACCAGCTATGCAAAAGGTTCCTGGGTCTCTTGAGGGGTGACAGGGAGGTGTCCACCTTGGGAGGAGACACCTGCCAGTCCCTGTCCCACTGGCCTGGTCTCTGGAGCCCTCTGCCTGGCTCCCGGCTGTCAGGCTGGCGGGCAGTGGGTCAGAGCATCTGGTGGGCACAGGGAGGTGCGGTGGTGCAGACCGTGGCGCCCAGGAGCTGTGCCCCCTGCGGGGGGGTAGGGGTGGGGGTGGGGGTGGGGGTGGGGGGATGGGCGGCTTGGGTCCTGGGCCCTAGCAGGTGTGCGGGAGCGCGCGCACGAGTGTGCGCATGCGCACGAGTGCGCGCATGCGCGTGGGCCAGGGCCGGAGCCCGGTGAGGGACACAGCTGAGGCTGCAGCGGCGCTGTGAGTCCTGGCTCCCAGCCCGCCTGCCGCCCCAAGCCCCCAAGTGTCTGGGCCAGCCAGGGACTGACGCCCACCTCAGCCCCCGACCGGGGACATGCTGCTGCCTGGCTCCTGCGACCCGGTAGCCATGGCATTGGCGGTAGGGGTAGCGGTAGTGCTCGCGGGAGCGCTGGCGGGAGCGCAGGCGGGGCCCCGCGTGGAGAAGACTGGGAGCCAGGAGCCTCCAGCCTCGGAGGGTGGCGGCCCTGCTGCTCCTGCTGCTTTTGGAGCCAGAGGCCTGGGAGCGGGACGCGCTTCCCGGGCGCCTCGGGGTTTGGCCGCGCTGGTGGAGTGCCAGCACTGGCTGGGGCAGAGCGCGATGCGATGCCCCCCCGGCGCCCCCCAAAGACCATCTGGGAGAAGCCTAAAGGTGGAGCCGCTGAGACCCACAGCCTCCCTCCAGGACCTGCCTCGGTCGCGGTGCTGCCAAGGTAGGGACCCTAGCGACAAGGTCGCCCGTGGCCTTCCCCCCTGTCCCTCTCTGTCTTCCCCTTCCATGAGCACCTCCCTCCCTCCCTGGTGCTCCGGGCTTCTTCTTGGGCTCCCTTGCGGCTGCGGTCTGGAGGCCTGAGGAGTGGGCTTTCTGGGTTGGACCCCGGTTCCCTGGAGGAGGAGGGCCCCAGATCGAGTAGGGGATTAGGCCCAGGCGGTGGGGAGTGTCTCAGGTCGAGAGGGTGGGGCACCCTGAGTGCCCATGGAGGTCTGACTGGGTTGGTGGTTGGCGGGTGGAGGTGGGATCCTACGAAGGAAGGAACGAACTAACGAAGGAAGGCAGGAAAGCGTGGACCTGCGGTTGTGGGAAAGTGTCAAGGCAGGGTCAGGGAAGTGGCAGCAGTGAGCAGGAGGAATCATTCCTGCCTGTGAAAATGAAGTACAAGGGAGCTGAGAGTCCAGAGAAACATTCCAGGGAGAGTCGGGGTGGTGGGCCTGAGTTGCTGGAGGCCAGCAGGGGACGGTGTTGAAGGGATTGAGAGTGGAAGCAGCAGGTGAACACAGGCCTCCTGCCTCCCCCCCTCCACACCTGCTCTCCTGCCCTGCCCAGCCCCGCCGCGCCCCGCCCCGTCCCTGGTGGCAGAGTTGCACCCTCTGATGGGGAGGGGGAGATCTCACCCCGCTTGTGGCGAAAGGGGGTCCTCTATCATCGTGGGAGTCAATGGGACTAGGGGGTAGGAGTCTGGATTAGGGCAAGTGCAACTCCCTGTTGAGCTCTTCCTTTCTGAAGGCCATGTGCATTCCATCAGTGAACTGGGAGCCAGGGAGGCAGGAATAAGTGGCGCTTCTGTGTTTTAGAGGGTGGTGCAGACTCTTTCCTCCTTGGAGATGTGTGCTGAAGAGAACTGGGTGTTGTGGATGGCGTCCACAGTCATCTCTTTGGGACATGTTGGGTGGGAACGTCTTCTTCGCACTCTGGCGAGGAAGGTGGATGGAAAAGCTCCTTGTCCAAGGCAGACTTGTGGGTTTTGTTGTTCCTATCGGTGGGGCGTGGTGCTTCCCGTTTGCGTGGAGCGCCTCCTGTCTTGCATTCCTTCCGTGTTTCAAGAGTTTCAGTCCTTGGCAATCACATCTCCTCCGGGACTCCCCAGGCAGCACGAGGGAGCAGTGACTCGGAGCCCACCGGGTCCCTAGAAACCAGTGCGTGTGTACTGGAGCAGGCAGTGCTCCTCTCTCAGCCTCCTTTGGAAATGAGGTCTTGAGCAAACGGTCTTTCATTGCATGGGTTGTACCTCTCCCCGGTTGTTGGGGGGGGGGGGAGTGTGTGTGCGTGAGTGTGGTGCTGTGGCCCGTGTGGAGTCCGGACCGCGTCAGGGACCCAGTTCTTTGCAAGGAATGCGTTTTGTTGCATGGGAATATCTCTGTTCACTAGAGAGTTCCAATGCTGTCTCAAAGGCTGAAACCATCCTGAAGGCAGCACCTTGACCTCACTGAAAGCAAAGGCCTAAGAGCAGAGGCTTTCCCACACTTCCATGTCGAGCTGACTGGTGCTTTATGTTTTCAGGAAGATGGTGTGGTGTAGGCCACTTGGAGCAGCTCAGGCTCCTAAGCGTCTGTTGGGTCCCCGAGGGGTGAGTTGTGTCTCTCCGGAATGAAGGAGATTATGGTGACCTTGAGTATCATTACCTTCACGATTACCGTGATTATTCTGCCTGAGTCATCGCATGGATATTGATCCATGAGCTCGCCACGTGAGAGGTTTCCTTGGTAAAGTAGTCGCCGTGCGTGTCGTCGAAAGTTGGTTGTGGTCCGAACACCTTTGATGCTTTGCAAGTCCTGAAGCGGCTCCACGGGTGTGCAGTCCCTGTTGCCATATAGGTGAGGAGGCAGAGTCTGTTGACCTGAAGCCCGTCCAAGTATCCGGGGAGATGTGCGAGGGCCTCTCCCTGAGGCACTGGGTTCCTAGCGGGCACCACCCAGCATCAGGCAGGGAGGTTTTCTTGCTGCCAGCGGGAAGTCCTGAGGAGGGAGGGGGAGCCGGACGCCGTCCGGGGAAGGAAGGGATCCCTCCCCTGCCTCACCAGCCCCAGCAGTTGCCTAGGTGCTGGCCACGAGGGAGGGGACTGCCTATGCGTGTTTGTTTTCTCCTTGGTCTTATCCCACCTTGGTAGAGCGCTTAGCCTGTTCCAGGCACTGTTCTGAGCACTTGAGAGATCTATGCCGACGACACAGAGTACCTCGGCAAGGACTCTGGTCCCCGTTCGTATTTCCAAGGGAAGATGTGAAAGAATGTGTGCCGGGGGTCACTGCTGTGAAGGGGGAGGACTCGAGCCATGAAGCCAGGCAGTGGGGCTCCACATGAGCGTGCTGCACCGCTGGCTTTCCCACTGCTGCCTGTGGAGAGGCAGGGAAAGCATTTGCACCTAGCGTGCGTGTCCTGCGAGCACAGGTGGGCTTGGAGACGTGCGTGTGCCCTCAAACGGGGAATCCAGCCAAATAGGCTCTGGGGCCTGAGTCACGCCCTCTGCGGGGAACCCTATCATTTCACATCCAGCGTGAGACACTTTGGAGAGTGACACGCGGGGCTCTTAGTGAGGGTGGCGGCACAGCGGGGGGCATGGGTCAGCGGGACCTTCCTAGGACCCCCGCCCCGGCCCCCCCCCCGCCCCCCGGTGCTGTGCTCCCCCTGAAACCCAGGCAGGGCTGGAAGGAGGAACAGGCTGTGGATGGCACCATCCCTTCCGCAGGGAGGCTTCTTGGGAGCTGGTGACTGAGGTGACCTTTGCGAGTTCCCCCTCTGAATTGCAGGAGAAGCGGCCGAGGGCCCTCATTTCATGCGGTCCACACTCCCCGTCGCCCTGTGTGCCAGTTGCCAACGTCGCAGGCGTCCAGGTGGTGAACGTGGTCCCCGAGGAGGGGAACCCCAAGGCCGTGTCTGCGTCCTCAAATGCTGACGTTCTCTGCTTGTGTCCTGCGCCCCGGCTGGTCCGAGACCCTGAGCACAGGGCCTGCAGGAAGGGTGAAGGGTGCGAAGCTGTCTCCTGGTAGGCAGCTGCGGTGAGGTCGTGCCCGGTGGCCTGCGCTCAGCTGCAGGGCACCTTGGAACCCAAAGCCACGACGTTTCCCATGGGACAGAGTGCGCTGCAAGGGGAACCTGGGGAGTCATCAGGCCCTAAGGGTAGGCAGGCATGACCTTTATCCGTGGGCCTTTGGATCAGAGCGCCCGCTTTGCTACATATCGTCAGGGCAGCCTCTTTGGAAGACAGAGGGCAGGTTGTGGACAGTTGTAGAGCATCCTTCCTGGTGGTGTGTGTCGTAAGGGCTCTGACCTTGCGGAAATGGGCGGGGATGGATGGAGTGGCCTCCTGAATGGAACCTTCCCCGGGCGCCTGGGTGGTTCAGTGGGTTGAGCTTCCGACTTGGGCTCAGGTCCCGCCCTCGCGGTTCCTGAGTTCCAGCCCTGCGCTGGGCTCTGTGCCCACAGCTCAGGCCCTGGGGCCTGTTTTCAGATTCTGTGTGTGTCTCTCTCTGCTTCTCTGCCCCTCCCCCACTGGCGGTCCCTGGCTTGCCGGCTTGCTCTCTGGCTCCCTGTGTCTCCAGAGTGAAGAAACATGAACAAATAGGAAATAGAACGTTCCCCAGGGCAGGTGCTGGCCACGGGCACAGCCATTCATTCGCTGTAGTCATGAACTCGACGGTGTTCCTTTAGTGTTATCATTTGAGGTTCTTTGTTTCTTTCATTCATTCTGAGAGACGGAGAGAGAGTGGACGCACGCACGTGTGCCTGTGAGCAGGGATAGGGCAGACAGGGAGGGCGAGAGAGAGGAGGGCCAGCGGGCTCCGCATCGTTGGCGCCCACCTTGAGGTGGGGCTCCTTGTGGAGGCTCAGCCTCACCAACTGTGAGATCGTGACGTGAGCCGAGATCCAGAGCCACACGCTTTTGTTTCTTTTTTAATGTTCACGTCTGAGAGAAAGCGAGAGAGACAGAGAGAGCACAAGCGAGGGAGGGGCAGGGAGAGAGAGAGGAAACCCAGAAGGGAATCAGGTTCCAGGCTCTGAGCTGTCAGCCCGGAGCACTAGGCGCGACTCAGCTCAGGAACCCTGAGAGCCTGACGTGACCCGAAGTCGGACCGTTACCCAGCTGAGTCATCCAGGCGGCCCACAGAGTTTGCAGTGTGTCTTTTCAAAAGAAAGAACAGCTACGTTTATATCTAGATCTAGCTACCTGTGTGTCCGTATGGATACCTGTGTACATACACATACGTGTCTACATATACGTACACACATTCGTGTATGTGTATATATATGTATATGCATACACACTCGCGCGCGCGCGCACACACACACAGACGCACGCAGAAACACATACACACACACACACACACACACACACACACACACACACACACAAACCCCATGTAAACTGAGCCAAATGGTCTTCTCAGTGGAGACGCAGAGCCAGGAGGGAGGCATCAGCACAATGTTCAAAATGAACGGGAAACGTCGTCCTCGTATGTATCAGTACGTGCCATGACAGGGAGACACACGTGAGGGTTCTGGTAGGACAGGAAGCTGCTCCCACGGAGAATGCAGGCAAATGGTCCCTATGGAGCCAATGGAACCCTAGTGCACTTGTGGTATGAGACCGATAAAGGAGGCCGAAAACTGGTGACCTTTCTAATGCTAGCAGAGGGCATTTGCATTTGTATAGCATGCGATCATTGACGTTGCCCCTGGGGGGAGAAGGGTTTTGCATCTCTAGTCTCCTAGGTTTGCGGCTTAGTTTTCTCTTCCCTTGTGCACTTGAAAGAGTCCTGACAGGTCCTGTTGGTACACAGTAAGTGCAGGTCACCAGAGTCCAGAGTCCCTTGGTGGGGCTTGTGGGATGGTGTCCTTCCCATGACCATGAAGTCCACAGACCAGTGTTGTGCTTTGGCTGTAAGTCCTGTTTCTACCAGGTCCAGTCTGGGGGTGCCTCTTTGCAAGTCCTCAGGTGAGGACACGTGATGAAGGCTGCCCATTGGGACTGGCCTTCGATGATCCATATGTCCGTGACTCCCTGCTCTCCTTCCAGGGCTGCGTAGGTTCGTGCCCTTGATGCTCCTTTCGTAGAAAGCCTCGACTGCTTGGTCTCTCTACTCCTCCTCACCCTGGACGGTAGTCCAGTGGCTCCCCTTGAATCCTCAGGCATACGTTTCCTTGCCCACCTCTGCACACTGGCCCTCCAGAGCAGGGTCGGGTACGCCTTGCGCGTTCAGTCGATGCTTGCTGCACAATCGCATGGGTGATGGCCTCTCTCTTTCTCTCTCTCTCTCTCTCTCTCTCTCTCTCTCTCTCTCTCTCTCTCTCCAAAAGAAAGAAACGTTGAGAAGCAATTGAAACCCAAGGAAAGAAAAATGGCACAGAGGATTTGGGATCTGTGGCACCGTGTGAAGAAAACATGGGGGTTGGGAGGTAGTGGAGGTGGACAGGCGGTTCCACAGAGTTGAAGGACGTGCCACAGTCAGCGGTGGCAGGGTGGACTTGAGGGTGGGACCGCTGGTGGTGCAGTCCAGGTAGGGCCATGGGAAGGGCATGCAGAGCTGAAAAGCACCGGCCTTTCCAGGAGAAGGGAGGTGGAAGGAGTCTCGTGTGCCCAGTGTGTCTCCCTGTCCCTTAGGGCTGCCCTTGCGGTCACGGGTCACGAGCGAGGAGGGTGCACGGCTGTAGATGTCCCCGGTTGGCGGGAATGTGAGGCAGAGTGAAGAAGAAACACAGAGGCCTAGGATGCAAGAGGGATCACTGGGTTCACGTCCAGCCACCTCCCTGGGAAACCAGCTATGCAAAAGGTTCCTGGGTCTCTTGAGGGGTGACAGGGAGGTGTCCACCTTGGGAGGAGACACCTGCCAGTCCCTGTCCCACTGGCCTGGTCTCTGGAGCCCTCTGCCTGGCTCCCGGCTGTCAGGCTGGCGGGCAGTGGGTCAGAGCATCTGGTGGGCACAGGGAGGTGCGGTGGTGCAGACCGTGGCGCCCAGGAGCTGTGCCCCCTGCGGGGGGGTAGGGGTGGGGGTGGGGGTGGGGGTGGGGGGATGGGCGGCTTGGGTCCTGGGCCCTAGCAGGTGTGCGGGAGCGCGCGCACGAGTGTGCGCATGCGCACGAGTGCGCGCATGCGCGTGGGCCAGGGCCGGAGCCCGGTGAGGGACACAGCTGAGGCTGCAGCGGCGCTGTGAGTCCTGGCTCCCAGCCCGCCTGCCGCCCCAAGCCCCCAAGTGTCTGGGCCAGCCAGGGACTGACGCCCACCTCAGCCCCCGACCGGGGACATGCTGCTGCCTGGCTCCTGCGACCCGGTAGCCATGGCATTGGCGGTAGGGGTAGCGGTAGTGCTCGCGGGAGCGCTGGCGGGAGCGCAGGCGGGGCCCCGCGTGGAGAAGACTGGGAGCCAGGAGCCTCCAGCCTCGGAGGGTGGCGGCCCTGCTGCTCCTGCTGCTTTTGGAGCCAGAGGCCTGGGAGCGGGACGCGCTTCCCGGGCGCCTCGGGGTTTGGCCGCGCTGGTGGAGTGCCAGCACTGGCTGGGGCAGAGCGCGATGCGATGCCCCCCCGGCGCCCCCCAAAGACCATCTGGGAGAAGCCTAAAGGTGGAGCCGCTGAGACCCACAGCCTCCCTCCAGGACCTGCCTCGGTCGCGGTGCTGCCAAGGTAGGGACCCTAGCGACAAGGTCGCCCGTGGCCTTCCCCCCTGTCCCTCTCTGTCTTCCCCTTCCATGAGCACCTCCCTCCCTCCCTGGTGCTCCGGGCTTCTTCTTGGGCTCCCTTGCGGCTGCGGTCTGGAGGCCTGAGGAGTGGGCTTTCTGGGTTGGACCCCGGTTCCCTGGAGGAGGAGGGCCCCAGATCGAGTAGGGGATTAGGCCCAGGCGGTGGGGAGTGTCTCAGGTCGAGAGGGTGGGGCACCCTGAGTGCCCATGGAGGTCTGACTGGGTTGGTGGTTGGCGGGTGGAGGTGGGATCCTACGAAGGAAGGAACGAACTAACGAAGGAAGGCAGGAAAGCGTGGACCTGCGGTTGTGGGAAAGTGTCAAGGCAGGGTCAGGGAAGTGGCAGCAGTGAGCAGGAGGAATCATTCCTGCCTGTGAAAATGAAGTACAAGGGAGCTGAGAGTCCAGAGAAACATTCCAGGGAGAGTCGGGGTGGTGGGCCTGAGTTGCTGGAGGCCAGCAGGGGACGGTGTTGAAGGGATTGAGAGTGGAAGCAGCAGGTGAACACAGGCCTCCTGCCTCCCCCCCTCCACACCTGCTCTCCTGCCCTGCCCAGCCCCGCCGCGCCCCGCCCCGTCCCTGGTGGCAGAGTTGCACCCTCTGATGGGGAGGGGGAGATCTCACCCCGCTTGTGGCGAAAGGGGGTCCTCTATCATCGTGGGAGTCAATGGGACTAGGGGGTAGGAGTCTGGATTAGGGCAAGTGCAACTCCCTGTTGAGCTCTTCCTTTCTGAAGGCCATGTGCATTCCATCAGTGAACTGGGAGCCAGGGAGGCAGGAATAAGTGGCGCTTCTGTGTTTTAGAGGGTGGTGCAGACTCTTTCCTCCTTGGAGATGTGTGCTGAAGAGAACTGGGTGTTGTGGATGGCGTCCACAGTCATCTCTTTGGGACATGTTGGGTGGGAACGTCTTCTTCGCACTCTGGCGAGGAAGGTGGATGGAAAAGCTCCTTGTCCAAGGCAGACTTGTGGGTTTTGTTGTTCCTATCGGTGGGGCGTGGTGCTTCCCGTGTCCGTGGAGCGCCTCCTGTCTTGCATTCCTTCCGTGTTTCAAGAGTTTCAGTCCTTGGCAATCACATCTCCTCCGGGACTCCCCAGGCAGCACGAGGGAGCAGTGACTCGGAGCCCACCGGGTCCCTAGAAACCAGTGCGTGTGTACTGGAGCAGGCAGTGCTCCTCTCTCAGCCTCCTTTGGAAATGAGGTCTTGAGCAAACGGTCTTTCATTGCATGGGTTGTACCTCTCCCCGGTTGTTGGGGGGGGGGGGAGTGTGTGTGCGTGAGTGTGGTGCTGTGGCCCGTGTGGAGTCCGGACCGCGTCAGGGACCCAGTTCTTTGCAAGGAATGCGTTTTGTTGCATGGGAATATCTCTGTTCACTAGAGAGTTCCAATGCTGTCTCAAAGGCTGAAACCATCCTGAAGGCAGCACCTTGACCTCACTGAAAGCAAAGGCCTAAGAGCAGAGGCTTTCCCACACTTCCATGTCGAGCTGACTGGTGCTTTATGTTTTCAGGAAGATGGTGTGGTGTAGGCCACTTGGAGCAGCTCAGGCTCCTAAGCGTCTGTTGGGTCCCCGAGGGGTGAGTTGTGTCTCTCCGGAATGAAGGAGATTATGGTGACCTTGAGTATCATTACCTTCACGATTACCGTGATTATTCTGCCTGAGTCATCGCATGGATATTGATCCATGAGCTCGCCACGTGAGAGGTTTCCTTGGTAAAGTAGTCGCCGTGCGTGTCGTCGAAAGTTGGTTGTGGTCCGAACACCTTTGATGCTTTGCAAGTCCTGAAGCGGCTCCACGGGTGTGCAGTCCCTGTTGCCATATAGGTGAGGAGGCAGAGTCTGTTGACCTGAAGCCCGTCCAAGTATCCGGGGAGATGTGCGAGGGCCTCTCCCTGAGGCACTGGGTTCCTAGCGGGCACCACCCAGCATCAGGCAGGGAGGTTTTCTTGCTGCCAGCGGGAAGTCCTGAGGAGGGAGGGGGAGCCGGACGCCGTCCGGGGAAGGAAGGGATCCCTCCCCTGCCTCACCAGCCCCAGCAGTTGCCTAGGTGCTGGCCACGAGGGAGGGGACTGCCTATGCGTGTTTGTTTTCTCCTTGGTCTTATCCCACCTTGGTAGAGCGCTTAGCCTGTTCCAGGCACTGTTCTGAGCACTTGAGAGATCTATGCCGACGACACAGAGTACCTCGGCAAGGACTCTGGTCCCCGTTCGTATTTCCAAGGGAAGATGTGAAAGAATGTGTGCCGGGGGTCACTGCTGTGAAGGGGGAGGACTCGAGCCATGAAGCCAGGCAGTGGGGCTCCACATGAGCGTGCTGCACCGCTGGCTTTCCCACTGCTGCCTGTGGAGAGGCAGGGAAAGCATTTGCACCTAGCGTGCGTGTCCTGCGAGCACAGGTGGGCTTGGAGACGTGCGTGTGCCCTCAAACGGGGAATCCAGCCAAATAGGCTCTGGGGCCTGAGTCACGCCCTCTGCGGGGAACCCTATCATTTCACATCCAGCGTGAGACACTTTGGAGAGTGACACGCGGGGCTCTTAGTGAGGGTGGCGGCACAGCGGGGGGCATGGGTCAGCGGGACCTTCCTAGGACCCCCGCCCCGGCCCCCCCCCCGCCCCCCGGTGCTGTGCTCCCCCTGAAACCCAGGCAGGGCTGGAAGGAGGAACAGGCTGTGGATGGCACCATCCCTTCCGCAGGGAGGCTTCTTGGGAGCTGGTGACTGAGGTGACCTTTGCGAGTTCCCCCTCTGAATTGCAGGAGAAGCGGCCGAGGGCCCTCATTTCATGCGGTCCACACTCCCCGTCGCCCTGTGTGCCAGTTGCCAACGTCGCAGGCGTCCAGGTGGTGAACGTGGTCCCCGAGGAGGGGAACCCCAAGGCCGTGTCTGCGTCCTCAAATGCTGACGTTCTCTGCTTGTGTCCTGCGCCCCGGCTGGTCCGAGACCCTGAGCACAGGGCCTGCAGGAAGGGTGAAGGGTGCGAAGCTGTCTCCTGGTAGGCAGCTGCGGTGAGGTCGTGCCCGGTGGCCTGCGCTCAGCTGCAGGGCACCTTGGAACCCAAAGCCACGACGTTTCCCATGGGACAGAGTGCGCTGCAAGGGGAACCTGGGGAGTCATCAGGCCCTAAGGGTAGGCAGGCATGACCTTTATCCGTGGGCCTTTGGATCAGAGCGCCCGCTTTGCTACATATCGTCAGGGCAGCCTCTTTGGAAGACAGAGGGCAGGTTGTGGACAGTTGTAGAGCATCCTTCCTGGTGGTGTGTGTCGTAAGGGCTCTGACCTTGCGGAAATGGGCGGGGATGGATGGAGTGGCCTCCTGAATGGAACCTTCCCCGGGCGCCTGGGTGGTTCAGTGGGTTGAGCTTCCGACTTGGGCTCAGGTCCCGCCCTCGCGGTTCCTGAGTTCCAGCCCTGCGCTGGGCTCTGTGCCCACAGCTCAGGCCCTGGGGCCTGTTTTCAGATTCTGTGTGTGTCTCTCTCTGCTTCTCTGCCCCTCCCCCACTGGCGGTCCCTGGCTTGCCGGCTTGCTCTCTGGCTCCCTGTGTCTCCAGAGTGAAGAAACATGAACAAATAGGAAATAGAACGTTCCCCAGGGCAGGTGCTGGCCACGGGCACAGCCATTCATTCGCTGTAGTCATGAACTCGACGGTGTTCCTTTAGTGTTATCATTTGAGGTTCTTTGTTTCTTTCATTCATTCTGAGAGACGGAGAGAGAGTGGACGCACGCACGTGTGCCTGTGAGCAGGGATAGGGCAGACAGGGAGGGCGAGAGAGAGGAGGGCCAGCGGGCTCCGCATCGTTGGCGCCCACCTTGAGGTGGGGCTCCTTGTGGAGGCTCAGCCTCACCAACTGTGAGATCGTGACGTGAGCCGAGATCCAGAGCCACACGCTTTTGTTTCTTTTTTAATGTTCACGTCTGAGAGAAAGCGAGAGAGACAGAGAGAGCACAAGCGAGGGAGGGGCAGGGAGAGAGAGAGGAAACCCAGAAGGGAATCAGGTTCCAGGCTCTGAGCTGTCAGCCCGGAGCACTAGGCGCGACTCAGCTCAGGAACCCTGAGAGCCTGACGTGACCCGAAGTCGGACCGTTACCCAGCTGAGTCATCCAGGCGGCCCACAGAGTTTGCAGTGTGTCTTTTCAAAAGAAAGAACAGCTACGTTTATATCTAGATCTAGCTACCTGTGTGTCCGTATGGATACCTGTGTACATACACATACGTGTCTACATATACGTACACACATTCGTGTATGTGTATATATATGTATATGCATACACACTCGCGCGCGCGCGCACACACACACAGACGCACGCAGAAACACATACACACACACACACACACACACACACACACACACACACACAAACCCCATGTAAACTGAGCCAAATGGTCTTCTCAGTGGAGACGCAGAGCCAGGAGGGAGGCATCAGCACAATGTTCAAAATGAACGGGAAACGTCGTCCTCGTATGTATCAGTACGTGCCATGACAGGGAGACACACGTGAGGGTTCTGGTAGGACAGGAAGCTGCTCCCACGGAGAATGCAGGCAAATGGTCCCTATGGAGCCAATGGAACCCTAGTGCACTTGTGGTATGAGACCGATAAAGGAGGCCGAAAACTGGTGACCTTTCTAATGCTAGCAGAGGGCATTTGCATTTGTATAGCATGCGATCATTGACGTTGCCCCTGGGGGGAGAAGGGTTTTGCATCTCTAGTCTCCTAGGTTTGCGGCTTAGTTTTCTCTTCCCTTGTGCACTTGAAAGAGTCCTGACAGGTCCTGTTGGTACACAGTAAGTGCAGGTCACCAGAGTCCAGAGTCCCTTGGTGGGGCTTGTGGGATGGTGTCCTTCCCATGACCATGAAGTCCACAGACCAGTGTTGTGCTTTGGCTGTAAGTCCTGTTTCTACCAGGTCCAGTCTGGGGGTGCCTCTTTGCAAGTCCTCAGGTGAGGACACGTGATGAAGGCTGCCCATTGGGACTGGCCTTCGATGATCCATATGTCCGTGACTCCCTGCTCTCCTTCCAGGGCTGCGTAGGTTCGTGCCCTTGATGCTCCTTTCGTAGAAAGCCTCGACTGCTTGGTCTCTCTACTCCTCCTCACCCTGGACGGTAGTCCAGTGGCTCCCCTTGAATCCTCAGGCATACGTTTCCTTGCCCACCTCTGCACACTGGCCCTCCAGAGCAGGGTCGGGTACGCCTTGCGCGTTCAGTCGATGCTTGCTGCACAATCGCATGGGTGATGGCCTCTCTCTTTCTCTCTCTCTCTCTCTCTCTCTCTCTCTCTCTCTCTCTCTCTCTCTCTCCAAAAGAAAGAAACGTTGAGAAGCAATTGAAACCCAAGGAAAGAAAAATGGCACAGAGGATTTGGGATCTGTGGCACCGTGTGAAGAAAACATGGGGGTTGGGAGGTAGTGGAGGTGGACAGGCGGTTCCACAGAGTTGAAGGACGTGCCACAGTCAGCGGTGGCAGGGTGGACTTGAGGGTGGGACCGCTGGTGGTGCAGTCCAGGTAGGGCCATGGGAAGGGCATGCAGAGCTGAAAAGCACCGGCCTTTCCAGGAGAAGGGAGGTGGAAGGAGTCTCGTGTGCCCAGTGTGTCTCCCTGTCCCTTAGGGCTGCCCTTGCGGTCACGGGTCACGAGCGAGGAGGGTGCACGGCTGTAGATGTCCCCGGTTGGCGGGAATGTGAGGCAGAGTGAAGAAGAAACACAGAGGCCTAGGATGCAAGAGGGATCACTGGGTTCACGTCCAGCCACCTCCCTGGGAAACCAGCTATGCAAAAGGTTCCTGGGTCTCTTGAGGGGTGACAGGGAGGTGTCCACCTTGGGAGGAGACACCTGCCAGTCCCTGTCCCACTGGCCTGGTCTCTGGAGCCCTCTGCCTGGCTCCCGGCTGTCAGGCTGGCGGGCAGTGGGTCAGAGCATCTGGTGGGCACAGGGAGGTGCGGTGGTGCAGACCGTGGCGCCCAGGAGCTGTGCCCCCTGCGGGGGGGTAGGGGTGGGGGTGGGGGTGGGGGTGGGGGGATGGGCGGCTTGGGTCCTGGGCCCTAGCAGGTGTGCGGGAGCGCGCGCACGAGTGTGCGCATGCGCACGAGTGCGCGCATGCGCGTGGGCCAGGGCCGGAGCCCGGTGAGGGACACAGCTGAGGCTGCAGCGGCGCTGTGAGTCCTGGCTCCCAGCCCGCCTGCCGCCCCAAGCCCCCAAGTGTCTGGGCCAGCCAGGGACTGACGCCCACCTCAGCCCCCGACCGGGGACATGCTGCTGCCTGGCTCCTGCGACCCGGTAGCCATGGCATTGGCGGTAGGGGTAGCGGTAGTGCTCGCGGGAGCGCTGGCGGGAGCGCAGGCGGGGCCCCGCGTGGAGAAGACTGGGAGCCAGGAGCCTCCAGCCTCGGAGGGTGGCGGCCCTGCTGCTCCTGCTGCTTTTGGAGCCAGAGGCCTGGGAGCGGGACGCGCTTCCCGGGCGCCTCGGGGTTTGGCCGCGCTGGTGGAGTGCCAGCACTGGCTGGGGCAGAGCGCGATGCGATGCCCCCCCGGCGCCCCCCAAAGACCATCTGGGAGAAGCCTAAAGGTGGAGCCGCTGAGACCCACAGCCTCCCTCCAGGACCTGCCTCGGTCGCGGTGCTGCCAAGGTAGGGACCCTAGCGACAAGGTCGCCCGTGGCCTTCCCCCCTGTCCCTCTCTGTCTTCCCCTTCCATGAGCACCTCCCTCCCTCCCTGGTGCTCCGGGCTTCTTCTTGGGCTCCCTTGCGGCTGCGGTCTGGAGGCCTGAGGAGTGGGCTTTCTGGGTTGGACCCCGGTTCCCTGGAGGAGGAGGGCCCCAGATCGAGTAGGGGATTAGGCCCAGGCGGTGGGGAGTGTCTCAGGTCGAGAGGGTGGGGCACCCTGAGTGCCCATGGAGGTCTGACTGGGTTGGTGGTTGGCGGGTGGAGGTGGGATCCTACGAAGGAAGGAACGAACTAACGAAGGAAGGCAGGAAAGCGTGGACCTGCGGTTGTGGGAAAGTGTCAAGGCAGGGTCAGGGAAGTGGCAGCAGTGAGCAGGAGGAATCATTCCTGCCTGTGAAAATGAAGTACAAGGGAGCTGAGAGTCCAGAGAAACATTCCAGGGAGAGTCGGGGTGGTGGGCCTGAGTTGCTGGAGGCCAGCAGGGGACGGTGTTGAAGGGATTGAGAGTGGAAGCAGCAGGTGAACACAGGCCTCCTGCCTCCCCCCCTCCACACCTGCTCTCCTGCCCTGCCCAGCCCCGCCGCGCCCCGCCCCGTCCCTGGTGGCAGAGTTGCACCCTCTGATGGGGAGGGGGAGATCTCACCCCGCTTGTGGCGAAAGGGGGTCCTCTATCATCGTGGGAGTCAATGGGACTAGGGGGTAGGAGTCTGGATTAGGGCAAGTGCAACTCCCTGTTGAGCTCTTCCTTTCTGAAGGCCATGTGCATTCCATCAGTGAACTGGGAGCCAGGGAGGCAGGAATAAGTGGCGCTTCTGTGTTTTAGAGGGTGGTGCAGACTCTTTCCTCCTTGGAGATGTGTGCTGAAGAGAACTGGGTGTTGTGGATGGCGTCCACAGTCATCTCTTTGGGACATGTTGGGTGGGAACGTCTTCTTCGCACTCTGGCGAGGAAGGTGGATGGAAAAGCTCCTTGTCCAAGGCAGACTTGTGGGTTTTGTTGTTCCTATCGGTGGGGCGTGGTGCTTCCCGTGTCCGTGGAGCGCCTCCTGTCTTGCATTCCTTCCGTGTTTCAAGAGTTTCAGTCCTTGGCAATCACATCTCCTCCGGGACTCCCCAGGCAGCACGAGGGCCAGTTGCCAACGTCGCAGGCGTCCAGGTGGTGAACGTGGTCCCCGAGGAGGGGAACCCCAAGGCCGTGTCTGCGTCCTCAAATGCTGACGTTCTCTGCTTGTGTCCTGCGCCCCGGCTGGTCCGAGACCCTGAGCACAGGGCCTGCAGGAAGGGTGAAGGGTGCGAAGCTGTCTCCTGGTAGGCAGCTGCGGTGAGGTCGTGCCCGGTGGCCTGCGCTCAGCTGCAGGGCACCTTGGAACCCAAAGCCACGACGTTTCCCATGGGACAGAGTGCGCTGCAAGGGGAACCTGGGGAGTCATCAGGCCCTAAGGGTAGGCAGGCATGACCTTTATCCGTGGGCCTTTGGATCAGAGCGCCCGCTTTGCTACATATCGTCAGGGCAGCCTCTTTGGAAGACAGAGGGCAGGTTGTGGACAGTTGTAGAGCATCCTTCCTGGTGGTGTGTGTCGTAAGGGCTCTGACCTTGCGGAAATGGGCGGGGATGGATGGAGTGGCCTCCTGAATGGAACCTTCCCCGGGCGCCTGGGTGGTTCAGTGGGTTGAGCTTCCGACTTGGGCTCAGGTCCCGCCCTCGCGGTTCCTGAGTTCCAGCCCTGCGCTGGGCTCTGTGCCCACAGCTCAGGCCCTGGGGCCTGTTTTCAGATTCTGTGTGTGTCTCTCTCTGCTTCTCTGCCCCTCCCCCACTGGCGGTCCCTGGCTTGCCGGCTTGCTCTCTGGCTCCCTGTGTCTCCAGAGTGAAGAAACATGAACAAATAGGAAATAGAACGTTCCCCAGGGCAGGTGCTGGCCACGGGCACAGCCATTCATTCGCTGTAGTCATGAACTCGACGGTGTTCCTTTAGTGTTATCATTTGAGGTTCTTTGTTTCTTTCATTCATTCTGAGAGACGGAGAGAGAGTGGACGCACGCACGTGTGCCTGTGAGCAGGGATAGGGCAGACAGGGAGGGCGAGAGAGAGGAGGGCCAGCGGGCTCCGCATCGTTGGCGCCCACCT
Organism: Felis catus; assembly: GCF_018350175.1. NCBI lineage: Eukaryota > Metazoa > Chordata > Mammalia > Carnivora > Felidae > Felis > Felis catus. The sequence continues at coordinate 19,701 of NW_025408498.1, read as the reverse complement.
TGAGGTGGGGCTCCTTGTGGAGGCTCAGCCTCACCAACTGTGAGATCGTGACGTGAGCCGAGATCCAGAGCCACACGCTTTTGTTTCTTTTTTAATGTTCACGTCTGAGAGAAAGCGAGAGAGACAGAGAGAGCACAAGCGAGGGAGGGGCAGGGAGAGAGAGAGGAAACCCAGAAGGGAATCAGGTTCCAGGCTCTGAGCTGTCAGCCCGGAGCACTAGGCGCGACTCAGCTCAGGAACCCTGAGAGCCTGACGTGACCCGAAGTCGGACCGTTACCCAGCTGAGTCATCCAGGCGGCCCACAGAGTTTGCAGTGTGTCTTTTCAAAAGAAAGAACAGCTACGTTTATATCTAGATCTAGCTACCTGTGTGTCCGTATGGATACCTGTGTACATACACATACGTGTCTACATATACGTACACACATTCGTGTATGTGTATATATATGTATATGCATACACACTCGCGCGCGCGCGCACACACACACAGACGCACGCAGAAACACATACACACACACACACACACACACACACACACACACACACACAAACCCCATGTAAACTGAGCCAAATGGTCTTCTCAGTGGAGACGCAGAGCCAGGAGGGAGGCATCAGCACAATGTTCAAAATGAACGGGAAACGTCGTCCTCGTATGTATCAGTACGTGCCATGACAGGGAGACACACGTGAGGGTTCTGGTAGGACAGGAAGCTGCTCCCACGGAGAATGCAGGCAAATGGTCCCTATGGAGCCAATGGAACCCTAGTGCACTTGTGGTATGAGACCGATAAAGGAGGCCGAAAACTGGTGACCTTTCTAATGCTAGCAGAGGGCATTTGCATTTGTATAGCATGCGATCATTGACGTTGCCCCTGGGGGGAGAAGGGTTTTGCATCTCTAGTCTCCTAGGTTTGCGGCTTAGTTTTCTCTTCCCTTGTGCACTTGAAAGAGTCCTGACAGGTCCTGTTGGTACACAGTAAGTGCAGGTCACCAGAGTCCAGAGTCCCTTGGTGGGGCTTGTGGGATGGTGTCCTTCCCATGACCATGAAGTCCACAGACCAGTGTTGTGCTTTGGCTGTAAGTCCTGTTTCTACCAGGTCCAGTCTGGGGGTGCCTCTTTGCAAGTCCTCAGGTGAGGACACGTGATGAAGGCTGCCCATTGGGACTGGCCTTCGATGATCCATATGTCCGTGACTCCCTGCTCTCCTTCCAGGGCTGCGTAGGTTCGTGCCCTTGATGCTCCTTTCGTAGAAAGCCTCGACTGCTTGGTCTCTCTACTCCTCCTCACCCTGGACGGTAGTCCAGTGGCTCCCCTTGAATCCTCAGGCATACGTTTCCTTGCCCACCTCTGCACACTGGCCCTCCAGAGCAGGGTCGGGTACGCCTTGCGCGTTCAGTCGATGCTTGCTGCACAATCGCATGGGTGATGGCCTCTCTCTTTCTCTCTCTCTCTCTCTCTCTCTCTCTCTCTCTCTCTCTCTCTCTCTCTCTCTCTCTCCAAAAGAAAGAAACGTTGAGAAGCAATTGAAACCCAAGGAAAGAAAAATGGCACAGAGGATTTGGGATCTGTGGCACCGTGTGAAGAAAACATGGGGGTTGGGAGGTAGTGGAGGTGGACAGGCGGTTCCACAGAGTTGAAGGACGTGCCACAGTCAGCGGTGGCAGGGTGGACTTGAGGGTGGGACCGCTGGTGGTGCAGTCCAGGTAGGGCCATGGGAAGGGCATGCAGAGCTGAAAAGCACCGGCCTTTCCAGGAGAAGGGAGGTGGAAGGAGTCTCGTGTGCCCAGTGTGTCTCCCTGTCCCTTAGGGCTGCCCTTGCGGTCACGGGTCACGAGCGAGGAGGGTGCACGGCTGTAGATGTCCCCGGTTGGCGGGAATGTGAGGCAGAGTGAAGAAGAAACACAGAGGCCTAGGATGCAAGAGGGATCACTGGGTTCACGTCCAGCCACCTCCCTGGGAAACCAGCTATGCAAAAGGTTCCTGGGTCTCTTGAGGGGTGACAGGGAGGTGTCCACCTTGGGAGGAGACACCTGCCAGTCCCTGTCCCACTGGCCTGGTCTCTGGAGCCCTCTGCCTGGCTCCCGGCTGTCAGGCTGGCGGGCAGTGGGTCAGAGCATCTGGTGGGCACAGGGAGGTGCGGTGGTGCAGACCGTGGCGCCCAGGAGCTGTGCCCCCTGCGGGGGGGTAGGGGTGGGGGTGGGGGTGGGGGTGGGGGGATGGGCGGCTTGGGTCCTGGGCCCTAGCAGGTGTGCGGGAGCGCGCGCACGAGTGTGCGCATGCGCACGAGTGCGCGCATGCGCGTGGGCCAGGGCCGGAGCCCGGTGAGGGACACAGCTGAGGCTGCAGCGGCGCTGTGAGTCCTGGCTCCCAGCCCGCCTGCCGCCCCAAGCCCCCAAGTGTCTGGGCCAGCCAGGGACTGACGCCCACCTCAGCCCCCGACCGGGGACATGCTGCTGCCTGGCTCCTGCGACCCGGTAGCCATGGCATTGGCGGTAGGGGTAGCGGTAGTGCTCGCGGGAGCGCTGGCGGGAGCGCAGGCGGGGCCCCGCGTGGAGAAGACTGGGAGCCACGAGCCTCCAGCCTCGGAGGGTGGCGGCCCTGCTGCTCCTGCTGCTTTTGGAGCCAGAGGCCTGGGAGCGGGACGCGCTTCCCGGGCGCCTCGGGGTTTGGCCGCGCTGGTGGAGTGCCAGCACTGGCTGGGGCAGAGCGCGATGCGATGCCCCCCCGGCGCCCCCCAAAGACCATCTGGGAGAAGCCTAAAGGTGGAGCCGCTGAGACCCACAGCCTCCCTCCAGGACCTGCCTCGGTCGCGGTGCTGCCAAGGTAGGGACCCTAGCGACAAGGTCGCCCGTGGCCTTCCCCCCTGTCCCTCTCTGTCTTCCCCTTCCATGAGCACCTCCCTCCCTCCCTGGTGCTCCGGGCTTCTTCTTGGGCTCCCTTGCGGCTGCGGTCTGGAGGCCTGAGGAGTGGGCTTTCTGGGTTGGACCCCGGTTCCCTGGAGGAGGAGGGCCCCAGATCGAGTAGGGGATTAGGCCCAGGCGGTGGGGAGTGTCTCAGGTCGAGAGGGTGGGGCACCCTGAGTGCCCATGGAGGTCTGACTGGGTTGGTGGTTGGCGGGTGGAGGTGGGATCCTACGAAGGAAGGAACGAACTAACGAAGGAAGGCAGGAAAGCGTGGACCTGCGGTTGTGGGAAAGTGTCAAGGCAGGGTCAGGGAAGTGGCAGCAGTGAGCAGGAGGAATCATTCCTGCCTGTGAAAATGAAGTACAAGGGAGCTGAGAGTCCAGAGAAACATTCCAGGGAGAGTCGGGGTGGTGGGCCTGAGTTGCTGGAGGCCAGCAGGGGACGGTGTTGAAGGGATTGAGAGTGGAAGCAGCAGGTGAACACAGGCCTCCTGCCTCCCCCCCTCCACACCTGCTCTCCTGCCCTGCCCAGCCCCGCCGCGCCCCGCCCCGTCCCTGGTGGCAGAGTTGCACCCTCTGATGGGGAGGGGGAGATCTCACCCCGCTTGTGGCGAAAGGGGGTCCTCTATCATCGTGGGAGTCAATGGGACTAGGGGGTAGGAGTCTGGATTAGGGCAAGTGCAACTCCCTGTTGAGCTCTTCCTTTCTGAAGGCCATGTGCATTCCATCAGTGAACTGGGAGCCAGGGAGGCAGGAATAAGTGGCGCTTCTGTGTTTTAGAGGGTGGTGCAGACTCTTTCCTCCTTGGAGATGTGTGCTGAAGAGAACTGGGTGTTGTGGATGGCGTCCACAGTCATCTCTTTGGGACATGTTGGGTGGGAACGTCTTCTTCGCACTCTGGCGAGGAAGGTGGATGGAAAAGCTCCTTGTCCAAGGCAGACTTGTGGGTTTTGTTGTTCCTATCGGTGGGGCGTGGTGCTTCCCGTTTGCGTGGAGCGCCTCCTGTCTTGCATTCCTTCCGTGTTTCAAGAGTTTCAGTCCTTGGCAATCACATCTCCTCCGGGACTCCCCAGGCAGCACGAGGGAGCAGTGACTCGGAGCCCACCGGGTCCCTAGAAACCAGTGCGTGTGTACTGGAGCAGGCAGTGCTCCTCTCTCAGCCTCCTTTGGAAATGAGGTCTTGAGCAAACGGTCTTTCATTGCATGGGTTGTACCTCTCCCCGGTTGTTGGGGGGGGGGGAGTGTGTGTGCGTGAGTGTGGTGCTGTGGCCCGTGTGGAGTCCGGACCGCGTCAGGGACCCAGTTCTTTGCAAGGAATGCGTTTTGTTGCATGGGAATATCTCTGTTCACTAGAGAGTTCCAATGCTGTCTCAAAGGCTGAAACCATCCTGAAGGCAGCACCTTGACCTCACTGAAAGCAAAGGCCTAAGAGCAGAGGCTTTCCCACACTTCCATGTCGAGCTGACTGGTGCTTTATGTTTTCAGGAAGATGGTGTGGTGTAGGCCACTTGGAGCAGCTCAGGCTCCTAAGCGTCTGTTGGGTCCCCGAGGGGTGAGTTGTGTCTCTCCGGAATGAAGGAGATTATGGTGACCTTGAGTATCATTACCTTCACGATTACCGTGATTATTCTGCCTGAGTCATCGCATGGATATTGATCCATGAGCTCGCCACGTGAGAGGTTTCCTTGGTAAAGTAGTCGCCGTGCGTGTCGTCGAAAGTTGGTTGTGGTCCGAACACCTTTGATGCTTTGCAAGTCCTGAAGCGGCTCCACGGGTGTGCAGTCCCTGTTGCCATATAGGTGAGGAGGCAGAGTCTGTTGACCTGAAGCCCGTCCAAGTATCCGGGGAGATGTGCGAGGGCCTCTCCCTGAGGCACTGGGTTCCTAGCGGGCACCACCCAGCATCAGGCAGGGAGGTTTTCTTGCTGCCAGCGGGAAGTCCTGAGGAGGGAGGGGGAGCCGGACGCCGTCCGGGGAAGGAAGGGATCCCTCCCCTGCCTCACCAGCCCCAGCAGTTGCCTAGGTGCTGGCCACGAGGGAGGGGACTGCCTATGCGTGTTTGTTTTCTCCTTGGTCTTATCCCACCTTGGTAGAGCGCTTAGCCTGTTCCAGGCACTGTTCTGAGCACTTGAGAGATCTATGCCGACGACACAGAGTACCTCGGCAAGGACTCTGGTCCCCGTTCGTATTTCCAAGGGAAGATGTGAAAGAATGTGTGCCGGGGGTCACTGCTGTGAAGGGGGAGGACTCGAGCCATGAAGCCAGGCAGTGGGGCTCCACATGAGCGTGCTGCACCGCTGGCTTTCCCACTGCTGCCTGTGGAGAGGCAGGGAAAGCATTTGCACCTAGCGTGCGTGTCCTGCGAGCACAGGTGGGCTTGGAGACGTGCGTGTGCCCTCAAACGGGGAATCCAGCCAAATAGGCTCTGGGGCCTGAGTCACGCCCTCTGCGGGGAACCCTATCATTTCACATCCAGCGTGAGACACTTTGGAGAGTGACACGCGGGGCTCTTAGTGAGGGTGGCGGCACAGCGGGGGGCATGGGTCAGCGGGACCTTCCTAGGACCCCCGCCCCGGCCCCCCCCCCGCCCCCCGGTGCTGTGCTCCCCCTGAAACCCAGGCAGGGCTGGAAGGAGGAACAGGCTGTGGATGGCACCATCCCTTCCGCAGGGAGGCTTCTTGGGAGCTGGTGACTGAGGTGACCTTTGCGAGTTCCCCCTCTGAATTGCAGGAGAAGCGGCCGAGGGCCCTCATTTCATGCGGTCCACACTCCCCGTCGCCCTGTGTGCCAGTTGCCAACGTCGCAGGCGTCCAGGTGGTGAACGTGGTCCCCGAGGAGGGGAACCCCAAGGCCGTGTCTGCGTCCTCAAATGCTGACGTTCTCTGCTTGTGTCCTGCGCCCCGGCTGGTCCGAGACCCTGAGCACAGGGCCTGCAGGAAGGGTGAAGGGTGCGAAGCTGTCTCCTGGTAGGCAGCTGCGGTGAGGTCGTGCCCGGTGGCCTGCGCTCAGCTGCAGGGCACCTTGGAACCCAAAGCCACGACGTTTCCCATGGGACAGAGTGCGCTGCAAGGGGAACCTGGGGAGTCATCAGGCCCTAAGGGTAGGCAGGCATGACCTTTATCCGTGGGCCTTTGGATCAGAGCGCCCGCTTTGCTACATATCGTCAGGGCAGCCTCTTTGGAAGACAGAGGGCAGGTTGTGGACAGTTGTAGAGCATCCTTCCTGGTGGTGTGTGTCGTAAGGGCTCTGACCTTGCGGAAATGGGCGGGGATGGATGGAGTGGCCTCCTGAATGGAACCTTCCCCGGGCGCCTGGGTGGTTCAGTGGGTTGAGCTTCCGACTTGGGCTCAGGTCCCGCCCTCGCGGTTCCTGAGTTCCAGCCCTGCGCTGGGCTCTGTGCCCACAGCTCAGGCCCTGGGGCCTGTTTTCAGATTCTGTGTGTGTCTCTCTCTGCTTCTCTGCCCCTCCCCCACTGGCGGTCCCTGGCTTGCCGGCTTGCTCTCTGGCTCCCTGTGTCTCCAGAGTGAAGAAACATGAACAAATAGGAAATAGAACGTTCCCCAGGGCAGGTGCTGGCCACGGGCACAGCCATTCATTCGCTGTAGTCATGAACTCGACGGTGTTCCTTTAGTGTTATCATTTGAGGTTCTTTGTTTCTTTCATTCATTCTGAGAGACGGAGAGAGAGTGGACGCACGCACGTGTGCCTGTGAGCAGGGATAGGGCAGACAGGGAGGGCGAGAGAGAGGAGGGCCAGCGGGCTCCGCATCGTTGGCGCCCACCTTGAGGTGGGGCTCCTTGTGGAGGCTCAGCCTCACCAACTGTGAGATCGTGACGTGAGCCGAGATCCAGAGCCACACGCTTTTGTTTCTTTTTTAATGTTCACGTCTGAGAGAAAGCGAGAGAGACAGAGAGAGCACAAGCGAGGGAGGGGCAGGGAGAGAGAGAGGAAACCCAGAAGGGAATCAGGTTCCAGGCTCTGAGCTGTCAGCCCGGAGCACTAGGCGCGACTCAGCTCAGGAACCCTGAGAGCCTGACGTGACCCGAAGTCGGACCGTTACCCAGCTGAGTCATCCAGGCGGCCCACAGAGTTTGCAGTGTGTCTTTTCAAAAGAAAGAACAGCTACGTTTATATCTAGATCTAGCTACCTGTGTGTCCGTATGGATACCTGTGTACATACACATACGTGTCTACATATACGTACACACATTCGTGTATGTGTATATATATGTATATGCATACACACTCGCGCGCGCGCGCACACACACACAGACGCACGCAGAAACACATACACACACACACACACACACACACACACACACACACACACAAACCCCATGTAAACTGAGCCAAATGGTCTTCTCAGTGGAGACGCAGAGCCAGGAGGGAGGCATCAGCACAATGTTCAAAATGAACGGGAAACGTCGTCCTCGTATGTATCAGTACGTGCCATGACAGGGAGACACACGTGAGGGTTCTGGTAGGACAGGAAGCTGCTCCCACGGAGAATGCAGGCAAATGGTCCCTATGGAGCCAATGGAACCCTAGTGCACTTGTGGTATGAGACCGATAAAGGAGGCCGAAAACTGGTGACCTTTCTAATGCTAGCAGAGGGCATTTGCATTTGTATAGCATGCGATCATTGACGTTGCCCCTGGGGGGAGAAGGGTTTTGCATCTCTAGTCTCCTAGGTTTGCGGCTTAGTTTTCTCTTCCCTTGTGCACTTGAAAGAGTCCTGACAGGTCCTGTTGGTACACAGTAAGTGCAGGTCACCAGAGTCCAGAGTCCCTTGGTGGGGCTTGTGGGATGGTGTCCTTCCCATGACCATGAAGTCCACAGACCAGTGTTGTGCTTTGGCTGTAAGTCCTGTTTCTACCAGGTCCAGTCTGGGGGTGCCTCTTTGCAAGTCCTCAGGTGAGGACACGTGATGAAGGCTGCCCATTGGGACTGGCCTTCGATGATCCATATGTCCGTGACTCCCTGCTCTCCTTCCAGGGCTGCGTAGGTTCGTGCCCTTGATGCTCCTTTCGTAGAAAGCCTCGACTGCTTGGTCTCTCTACTCCTCCTCACCCTGGACGGTAGTCCAGTGGCTCCCCTTGAATCCTCAGGCATACGTTTCCTTGCCCACCTCTGCACACTGGCCCTCCAGAGCAGGGTCGGGTACGCCTTGCGCGTTCAGTCGATGCTTGCTGCACAATCGCATGGGTGATGGCCTCTCTCTTTCTCTCTCTCTCTCTCTCTCTCTCTCTCTCTCTCTCTCTCTCTCTCTCTCTCTCCAAAAGAAAGAAACGTTGAGAAGCAATTGAAACCCAAGGAAAGAAAAATGGCACAGAGGATTTGGGATCTGTGGCACCGTGTGAAGAAAACATGGGGGTTGGGAGGTAGTGGAGGTGGACAGGCGGTTCCACAGAGTTGAAGGACGTGCCACAGTCAGCGGTGGCAGGGTGGACTTGAGGGTGGGACCGCTGGTGGTGCAGTCCAGGTAGGGCCATGGGAAGGGCATGCAGAGCTGAAAAGCACCGGCCTTTCCAGGAGAAGGGAGGTGGAAGGAGTCTCGTGTGCCCAGTGTGTCTCCCTGTCCCTTAGGGCTGCCCTTGCGGTCACGGGTCACGAGCGAGGAGGGTGCACGGCTGTAGATGTCCCCGGTTGGCGGGAATGTGAGGCAGAGTGAAGAAGAAACACAGAGGCCTAGGATGCAAGAGGGATCACTGGGTTCACGTCCAGCCACCTCCCTGGGAAACCAGCTATGCAAAAGGTTCCTGGGTCTCTTGAGGGGTGACAGGGAGGTGTCCACCTTGGGAGGAGACACCTGCCAGTCCCTGTCCCACTGGCCTGGTCTCTGGAGCCCTCTGCCTGGCTCCCGGCTGTCAGGCTGGCGGGCAGTGGGTCAGAGCATCTGGTGGGCACAGGGAGGTGCGGTGGTGCAGACCGTGGCGCCCAGGAGCTGTGCCCCCTGCGGGGGGGTAGGGGTGGGGGTGGGGGTGGGGGTGGGGGGATGGGCGGCTTGGGTCCTGGGCCCTAGCAGGTGTGCGGGAGCGCGCGCACGAGTGTGCGCATGCGCACGAGTGCGCGCATGCGCGTGGGCCAGGGCCGGAGCCCGGTGAGGGACACAGCTGAGGCTGCAGCGGCGCTGTGAGTCCTGGCTCCCAGCCCGCCTGCCGCCCCAAGCCCCCAAGTGTCTGGGCCAGCCAGGGACTGACGCCCACCTCAGCCCCCGACCGGGGACATGCTGCTGCCTGGCTCCTGCGACCCGGTAGCCATGGCATTGGCGGTAGGGGTAGCGGTAGTGCTCGCGGGAGCGCTGGCGGGAGCGCAGGCGGGGCCCCGCGTGGAGAAGACTGGGAGCCACGAGCCTCCAGCCTCGGAGGGTGGCGGCCCTGCTGCTCCTGCTGCTTTTGGAGCCAGAGGCCTGGGAGCGGGACGCGCTTCCCGGGCGCCTCGGGGTTTGGCCGCGCTGGTGGAGTGCCAGCACTGGCTGGGGCAGAGCGCGATGCGATGCCCCCCCGGCGCCCCCCAAAGACCATCTGGGAGAAGCCTAAAGGTGGAGCCGCTGAGACCCACAGCCTCCCTCCAGGACCTGCCTCGGTCGCGGTGCTGCCAAGGTAGGGACCCTAGCGACAAGGTCGCCCGTGGCCTTCCCCCCTGTCCCTCTCTGTCTTCCCCTTCCATGAGCACCTCCCTCCCTCCCTGGTGCTCCGGGCTTCTTCTTGGGCTCCCTTGCGGCTGCGGTCTGGAGGCCTGAGGAGTGGGCTTTCTGGGTTGGACCCCGGTTCCCTGGAGGAGGAGGGCCCCAGATCGAGTAGGGGATTAGGCCCAGGCGGTGGGGAGTGTCTCAGGTCGAGAGGGTGGGGCACCCTGAGTGCCCATGGAGGTCTGACTGGGTTGGTGGTTGGCGGGTGGAGGTGGGATCCTACGAAGGAAGGAACGAACTAACGAAGGAAGGCAGGAAAGCGTGGACCTGCGGTTGTGGGAAAGTGTCAAGGCAGGGTCAGGGAAGTGGCAGCAGTGAGCAGGAGGAATCATTCCTGCCTGTGAAAATGAAGTACAAGGGAGCTGAGAGTCCAGAGAAACATTCCAGGGAGAGTCGGGGTGGTGGGCCTGAGTTGCTGGAGGCCAGCAGGGGACGGTGTTGAAGGGATTGAGAGTGGAAGCAGCAGGTGAACACAGGCCTCCTGCCTCCCCCCCTCCACACCTGCTCTCCTGCCCTGCCCAGCCCCGCCGCGCCCCGCCCCGTCCCTGGTGGCAGAGTTGCACCCTCTGATGGGGAGGGGGAGATCTCACCCCGCTTGTGGCGAAAGGGGGTCCTCTATCATCGTGGGAGTCAATGGGACTAGGGGGTAGGAGTCTGGATTAGGGCAAGTGCAACTCCCTGTTGAGCTCTTCCTTTCTGAAGGCCATGTGCATTCCATCAGTGAACTGGGAGCCAGGGAGGCAGGAATAAGTGGCGCTTCTGTGTTTTAGAGGGTGGTGCAGACTCTTTCCTCCTTGGAGATGTGTGCTGAAGAGAACTGGGTGTTGTGGATGGCGTCCACAGTCATCTCTTTGGGACATGTTGGGTGGGAACGTCTTCTTCGCACTCTGGCGAGGAAGGTGGATGGAAAAGCTCCTTGTCCAAGGCAGACTTGTGGGTTTTGTTGTTCCTATCGGTGGGGCGTGGTGCTTCCCGTGTCCGTGGAGCGCCTCCTGTCTTGCATTCCTTCCGTGTTTCAAGAGTTTCAGTCCTTGGCAATCACATCTCCTCCGGGACTCCCCAGGCAGCACGAGGGAGCAGTGACTCGGAGCCCACCGGGTCCCTAGAAACCAGTGCGTGTGTACTGGAGCAGGCAGTGCTCCTCTCTCAGCCTCCTTTGGAAATGAGGTCTTGAGCAAACGGTCTTTCATTGCATGGGTTGTACCTCTCCCCGGTTGTTGGGGGGGGGGGGGAGTGTGTGTGCGTGAGTGTGGTGCTGTGGCCCGTGTGGAGTCCGGACCGCGTCAGGGACCCAGTTCTTTGCAAGGAATGCGTTTTGTTGCATGGGAATATCTCTGTTCACTAGAGAGTTCCAATGCTGTCTCAAAGGCTGAAACCATCCTGAAGGCAGCACCTTGACCTCACTGAAAGCAAAGGCCTAAGAGCAGAGGCTTTCCCACACTTCCATGTCGAGCTGACTGGTGCTTTATGTTTTCAGGAAGATGGTGTGGTGTAGGCCACTTGGAGCAGCTCAGGCTCCTAAGCGTCTGTTGGGTCCCCGAGGGGTGAGTTGTGTCTCTCCGGAATGAAGGAGATTATGGTGACCTTGAGTATCATTACCTTCACGATTACCGTGATTATTCTGCCTGAGTCATCGCATGGATATTGATCCATGAGCTCGCCACGTGAGAGGTTTCCTTGGTAAAGTAGTCGCCGTGCGTGTCGTCGAAAGTTGGTTGTGGTCCGAACACCTTTGATGCTTTGCAAGTCCTGAAGCGGCTCCACGGGTGTGCAGTCCCTGTTGCCATATAGGTGAGGAGGCAGAGTCTGTTGACCTGAAGCCCGTCCAAGTATCCGGGGAGATGTGCGAGGGCCTCTCCCTGAGGCACTGGGTTCCTAGCGGGCACCACCCAGCATCAGGCAGGGAGGTTTTCTTGCTGCCAGCGGGAAGTCCTGAGGAGGGAGGGGGAGCCGGACGCCGTCCGGGGAAGGAAGGGATCCCTCCCCTGCCTCACCAGCCCCAGCAGTTGCCTAGGTGCTGGCCACGAGGGAGGGGACTGCCTATGCGTGTTTGTTTTCTCCTTGGTCTTATCCCACCTTGGTAGAGCGCTTAGCCTGTTCCAGGCACTGTTCTGAGCACTTGAGAGATCTATGCCGACGACACAGAGTACCTCGGCAAGGACTCTGGTCCCCGTTCGTATTTCCAAGGGAAGATGTGAAAGAATGTGTGCCGGGGGTCACTGCTGTGAAGGGGGAGGACTCGAGCCATGAAGCCAGGCAGTGGGGCTCCACATGAGCGTGCTGCACCGCTGGCTTTCCCACTGCTGCCTGTGGAGAGGCAGGGAAAGCATTTGCACCTAGCGTGCGTGTCCTGCGAGCACAGGTGGGCTTGGAGACGTGCGTGTGCCCTCAAACGGGGAATCCAGCCAAATAGGCTCTGGGGCCTGAGTCACGCCCTCTGCGGGGAACCCTATCATTTCACATCCAGCGTGAGACACTTTGGAGAGTGACACGCGGGGCTCTTAGTGAGGGTGGCGGCACAGCGGGGGGCATGGGTCAGCGGGACCTTCCTAGGACCCCCGCCCCGGCCCCCCCCCCGCCCCCCGGTGCTGTGCTCCCCCTGAAACCCAGGCAGGGCTGGAAGGAGGAACAGGCTGTGGATGGCACCATCCCTTCCGCAGGGAGGCTTCTTGGGAGCTGGTGACTGAGGTGACCTTTGCGAGTTCCCCCTCTGAATTGCAGGAGAAGCGGCCGAGGGCCCTCATTTCATGCGGTCCACACTCCCCGTCGCCCTGTGTGCCAGTTGCCAACGTCGCAGGCGTCCAGGTGGTGAACGTGGTCCCCGAGGAGGGGAACCCCAAGGCCGTGTCTGCGTCCTCAAATGCTGACGTTCTCTGCTTGTGTCCTGCGCCCCGGCTGGTCCGAGACCCTGAGCACAGGGCCTGCAGGAAGGGTGAAGGGTGCGAAGCTGTCTCCTGGTAGGCAGCTGCGGTGAGGTCGTGCCCGGTGGCCTGCGCTCAGCTGCAGGGCACCTTGGAACCCAAAGCCACGACGTTTCCCATGGGACAGAGTGCGCTGCAAGGGGAACCTGGGGAGTCATCAGGCCCTAAGGGTAGGCAGGCATGACCTTTATCCGTGGGCCTTTGGATCAGAGCGCCCGCTTTGCTACATATCGTCAGGGCAGCCTCTTTGGAAGACAGAGGGCAGGTTGTGGACAGTTGTAGAGCATCCTTCCTGGTGGTGTGTGTCGTAAGGGCTCTGACCTTGCGGAAATGGGCGGGGATGGATGGAGTGGCCTCCTGAATGGAACCTTCCCCGGGCGCCTGGGTGGTTCAGTGGGTTGAGCTTCCGACTTGGGCTCAGGTCCCGCCCTCGCGGTTCCTGAGTTCCAGCCCTGCGCTGGGCTCTGTGCCCACAGCTCAGGCCCTGGGGCCTGTTTTCAGATTCTGTGTGTGTCTCTCTCTGCTTCTCTGCCCCTCCCCCACTGGCGGTCCCTGGCTTGCCGGCTTGCTCTCTGGCTCCCTGTGTCTCCAGAGTGAAGAAACATGAACAAATAGGAAATAGAACGTTCCCCAGGGCAGGTGCTGGCCACGGGCACAGCCATTCATTCGCTGTAGTCATGAACTCGACGGTGTTCCTTTAGTGTTATCATTTGAGGTTCTTTGTTTCTTTCATTCATTCTGAGAGACGGAGAGAGAGTGGACGCACGCACGTGTGCCTGTGAGCAGGGATAGGGCAGACAGGGAGGGCGAGAGAGAGGAGGGCCAGCGGGCTCCGCATCGTTGGCGCCCACCTTGAGGTGGGGCTCCTTGTGGAGGCTCAGCCTCACCAACTGTGAGATCGTGACGTGAGCCGAGATCCAGAGCCACACGCTTTTGTTTCTTTTTTAATGTTCACGTCTGAGAGAAAGCGAGAGAGACAGAGAGAGCACAAGCGAGGGAGGGGCAGGGAGAGAGAGAGGAAACCCAGAAGGGAATCAGGTTCCAGGCTCTGAGCTGTCAGCCCGGAGCACTAGGCGCGACTCAGCTCAGGAACCCTGAGAGCCTGACGTGACCCGAAGTCGGACCGTTACCCAGCTGAGTCATCCAGGCGGCCCACAGAGTTTGCAGTGTGTCTTTTCAAAAGAAAGAACAGCTACGTTTATATCTAGATCTAGCTACCTGTGTGTCCGTATGGATACCTGTGTACATACACATACGTGTCTACATATACGTACACACATTCGTGTATGTGTATATATATGTATATGCATACACACTCGCGCGCGCGCGCACACACACACAGACGCACGCAGAAACACATACACACACACACACACACACACACACACACACACACACAAACCCCATGTAAACTGAGCCAAATGGTCTTCTCAGTGGAGACGCAGAGCCAGGAGGGAGGCATCAGCACAATGTTCAAAATGAACGGGAAACGTCGTCCTCGTATGTATCAGTACGTGCCATGACAGGGAGACACACGTGAGGGTTCTGGTAGGACAGGAAGCTGCTCCCACGGAGAATGCAGGCAAATGGTCCCTATGGAGCCAATGGAACCCTAGTGCACTTGTGGTATGAGACCGATAAAGGAGGCCGAAAACTGGTGACCTTTCTAATGCTAGCAGAGGGCATTTGCATTTGTATAGCATGCGATCATTGACGTTGCCCCTGGGGGGAGAAGGGTTTTGCATCTCTAGTCTCCTAGGTTTGCGGCTTAGTTTTCTCTTCCCTTGTGCACTTGAAAGAGTCCTGACAGGTCCTGTTGGTACACAGTAAGTGCAGGTCACCAGAGTCCAGAGTCCCTTGGTGGGGCTTGTGGGATGGTGTCCTTCCCATGACCATGAAGTCCACAGACCAGTGTTGTGCTTTGGCTGTAAGTCCTGTTTCTACCAGGTCCAGTCTGGGGGTGCCTCTTTGCAAGTCCTCAGGTGAGGACACGTGATGAAGGCTGCCCATTGGGACTGGCCTTCGATGATCCATATGTCCGTGACTCCCTGCTCTCCTTCCAGGGCTGCGTAGGTTCGTGCCCTTGATGCTCCTTTCGTAGAAAGCCTCGACTGCTTGGTCTCTCTACTCCTCCTCACCCTGGACGGTAGTCCAGTGGCTCCCCTTGAATCCTCAGGCATACGTTTCCTTGCCCACCTCTGCACACTGGCCCTCCAGAGCAGGGTCGGGTACGCCTTGCGCGTTCAGTCGATGCTTGCTGCACAATCGCATGGGTGATGGCCTCTCTCTTTCTCTCTCTCTCTCTCTCTCTCTCTCTCTCTCTCTCTCTCTCTCTCTCTCTCCAAAAGAAAGAAACGTTGAGAAGCAATTGAAACCCAAGGAAAGAAAAATGGCACAGAGGATTTGGGATCTGTGGCACCGTGTGAAGAAAACATGGGGGTTGGGAGGTAGTGGAGGTGGACAGGCGGTTCCACAGAGTTGAAGGACGTGCCACAGTCAGCGGTGGCAGGGTGGACTTGAGGGTGGGACCGCTGGTGGTGCAGTCCAGGTAGGGCCATGGGAAGGGCATGCAGAGCTGAAAAGCACCGGCCTTTCCAGGAGAAGGGAGGTGGAAGGAGTCTCGTGTGCCCAGTGTGTCTCCCTGTCCCTTAGGGCTGCCCTTGCGGTCACGGGTCACGAGCGAGGAGGGTGCACGGCTGTAGATGTCCCCGGTTGGCGGGAATGTGAGGCAGAGTGAAGAAGAAACACAGAGGCCTAGGATGCAAGAGGGATCACTGGGTTCACGTCCAGCCACCTCCCTGGGAAACCAGCTATGCAAAAGGTTCCTGGGTCTCTTGAGGGGTGACAGGGAGGTGTCCACCTTGGGAGGAGACACCTGCCAGTCCCTGTCCCACTGGCCTGGTCTCTGGAGCCCTCTGCCTGGCTCCCGGCTGTCAGGCTGGCGGGCAGTGGGTCAGAGCATCTGGTGGGCACAGGGAGGTGCGGTGGTGCAGACCGTGGCGCCCAGGAGCTGTGCCCCCTGCGGGGGGGTAGGGGTGGGGGTGGGGGTGGGGGTGGGGGGATGGGCGGCTTGGGTCCTGGGCCCTAGCAGGTGTGCGGGAGCGCGCGCACGAGTGTGCGCATGCGCACGAGTGCGCGCATGCGCGTGGGCCAGGGCCGGAGCCCGGTGAGGGACACAGCTGAGGCTGCAGCGGCGCTGTGAGTCCTGGCTCCCAGCCCGCCTGCCGCCCCAAGCCCCCAAGTGTCTGGGCCAGCCAGGGACTGACGCCCACCTCAGCCCCCGACCGGGGACATGCTGCTGCCTGGCTCCTGCGACCCGGTAGCCATGGCATTGGCGGTAGGGGTAGCGGTAGTGCTCGCGGGAGCGCTGGCGGGAGCGCAGGCGGGGCCCCGCGTGGAGAAGACTGGGAGCCAGGAGCCTCCAGCCTCGGAGGGTGGCGGCCCTGCTGCTCCTGCTGCTTTTGGAGCCAGAGGCCTGGGAGCGGGACGCGCTTCCCGGGCGCCTCGGGGTTTGGCCGCGCTGGTGGAGTGCCAGCACTGGCTGGGGCAGAGCGCGATGCGATGCCCCCCCGGCGCCCCCCAAAGACCATCTGGGAGAAGCCTAAAGGTGGAGCCGCTGAGACCCACAGCCTCCCTCCAGGACCTGCCTCGGTCGCGGTGCTGCCAAGGTAGGGACCCTAGCGACAAGGTCGCCCGTGGCCTTCCCCCCTGTCCCTCTCTGTCTTCCCCTTCCATGAGCACCTCCCTCCCTCCCTGGTGCTCCGGGCTTCTTCTTGGGCTCCCTTGCGGCTGCGGTCTGGAGGCCTGAGGAGTGGGCTTTCTGGGTTGGACCCCGGTTCCCTGGAGGAGGAGGGCCCCAGATCGAGTAGGGGATTAGGCCCAGGCGGTGGGGAGTGTCTCAGGTCGAGAGGGTGGGGCACCCTGAGTGCCCATGGAGGTCTGACTGGGTTGGTGGTTGGCGGGTGGAGGTGGGATCCTACGAAGGAAGGAACGAACTAACGAAGGAAGGCAGGAAAGCGTGGACCTGCGGTTGTGGGAAAGTGTCAAGGCAGGGTCAGGGAAGTGGCAGCAGTGAGCAGGAGGAATCATTCCTGCCTGTGAAAATGAAGTACAAGGGAGCTGAGAGTCCAGAGAAACATTCCAGGGAGAGTCGGGGTGGTGGGCCTGAGTTGCTGGAGGCCAGCAGGGGACGGTGTTGAAGGGATTGAGAGTGGAAGCAGCAGGTGAACACAGGCCTCCTGCCTCCCCCCCTCCACACCTGCTCTCCTGCCCTGCCCAGCCCCGCCGCGCCCCGCCCCGTCCCTGGTGGCAGAGTTGCACCCTCTGATGGGGAGGGGGAGATCTCACCCCGCTTGTGGCGAAAGGGGGTCCTCTATCATCGTGGGAGTCAATGGGACTAGGGGGTAGGAGTCTGGATTAGGGCAAGTGCAACTCCCTGTTGAGCTCTTCCTTTCTGAAGGCCATGTGCATTCCATCAGTGAACTGGGAGCCAGGGAGGCAGGAATAAGTGGCGCTTCTGTGTTTTAGAGGGTGGTGCAGACTCTTTCCTCCTTGGAGATGTGTGCTGAAGAGAACTGGGTGTTGTGGATGGCGTCCACAGTCATCTCTTTGGGACATGTTGGGTGGGAACGTCTTCTTCGCACTCTGGCGAGGAAGGTGGATGGAAAAGCTCCTTGTCCAAGGCAGACTTGTGGGTTTTGTTGTTCCTATCGGTGGGGCGTGGTGCTTCCCGTTTGCGTGGAGCGCCTCCTGTCTTGCATTCCTTCCGTGTTTCAAGAGTTTCAGTCCTTGGCAATCACATCTCCTCCGGGACTCCCCAGGCAGCACGAGGGAGCAGTGACTCGGAGCCCACCGGGTCCCTAGAAACCAGTGCGTGTGTACTGGAGCAGGCAGTGCTCCTCTCTCAGCCTCCTTTGGAAATGAGGTCTTGAGCAAACGGTCTTTCATTGCATGGGTTGTACCTCTCCCCGGTTGTTGGGGGGGGGGGGGAGTGTGTGTGCGTGAGTGTGGTGCTGTGGCCCGTGTGGAGTCCGGACCGCGTCAGGGACCCAGTTCTTTGCAAGGAATGCGTTTTGTTGCATGGGAATATCTCTGTTCACTAGAGAGTTCCAATGCTGTCTCAAAGGCTGAAACCATCCTGAAGGCAGCACCTTGACCTCACTGAAAGCAAAGGCCTAAGAGCAGAGGCTTTCCCACACTTCCATGTCGAGCTGACTGGTGCTTTATGTTTTCAGGAAGATGGTGTGGTGTAGGCCACTTGGAGCAGCTCAGGCTCCTAAGCGTCTGTTGGGTCCCCGAGGGGTGAGTTGTGTCTCTCCGGAATGAAGGAGATTATGGTGACCTTGAGTATCATTACCTTCACGATTACCGTGATTATTCTGCCTGAGTCATCGCATGGATATTGATCCATGAGCTCGCCACGTGAGAGGTTTCCTTGGTAAAGTAGTCGCCGTGCGTGTCGTCGAAAGTTGGTTGTGGTCCGAACACCTTTGATGCTTTGCAAGTCCTGAAGCGGCTCCACGGGTGTGCAGTCCCTGTTGCCATATAGGTGAGGAGGCAGAGTCTGTTGACCTGAAGCCCGTCCAAGTATCCGGGGAGATGTGCGAGGGCCTCTCCCTGAGGCACTGGGTTCCTAGCGGGCACCACCCAGCATCAGGCAGGGAGGTTTTCTTGCTGCCAGCGGGAAGTCCTGAGGAGGGAGGGGGAGCCGGACGCCGTCCGGGGAAGGAAGGGATCCCTCCCCTGCCTCACCAGCCCCAGCAGTTGCCTAGGTGCTGGCCACGAGGGAGGGGACTGCCTATGCGTGTTTGTTTTCTCCTTGGTCTTATCCCACCTTGGTAGAGCGCTTAGCCTGTTCCAGGCACTGTTCTGAGCACTTGAGAGATCTATGCCGACGACACAGAGTACCTCGGCAAGGACTCTGGTCCCCGTTCGTATTTCCAAGGGAAGATGTGAAAGAATGTGTGCCGGGGGTCACTGCTGTGAAGGGGGAGGACTCGAGCCATGAAGCCAGGCAGTGGGGCTCCACATGAGCGTGCTGCACCGCTGGCTTTCCCACTGCTGCCTGTGGAGAGGCAGGGAAAGCATTTGCACCTAGCGTGCGTGTCCTGCGAGCACAGGTGGGCTTGGAGACGTGCGTGTGCCCTCAAACGGGGAATCCAGCCAAATAGGCTCTGGGGCCTGAGTCACGCCCTCTGCGGGGAACCCTATCATTTCACATCCAGCGTGAGACACTTTGGAGAGTGACACGCGGGGCTCTTAGTGAGGGTGGCGGCACAGCGGGGGGCATGGGTCAGCGGGACCTTCCTAGGACCCCCGCCCCGGCCCCCCCCCCCGCCCCCCGGTGCTGTGCTCCCCCTGAAACCCAGGCAGGGCTGGAAGGATGAACAGGCTGTGGATGGCACCATCCCTTCCGCAGGGAGGCTTCTTGGGAGCTGGTGACTGAGGTGACCTTTGCGAGTTCCCCCTCTGAATTGCAGGAGAAGCGGCCGAGGGCCCTCATTTCATGCGGTCCACACTCCCCGTCGCCCTGTGTGCCAGTTGCCAACGTCGCAGGCGTCCAGGTGGTGAACGTGGTCCCCGAGGAGGGGAACCCCAAGGCCGTGTCTGCGTCCTCAAATGCTGACGTTCTCTGCTTGTGTCCTGCGCCCCGGCTGGTCCGAGACCCTGAGCACAGGGCCTGCAGGAAGGGTGAAGGGTGCGAAGCTGTCTCCTGGTAGGCAGCTGCGGTGAGGTCGTGCCCGGTGGCCTGCGCTCAGCTGCAGGGCACCTTGGAACCCAAAGCCACGACGTTTCCCATGGGACAGAGTGCGCTGCAAGGGGAACCTGGGGAGTCATCAGGCCCTAAGGGTAGGCAGGCATGACCTTTATCCGTGGGCCTTTGGATCAGAGCGCCCGCTTTGCTACATATCGTCAGGGCAGCCTCTTTGGAAGACAGAGGGCAGGTTGTGGACAGTTGTAGAGCATCCTTCCTGGTGGTGTGTGTCGTAAGGGCTCTGACCTTGCGGAAATGGGCGGGGATGGATGGAGTGGCCTCCTGAATGGAACCTTCCCCGGGCGCCTGGGTGGTTCAGTGGGTTGAGCTTCCGACTTGGGCTCAGGTCCCGCCCTCGCGGTTCCTGAGTTCCAGCCCTGCGCTGGGCTCTGTGCCCACAGCTCAGGCCCTGGGGCCTGTTTTCAGATTCTGTG